>NC_133391.1:1334390-1696890 GCF_047511655.1 Castor canadensis | reverse complement strand
TGACATGAAGACGTCACTGCTGCTCATTGCATCCAGGGGCGCCCAGAGAGGTTAAGCCGTTCCCCAAAGCCACGCAGCAGCAGGTGACAGAACTGCAGTTCCAAGATGGGCCTTGCTGTGTCTCGGGGACCCGATCTCCCCACCAGGCTGCTTTTTTATTTATTTATTTTCTTTTTGTGACACTGGGATTTGAACTCAGGGCCTCATACTTGCTATGCTGGCGCTTGTCCACCCGAGCCACCATCTGTCCCCGACACCTCAAATGCCATTTCACACGGATAAGCGAGACCTGGGTTTCCTGCCCGTGGGGACCGCCCCCCCCACCGTCACCCCCCTTTGTGACAAGGACGGGACCGGCAGAGGTGACAGCTCATGGGACAATGTCACTCTGCTGCCTGGAACCTGGCCGCTGAGCCCACGGCTAAACACGGCCAGGACGGCTGCTTTCTGCCCCTCAGGTGCCAGATCTGGCGGCCTCTGCGGGGACAAGAGCCGGGTTCCTGCTGCGTCTGCGGGGACGTCACACAGCCCGTGACAGAGAATCCCGGGACATAAAGCTGGGGACAGACGCCTGTAATCCCAGCTACAGGATCAAGGATCAAGGGTCAAGGCCAACCCTGGACAATTAGTCCCCAAGACCCCGTCTCCAAAATGACCAGAGGCCAATGACAGGAGCGCCCAGTGTGACGTCTTTTCCTTTTCGGATCCCAGACCTCGCTCCAGATCCAGCGGGGGACAGGCTTGAGGGACACCAAGGTCCAGCCGGAGCGCTAACCGTTCGGCCTTGGGGACAGTCTCTCAGCCGCTCTTTGCTTGGCCCCTGCTCCATGCCAGCTCTGTCACCGGCTGTCACCGGCTGTCACCCTCACAGCAACAAGCAGGACGTGAGACGTGGCCGGGGAGGGATGGAGGTTGACGGTCACTGCAGAGCCCAGCCTGCCCAGCACACGGCTGGGACAAGACCATGTCTTGTGTCACCACGCGGGGCCCTGGTGGTCACAGCCAGAGGTTGCAATGCATGCGAGCGAGCGAGCGAGGGTGGAACGAGCCAGCAGCTCCTGGTCGTGGGTGTGCGAGGGTGGTGACAGCCGTGTTCCTGGCGCAGTCCGCGTGTGCAGGACACGCGGTGGGACTGAGTCGGCTGCGTGTCGTTCTCTTTGGAGATAATTATGAAATATTCCCAGGAATTAAAATACATTAAAAGTGTATAAAGTGTGCTGGGTCCTGGGACCTGAACTCAGGTCCTCACTGAGCCCCCAAGTCCCCCTTTTTTTGGATATGGTCTCACATTTTTACAGGACTATCCTAAGACTACAGTCCTCTTACCCTGCCCTCTGCGTTGCTGGGATTACAGACACACCCCACCAATCCTGGCTTGTTTGTTGAGATGGGGTCTCACTAACTTCTCACTTGGGCCAGCCTCAAACCTCCATCTTCCTGCCTCCCAAGTGGCTGAGGTTACAGGTGTGAGCCGTGGCGCCCGGCTCACTGCACATGTGTTTCAAGTTGACAGAGACGGTCTCCTGCCCTGTGTGTCTGTGGCCTGATTGTCACTCATGAGTCACAGGTCCGAGGACAGTCTGGGTGGCCGTTGTGGGGCTGCACAGGTCACTGCGCCCCCCAGCCGCATCCGTGTCCATGCTGGTCGCCCAGGCTTCAGACACCCATGGGTATTGTCACTGGGTCATACTGAGGACGGAAGCCCGGTCGTGGGGTGCACCTGCACAGCCCCACTCGGTGAACCCCACTTGCTTGGCGGGTTCGAATCCTGCAGCACGCAGACAGAGCAGTGTTTCCGGGCCGGCCATGACTCATCCGTGAAATACTACACACGCATAAAAAAGAAGGCCGCCCCCAGCACCTGGGTTTAAGGTCTGAGTCCAAGAGGGAGATGGCAGACAGGACTGGTTCTGGGCACAAAAAGGTTTTGGCTGCAGCCGAAGGAAAGGACCCGGTGACGTGTGTCGCTCGAGGCGCTGCCTGACGTGGCTGCAGACAGTCCAGCCATCTCCTCCCTCTCCCATCTCTTTCGTCATTGTTACTGCTGTGCTGGGATTTGAACCCAGGGCCCCTGGTTGCTCTCACTTGAACTACGTCCCCAGCTTCCTTTTGTTCTCGTTCATTTTGTTCTGCAATAGGGTCTCGCTAAACCTTGCCTGTGTCGGTCGATCCCCACCCCTGCCTCCAGGGGGGCTGGGATTACAGGCGTGCGCCACCGTGCCTGCTCCCTCCGCCCGCAAACCACCGTCCACGGAGGGACCCTGGGGGTGGCTTCGCGTGGCAAGGTGCGGTCAGGAATCCCAGGTTGGACTGACGTGTGACTCTCAGTGACCGTTAGGACTCTGCTTCAGTTTCCTTGTCTACAAAGCTTGTCCTCCTCTCAGACTCGCTGTGACACTTGACTGGCTTCCATGAAGGTTCAGGGACTCAGGGGACACTGTCAAGCTGGCCAGCTCCACTGGGCTCCACCTGACCCGGGGTACGGGGAGCTCGTGGTGCCACTGTCCCCGAGATCCCAGGTCTGTGACTGGCATCCCCCAAGGCCGGTGGCCCCTTTCAGCTTTGTTATGGAAGCAGGTTCACCCGTCACTTCCTGCTCTGCTGAGGTGGCCTCACTGTCACCAGGGCCCTGCAAGGTGCGTCTCTGCATCACACGTGGCCCCGTGTCCCAGAAGGGCGGGAGGCAGGTGTCCCTTACGCCCTCCGCACCCCGCAAAAGACTGAGCTCTACTGGCCACCCACCTGGGGTGCTGCAGGCGTCACCGTCACCGCCCCCGTCACCATCACCGCCGCCGTGGTGGCCCGAGGCAGAAGGAACAGTGACGGGGACCGGGGAAGGGCCCCGGGCTCATTGTGTCGTGGCCACAGGAGGTGACAAGTCCACGCTGCGAGGTCTGTCCTCAGGTCTGTCCATCTCTCTGCCCTGCCATCCTGAAGGCATTAGTTTTTGTCCTCAGGTCACACGCTGGGCGTCACAGTCTCCTTAACTCGTGTTCCTGTCCAAGGTCAAAGGAAACCCTCAAGGTCGCCCCCGCACCCTGTAGACGTCCCCAAGGGAAGCAAAGGACATCAAATGCTTCTTGTGCCTTCCTAAGTCACGGGCGGAGGCCACACAGAGCCACCCCCCTGTGACCGGGGACACCCAGCCTCTGTGCACCCCGGGGCGGGGACCCCCAAACCCAGCGGCAATGTCACTGTCGGGGCCTGACCTCAGCCGTCAGGTCAGCGCGACTTCCATCTGGGACGAAAGCCGTCGACTCGCACATCGTCACACGAGCCACTGTCCCCGCCATCCTCGTGTCACCTGGGCGGCCACCTGGGTCCCCAGGTGTCACAGGTGCTACCGGGAAGCCCACAGGGAGTGGAGGTCATGGTGTTCAGTGAGCTAAGCCAGGCACGGGGCTGGGGGGACACCGCGTGAGGTCACTCGGATGTGGCCCCAAAAGTTGGTGTCCTAGAAGGAGGAGGGGACAGTGGCGACCAGGGGCTGGGGACAGTGGCATGGTCATCGGGTTCTGAGTTGCAGTCAGACAGGGACAGAAGTTCTGCCGGCCTCGAACCACGATCCTCCCGCCCTCCGCCTGCCGAGCAGCTGGGATTACAGGCGGGAGCCACGGCGCCCGTCCACCTCTAAAGTGCTCGTGGCCTGCGTTTCTGCCGTTTGGCGCATAAGGAAACACCTCGTGTCCCCGTCCCCTTCCTCAGACAAAGGCGCAATGTCACCTCCGCTCTTCTCCGCCGCCCCCGGGGCCGCGGAGGTCCCTGCAGCGGCCGTGCTTGTGCCCCGCAGGGCCTGGGGTGGACGAGTACATGGGGACGCTGAGGGACGAGGAGGACTCGCTGTGGGAGAACGTGGAGAGTCACCGGCACTTGCTGAGTCGCTCCATCAACCCCGCCAAGCTCACGCCGTACCTGCGGCAGTGCAAGGCCATCGACGAGCAGGACGAGGACGAGGTGCTCAGCGCCCCCATGCTGCCCTCCAAGATCAACCGCGCAGGTGACCGCGGGGACCGCAGGGGACCGCCCCACCCCAGCGTCGTGCCGCAGCCCGGTCTCCCCCGTGGGCGGTGGGGGCCAAGGGAGCCGCGTCGTCACGGTGGCGGTCCCCAGGCCGCCTGCTGGACATCCTGCACACCAAGGGCCGGCGCGGGTACGTGGTGTTCCTGGAGAGCCTGGAGTTTTACTACCCCGAGCTCTACAAGCTGGTGACCGGCAAGGAGCCCACGCGCAGGTTCTCCACCATCGTGGGTGAGTCACGGCGCCATCTGCCTGCCATCTGCCCCAGGCGGTCCCTGCTGTCCTGACCCGACCGGGACGGCACCTGGGGACCGCGTCCTCGTCATCCTCACCGTCCCTGCGCCCCTCGCCCGTCCACGCTGTCTGTCCAGTGCCCCCTCCTCCTGTCCCCCTGTCCCCCTGTCCCCCTCCTAAGGCTTCAGTGACGTCCATTGCTGGCGTGACCCCAAGGTCCCCCACACTCAGCTCTTCCCCGGGCTTCTCTCTCTCTCTCTCTCTCTCTCTCTCTCTCTCTCTCTCTCTCTCTCTCCTGATCTTAAGACCAGCTCAACCACCAAGACTCTCTGCCCAGCATGGGTCTCATCCCCTCTGTCTCTCAAGGTCCCCTCTGTCCCCTGAGGTCCCCTCTGTCCCCCAAGGTCTCCTCTGTCCCCTGTGGTCCTCTCTGGTCTCCTCTATCCCCTGTGGTACCCTCTGGTCCCCTGTGTCCGCCATTGTCCCCTCTGTCTCCCGAGGTCCCCTCTGTCCCCTGAGGTCCCCTCTGTCTCCCGAGGTCCCCTCTGTCCCCTGAGGTCCCCTCTGTCTCCCGAGGTCCCCTCTGTCCCCTGAGGTCCCCTCTGTTCCCCATGCTCCCCTCTGACCCCCGAGGTCCCCCCGTCCCCCATGGTCCCCTCTGTCCTCCATGGTCCTCTCTGTCCCCCATGGTCCTCTCTGTCCCCAAGGTCCCCTCTGTCCCCCATGGTCCTCTCTGTCCCCTGTGGTCCCCTCTGTCCCCTGAGGTCCCTTCAGTCCCCCATGGTGCCCTCTGTTTGCTGTGGTCCTCTCTGGTCCCCTCTGTCCCCCATGGTCCCCTCTGTCCCCCATTGTCCCTTCTATCCCCCAATGTCTCCTCTGTCCCCCATGGTCCCCTTTGTCCCCCGTGGTCCTCTCTGGTCTCCTCTGTCCCTGTGGTGCCCTCTGGTCCCCTGTGTCCCTCAAGGTCCCCTCTGTCCCCCATTGTCCCCTGTGTCCCCATTGTCCTCCTGTCCCCAGAGGTCCCCTCTATCCCCCATGGTCCCCGGTGTCCCCTGAGGTCCCCTCTGTCCCCCATGGTCCTCTCTGTCCCCCGAGGTCCTCTCTGACACCCATGATCTCCTCTGTCACCCATGATCTCCTCTGTCACCCATGGTCCCCTCTGTCCCCCATGGTCCCCTCTGTCCCTTCTGTCCCCCATGGTCCCCTCTGTCCCCTGTGGTCCTTTCTGGTCCCCTCTGTCCCCATGGTCCCCTGTATCCCCCAAGGTCCACTCTGGCCCCCAAGGTCCCCTCTGGCCCCCACAATCCTCTCTGGTCCCCTCTGTCCCCGATATCCCCTCTGTCCCCCATGGTCTCCTCTTTCTCCCGAGGTCCCCTCTGTCCCACATGGTCCCCTCTGTCCCTCATGGTATGCTGTGGTCCCCTCTGTCCCCTGAGGTCCCCTCTGTCCCCCATTGTCTCCTCTGTCCCCTGTGGTTCCCCATGTTCCCTGTGGTCCTCCTGTCCCCCATAGTCCCCATTGTCCCCCATTGTCTCCTTTGTCCCCTGTAGTCCCCCTGTCCCCTGCCATCCCCTGTGCCCCATGGTCCCCTGGGTCCCCTGTGGTCCCCCGTGTTTCCTGTGGTCCTCCTGTCCCCCGAGGTCCCCTCTGTCCCTTCTGTCCCCCATGGTCCCCTCTGTCCCCCGAGGTCCCCTCTGTCCTCCATGGTCCTCTCTGTCCCCCGAGGTCCTCTCTGTCACCCATGATCCCCTCTGTCACCCATGGTCCCCTCTGGCCCCCCGTGGTCCTCTCTGGTCCCCTCTGTCCCCAATGTCCCCTCTGTCCCCTGAGGTCCCCTCTGTCCCCCATGGTCCCCTCTGTCCCCCAAGGTACCCTGTGTCCCCTGTGGTCCCCCCGTCCCCCGCCATCCCCTGTCCCCTGACCAGCGGCCTTCCCGGGTCCCCTGGCATTTTGCTGCCTGTCCCCTGGCCCCGGGAGCTCGGGCGCCTGCGGTGGACCGACGGCTCCGTCTGTGTCCGTCCGTCCATGCGTGCGTGCGTGCTGGCCGCAGTGGAGGAGGGCCACGAGGGCCTGACGCACTTCCTGATGAACGAGGTGCTGAAGCTGCAGCAGCAGATGAAGGCCAAGGACCTGCAGCGCTGCGAGGTCCTGGCGCGGGCGCGGCAGCTGGAGGACGAGAAGCGGCAGCTGGCGCTGACCCGCGTGGAGCTGCTCACCTTCCAGGAGCGCTACCGCAAGATGAAGGAGGAGCGGGACGGCCACAGCGACGAGCTGCTCAAGGTCAAGGACGACAACTACAACCTGGCCATGCGCTACGCCCAGCTCAGCGAGGAGAAGAACATGGCGGTCATCCGCAGCCGCGACCTGCAGCTCGAGGTGTGCGGCCTGCTTGCGCTTTAGTATTCATTCATTGAACGGTTCGGGATCAGAGCGCAGGGCCTCGCCCAGGCAGGCGGCTGCTCGAGTCCTTTGTGCTGTAGTTGCTTCTTGAGCAGGGTCACGCTCACGCCCTGGCCGGCTGCACCGCCGTCCTCCTGTTTACTCTCTGCGGAGCTGGAATGACACGTGTGTGCAACCACGCCCAGCTTATCTATTGAGATGGGGTCTCCTGAAGAGTTTTGCCCAGGCTGGCCTTGAACTGAGATTCTCCCAGTCTCCACCTCCTGGGTAGCTGGGATTACAGGCACGAGCCATGGCGTCCACCCTTCTCAGGAAGGGTCTCTGAGAAGGGGCCACACGAGCAAAGGCGAGACCCAGGCTGAAGGGCAAATGCAGCATCCCAAAGTAGGGACCATTTCATGCTGTTCTTCGGGGTCTTTTTGTTTGTTTGTTTTGTCCTTTTTTCCTAAGAAGATCGTGAAGCTACAAAAGGCGGCAGGACGGACAGTCCCACCAGGACTTGACTCTCCTGGGACAATGGGCTTCCCCATCTTCTGATTTTAAGTGACAAAGGACAGAAATGCCTGTGCCCCGGGGTCCTTGAGAGCCACTCTGTCCAGGGGCATCTGAGGATTTTGTCACCACAGCTGGCATAGTGGTGCTCACCTATAATCCCAGCACTTGGGAGGCAGACACAGGAGGGTCAGGAGTTCAAGGCCAGCCTGGGCTGCAAGTAAGGAAGGAAGGAGGAAGGAAGCAAGACGTCAGGCATGGTTGAACACGCCTGTAATCCCGGCTCTTCTGGAAGTGGACATCAGATCAGCTTGAGGGCAACCCAGGCAAAAAGTTAGTGAGACCCCATCCCAACCAACAAGCTGGGTATGGTGGTGCACCTGCAACCCCAGCTAAGCGGGAGGGACAGGTAGGAGGATCACATTTTGAGGCCGACCTGAGCAAAAGCGAGACCTTACCTGAACAATAACCTAAAAGCAACAGGACTGGCAGAGCGGCTCAGGTGGCACACACCTGCTCTGAGTTCAAATCCCAGCACCAGCAAAACAGTTCAGAAAGAGGTTTTGTGACTTCCCTGCCACCAAGGGAAAGGAGAAGGAGGGGACACAGGGGACGTGTGGCCCCAACCCTGTGCCTGGCGCCAACCCCGTCCTCCCCGTCCTCCCCGGGCTGCAGATTGACCAGCTGAAGCATCGGCTGAACAAGATGGAGGAGGAGTGCAAGCTGGAGCGGAACCAGTCACTGAAGCTGAAGAACGACATCGAGAACCGGCCCAAGAGGGAGCAGGTGCTGGAACTGGAGCGGGAGAACGAGATGTTGAAGACCAAGGTGCAGGAGCTGCAGTCGGTCATCCAGGTGAGGTGACAGTGACCCCAGCACCCCTCTTAAGAGACGTGAAATCCCAGGACAGTTCGCTTGCAAAAACGCTTCCCTGGCCAAGCGCGGTGGCTTCTGCCTGTAATCCCAGCTGCTGGGAGGTGGAGGGAGGAGGATCGCCATTGGAGGCTGCCTTGGCAAAAAAAGCAGTGAGACCCCATCTCAACCAACCAGCTAGGTATGACTGTGCATGTCTGTAATCCCAGCAGCATGAAAGACATAGGAAGGAGGATTGTGTCCAGGCTGGCCCCAGGTAAAAATGCAAGACCCTATAAGAAAAATACCTAAAGCAAAAAGGGCGGGCAGAGGGTCTCAGGTGGTAGAGCCCCTGCCTCGCAAGCATGAGGCCCTGAGTTCAAACCCCAGGGCCACCAAAAAAAAAGATTTTTCCCTCATTGAAGCCCAGTGTCACCTGGGGTCCCTCAGCTGCCTCCTTGTTAATCACCCCAGAACCACGCGTCAGCTCAGAGGAATAAATGTCCCCATACCCTGTGCAGGGACCCCAAAAAGTCTGGCTCTGTGGGGTCACAGACTGAGTCCTGGGTTAGGGGAGCAAATTGGCTGATATTTCAGGGCGCCCCCGCCAACTGTCCCCCAAGTGTTCCAGGAGCCACCAAGGCTCCAGGCTCAGCTAAGGGCAGGACAACAGGGCCGGGCGTCTGTTCCCAACAAAAACTGGGTTCAGGGTTCTTTGAAGGTGAGAGATTTCTGGATTTCTGTACGTTTGTGGCAGGACTGGGATTCGAACTCAGGGCTTTGCACTTACACAGCAGGCGCTCTATCTACCGTGTGAGCCACACCGCCAGTCCCCGGGGTCTCGAGAGCTACTGCCTGGACTGGCCTCGAGCCTCCACCTCCATCTCCGCCTCCCACAGCCGGGATTACAGGCGGCAGCCACCAGACACGTCCCATATGACACGTGGCAGTAAAGACCCCACGACAGCCACCCAGGCTCTGCGCGCCTGGCACAGACCCCTTGTCACCCCGACGAGGTGACAGTGTCTCCCGTCCCCAGGCCGGCAAGCGCAGCCTGCCCGGCTCGGACAAGGCTATCCTGGACATCCTGGAGCACGACCGGAAGGAGGCGCTCGAGGACCGGCAGGAGCTCGTCACCAAGATCTACGACCTGCAGGAGGAGGTCCGCCAGGCTGAGGAGCTGCGCGACAAGGTGGGGACCCGGGGGGGGGGGTACACATCGCCACCACATCCACTGGGCCTGACCACGCTTGGCTAAAGTCACTCGACTCCAGAGCTGGGCCCTCGGTGGCCGTCGGTGACAAGTGCAGCCACAGGAGCCACCAGAGCAGGTGCGGCGGCCACACGTCTTCCCATACGGTGAGGTGTGGATGGATGGACGGACAGACAGACCACTCTGCCTTCCACTCTCAGAAGGACAAGGCCGTGGCCTAGGCAGCCTGGGGACAGATGGCCACAAGGTGCCATTCACACTGACTTCTCGCCCCTCCGTCCCCCTCCCCCCTCCTCCCCTCCCCCCTCTCTCCCTCCCCCTCCTCCCCTCCCCTCCCCTCTCTCTCTCCCTCCCCCTCCTCCCCTCCCCTCCCCTCTCTCTCTCCCTCCCCCTCCTCCCCTCCTCCCCCTCCCCCTCCCTCCCGCAGTACCTGGAGGAGAAGCAGGACCTGGAGCTCAGGTGCTCCACGCTGGGGAAGGACTGCGACATGTACAAGCACAGAATGAACACCGTCATGCTGCAGCTGGAGGAGGTGGAGCGGGAACGGGACCAGGTGCGTCACTGTCCCTGTCCCCACTTCTGCGCCACAGCCGGGCACGGTGGCTCACGCCTGCAATCCCAGCTACATGGATCGCAGTCCAAAGCGAGTTCTGACAGAAAGCCTGAGACCCCATCTGAAAAATACCAAAGCATAAAGGGCTGGCGGTGTGGCTCACGTGGTAGAGCGCCTGCCTGGCGAGTTGAGGCCCTAAGTTCAAACCGTGGTACCGCCAGTAAGCACAGAAACGCTGAGAGCCGTCCCGTTCCCGACCCCCGCAGGCCTTCCACTCGCGGGACGAGGCGCAGACGCATTACTCCCAGTGTCTGCTGGAGAAGGACAAGTACCGCAAGCAGATCCGCGAGCTGGAGGAGAAGAACGACGAGACCCGCATCGAGCTGGTGCGGCAGGAGGCGTGCATCCTCACCCTGGAGGGCAAGCTGCGACGGCTTTCCAAGGAGAGTGGCGGCCTCGACCAGGTGGGGCCCTGACGCGTCCCCCGCCCCACTGACCCCGGCCAACGGTGGCTCACCCTGCCGTGCAGAACTCAACTCACTCCAAAGTGACAAAGTGCAGATCTGGGCCAAGCGCCGCGGCTCACACCTGTAATCCCAGCCACCTGGGAGGCTGAGATCAGGAGGATTGAGTTTAGAGGTCAGTCTGGGCAGATAGTTAAGGAGACCCCAACTCCAAAATAACCAGAGCAAAGTGGACTGGGGTGCGGCTCACGTGGCAGAGCGCCTGCTGTGCAAGTGCAGAGCCCTGAGCTCAAACCCCAGGACTGCACTGGGGTCATGGCTGACCTGTGGCCTGGGGCTGGGATCAGAGCCCTGCGTCCTCCCAGGACGAGCAGGACCTTGTGACTCCAAGGGCCACATGGGAGGCTTCACTTCTGGGGCTCATGGAATCGGGAGGCGTGAGCTGCCCCTCACCTGTCCCTCACTGGTCACCACGCTTTGCAATGTATCTTGCGCCTCACAGATACGGGGGAGGAGGTGCGCTGAGTGCACCGAGGAGCTTGGCAGCTGTTCTGACCCCACGAGGCATTTTCTGCAGAGAGCTACTTACAGCCCAAAGCTCTGGGGAGTCACACGGGAGTCACTTACAGCCCCTGCGCCCGGCTTCCTGTTTTGTAAACAGTGACTATCGTCACTACGTGCTTGTCACCGATGGTTACATAAGACGATGGCTCAGGCGGGCAGGCCTGGCCCTCTGTCTTACCGTTTATATATTTTTTTTATATTATTTGTATTTTTACCCGGGCCTAGGGTCACAAATTAGGACTACAGTGGAGTCTGATGCCCAGGCAGGTGACGGTGACCAGGCCCTGGTGGAGGGAGGGGGACCAAGGACAGATGGCGGCCACAATAACAGGCCGTGGAGCCCACACGGAAGGCAGGTCAGAAAGGAATGGGCTTCCTGCTTGGTGGCCACTCCTTGCCCACGTCCAGCACTGGCTCCTCTGTCCCCAGAGTCTCCCCCGGAACCTGCCAGCCACCATCATCTCCCAGGACTTTGGGGACACCAGCCCCAGGACCAATGGCCAGGAAGCAGACGACTCATCCACATCAGAGGAGTCACCCGAGGACAGCAAGTACTTCCAGTCCTGCCGCCCGCCCCGGCGCAGGATGAACCTGAAGGGGATCCAGGTACCTCCTGGGGACATGGAGGACACAGGGCAGGTGCCACCGTCACCACAGAGGACACCCAGGCGGGCCACCACTCCCGTCTCAGCCCTAGAGACAGAAATCAGCCAGCTCATGGTGTTCAGAGAGAGAGAGACATGGAGGAGGCTGAGAGAGGGAGGGGAGAGAAAGAGAGAGAGCAGAAATCCCGTGGTGTTGCTGAGTGTTCAGTACAAATCCGAGAATTGCGTGTGGGAATGGATGGGTGGATGGATGGGTGGATGGATGGATGGACAGGTGGACAGATGGGTGGGTGCATGGATGATGGATGGGTGGATGGAAGGACAAACAGATGGACAGATGAATAGATGGATGGATGGATGGGCGGATGGGCGGATGGATGGGTGGGTAGATGGATGGACAGGTGGATGCGTGGATGGACAGACGGATGGACGGACGGATGGATGGATGGACGGATGGATGGATGGATGGGTAGGTGGATGGGTGAATAGATGGATGGACAGACAGATGGATGGATGGATGGACGGATGGATGGATGGGTGGATGCATGGAAGGATGAATGGATGCATGGATGGACGGACGGATGGATGGACGGATGGACGGATGGGTGGGCGGATGCATGACAGGTACTCTCCACACTGGCCTTGGTGAAATGTCACAGATACGGTGGCCTCTGGGCCCGAGAGTGGCCATCAGCTGCTCCCGAGGCCCGGCCTTTGCTGGGAGTGTCCTGTGACAGCTGTGTCACCCCCACTCCCCACATGGTCCGTGAGCCCAACCAGGGCCGCGCTGTGGTGCTCAAGTGTACCAGCCGCTGCCTGAATCAGGCCCCGGGACCACCGTGTCCTGTCCCGGTCATCCCCAGCAGCTGAGGGACAGACAGAGGCAGCTTGGTCTCGTCTTATTTCTTCCTGGCTGTGGTGACACGTGTTCCAGGCCTGGTTTGATTTGTGTCCTCTGCCTTCCTTCCTCCCCTCCCCCATCAGCTGCAGCGAGCCAAATCCCCCATCAGCCTGAAGCGAATGTCAGATTTTCAAGGTTGGTGACATGCCCGGGTCCCTCCCGCCCCTTTGTCATCTGTCAACTTTGCCACTCGGGGACCATCTGTTTTTCCCAGGGCCAACCTGGACTGGGCCTCCGGGGCTGCGGGGTGGCAAAGGGGGGGTCCATCCATTTTATGCTCACTGTCACCCGAAGGGCGTGGGGCCCTGACGGCTGGTGCGTGGCCTCTGTGGTGTCTTTGCCCTTGGCTGACCCTTGACTGTCCTCTGAGACGGGTGTCCCAGGCTGGCCGTTCCTTCTGTAATAAGCCCCTGCTTCTCCAAGACATGACACCTTCAAATTTCTCTCTTGTCCCCCTCACGAGTCACAGTCACAACTGCAAGACAGGTGACAGGAGGACTGGGAGGTTCGGGGTGACGCCCAGAGGTGACGCACTTGGGCAGGGCCAGTGAGGAGGTGGACGGTGCTGGGGTCACGAGAGGGAGCGATGGAGGAAAGCTGGGCCATTTAGACACAGCTAGAGAAGGGAGAACTGGGGACAGGGGACATGGGGCCCGGAGGCGAGCGGCAGAGACAGCGGGTGGAGCCCAGAAGCACTTGGTGCCAAAAGCTGCTGTCCCGTCCCAGTGCTGGGGACGACATTGTGACATTGTGAGTGAGACCTCAGGGCAGACAGACCCGAGGTTTAGGCAGATGTCTGTCCAGTGTGGAGGACAGAGAGCCCAGTCCAGCTCACTCCTGGTGGCATCATGATGACTTTTTATCCAAGGGGACGTGCGAAGGGCCTGGGGCCTGTGGGAAACAGGAGCAGGGTTGTGCCCCATAGAAAAAGGAAGGTGACACTGGCAGGGCCAAGGGCTTCTTCACTCCTGGCCGAGCTGGGCCTGTGGGCTGCCTAGTGCGGGGTGCTGGGGACCCCGGGAAGTACAGTAAATGCGGTGTCCCTTTGGGGTCCCCAAAGGCCACATGCACAGCTGGGCAGGGGTAGGCAGGGGACACGGATGGGTGAGTCGTCACATGAGGGCTGGAATGGCACGCGGGCCCCCCGGAAGCCCCTGATGGAGCAGGTGGGGGGGCTCGGCTCCACCCTGGCGGGCCGGGAAAGGTGGGACCCATTGTGACAATGTGTGACTTGAGCAGGAAAATTCCACCATCCAACCCGTGCTCCAAGTTACGGGCGCGTTCCACGGAGCGTGTCCTCGGAGACGGGACAGGTGGCTCTGAGGCTCTTCCTCCACCATTGGACGCCAGGGAGGGGACACCACGCCCCGAGGTGGCTCGTCCCCACCTGTGTGAGCTGATTCCTGGGACGCCCGCCGAGGGCTCTGACTTCCTTGCTCTCCTCTTTGCTTGCCCTGCCACCTGGCCCCCTTCGCCTTGTCCTTCTTTGCGGGGGACAGTCAAGGGACACGAGGAGGATGTCACAGACGGCAGCCCCGGCTCCTCCCACTCTCTGCCGGTCACCAGCTCCTTGTGCAAGATGGTGAGGTTCTTCCTGCTGTTTATTTAAAGATGTCTGCCGTCCTCCTGATCTGTGACTTCTCAGCCCTGGCACTGTGACAGCCCTGGGGACAACAGCTGGCAAAGGCTTGAGGGTCTCCTCCCCTCCCCGTCACCAGACCTGGTGTCCCAACCCCAGCCAGGCCTCAGAAGACTGGGGATTAGAACCTCTGACCCCAAAGGAGCCGTAGGAAGCTTTTGGCTCCACTTCCCCCGTCAGGCCTGGGCGGGGGGACAGATTCAGGAATGCCCGTGCCCCGCTGGTGGCAGCTCTAGGGACAGAAGTCAAGGCCACCATCTAAGGAGGGTTCCAGGTCACCCCGTCCCCCAGTAGCCATCCCCTCCTCTGCCTTCCCCGATGCACAGCCCGGGGACACGGAGCCCCACCACGGCCACCGCGGCCCTGTGTCCCCAAGAACAGATGGGGCCCGGCCAAGGTCACACTGAGGACCACGCCGCCGAGCTCGGCTCGGTCCCCGGGGTGTGTGGGCGTCCGTGTCCATCGAGGCCACGGCGGGTGCATCCCTGTAACGTGGCCGTGCCGTGTCCACAGCCTCCCCACCGTGGCCGTAGCAGTGTCATGTCCATCACCGCGGAGCCGCCTGGAAACGACTCCATCCTCAGGCGCTGTAAGGAGGACACCCCGCACCGCAGGTGAGTGGCTGGCACGGCCGGCTGGCTCGTCCTCTGCAGGCAGCTGGACGCTCAACACCACCGGCCTCCCAGCCACCTTGACAGGAAGGCGAGGTCAGGGGCCATCGTAAGGACAGGTGAGCCGGCTGGGACTTAATACCACCGGGTGTGGTCGTGCACGCCTGTAATCCCAGCTACTCAGGAGGATCATGGTTTGAGGTCGCTTCTGGCAAAAATGTCAGATGCTGGTGGTTTGTGGAGGGGCTAAGAGCAAGGGGTGGCTGGATCTGGGGTCCCTCCTGCTGGTGCCCTGCCGTGGGGACAAGTGGCCTGGCCTCCTCTGGCCAGCTTGGACAGGCGTTTGAGGGGCTTTCAGAAGCCACATGGCCACCTGTAGCCAGGGGCAATTGTGAGGCCACACCTGGTCACTTGAGGACTCATTCCACCCACTCCCATCTGCAGACACCTGAGCAGAAGTGGGTGTCAAGTTCCCACTGGGCCCCGGACCAAGCGGGTGATAAATGACAGGTGTGGCCACTGTGGTGTCTGCCCACTGTTCTTCCTCATGACCTGCAGAGGCTGCTGGGGCACCCACCCTCCCAGCCTCATCCCCTCCCTCTCTGCTCACCTTGACCTTCCTCTCCCTCCCGTACTGCCCTCACTGAACTTGGGCATCTCAGAAAGCCAGAATGTTCCGGAAGCTTGCCCTCCCTTGCCCACCTGCACGTCCACACTCACGTGGACGCCCTCCCGCCCCTCCCTTGTGTCTTCTAGCACAATCGAAGAGGACAACGACAGCAGTGGTTTTGAGGCCTTAGACCTGGACGGTGCGTAGCTGCGGGTCTGGAGGGGCCCGGGGGGCCTGGCGAGGGCTGCGATGGGTCCTTGGGACGTGGTCTGGGAGGTGAGCTCACCTGTGTCAGGAGCCAGCCATAAAGCAAGGTGTCCAGTAGAGCTGGGCGTGGTGGTCACGCCTGTAATCCCAGCACTGGGGAGGCTGAGGCGGGAGGATCGGGGTTCAAGGCCAGTCTGGGCTACAAAGTGAGGCCAAAGAAACAAAAACAGACAGCTGGTTCCAGAAAAATACAAATTACAGACAAAGAAATGGGTCTTGAAAGAACGGGGGCAGGTAGCCGGGAAGCAGGCACGTGTGTCCATCTCTTGGCTGACCTGCAATAAGAGTGTGATTGAGGCTGGGGACATCTGGTGACACTGCCAGGAGAGTGGAGAGACAGTCTGCAGATATCCCCGTGGGCGGAGCTGGTGCTCGGGTGGGGACTTGGATGTTCCCCTGACCCCAAATAGGTCAGACTCGAGGGCCTGGTGGACGAGGGTGGAACTCACTTATGGCCGGGTGCCGGGGACACAGGGTCCGGTCCCCAGGTCCTTGCCTGGGCAGGCTGTGGTGTCACCTCTGGGAGGTGACAGGGCAGAAAGACAGATTTACAAGCCCGCGATCCGCCCGGTGTCCGTGCCCGGGGAGGTGACAGTGTCCCCGGTCCCCGCATGGCTGGCCTCGCAGGACACTGGCTCAGAATCCCCCGGTGCGCCCGGCCTGTGCCCCGGCCAGCTGAGCGAGCGAGCGAGCGAGCGAGCGAGGGGCAGCTGGAGCGTGAGGATCTGTCGGGAGTTAAGCGAGGTTGTCCTGATGGCAGCTGGGTAATGACACTTGGACGAGTTTTGGGGACGGAATCCTGGGCAGCCGTCCAGAGGATTTTGCAGCGTCGGGGAAAAAAATCCCTGTGCAGAATCCTTTTGTTATCAGACCTGAGCAGATTCTCCTGTCCCCGTCCCCGGCCCTGTCCCCGGCCGGCCGTGTGGAGTGGCGTCGTCTCCAAGGTCCTCGGGGTCCGGCTGAGGGGGAGGGACAGGAGAACCCCAGTCATGGTCTGGCAAGCCAGCGGGTGAGGGTAAGCCTTAGGAATCCCAAAACGGTAGGTAGGGCCAGGTGTGGTCGATCCCGCCTGTAATCCCAGCTACTCGGGAGGTGGAGGTGCAAGGATTGCAGCCCCAGACCAAACCAGGGCAAAAATGCAAAAAAAAATCACAAAGCGAAAGGGACGGGGTGGCTCGGGTGGCAGAGCTCCTGCCTGGCCAGGGCAAGGCCCCGGGTTCAAATCCTAGCACCGCCAAAAGGGAAAGAAAATGCAACAGCTGACAAAAGCCCCCTTTGCAGACACAACACGGGGGTCCTAAAAGCAGGGGCCCTCATGAGAGAGGACCCGTGAGGCAGGAGGTGTCTAGAGTGGAGGGGACACAGGACAAGGCCATCTGCCCCCCATGGGGTGTCAGGGAGGAGCCCATTGTCCCCAGCCCTGACCCCTCCCCTCGGGGTCTGGGGACAGGCCTGGGTGCCTGCGCCCCATGGCACCTGGGGTCCTGACAGCCCTCGCTTGCCTGTTGGCAGATGACAGCCACGAGCGCTACTCGTTCGGTCCCCCGTCCATCCACTCCTCATCCTCCTCACACCAGTCCGAGGGCCTGGACGCCTACGACCTGGAGCAGGTCAACCTCATGTTCAGGAAATTCTCTCTAGAAAGGTACGGGGGCGGGGGGGGGGCAAGGGGACCCCGGGGGGGGGGGAGTGACGGGGACAGGGCAAAGGTCACCCTCCCTCCCTGCAGAGGGGACCATCGTGTGATCTCGTGACCCTGTGTCCTCTGAGATGAGTCCAGGGAGGACAGCAGCCCTGAAGTCACCCCCACATTGTCCACAAGAGAGGGGTCCCCAGGGCCACCTGAGTCAAAGTGACAAAGATGCAGGACGTAGGTGCCAGACAGGCCTGTGGTGATGACCCTGTGGTGACCACCGAGGCGCAGTGGACGTGGCTCGCGTGGCCCCTTCTGTGGTGGCACAGCCACACCCCGTAGTTGAGTCGAACGTGGCCGAGCAGGTGGCTGTGACAGTGACAGTGACTCAGGGCCAGGCGTCTCCTGCCCTGCCGTCCACCGGGTCTCCGCGCAGCCCTCTGTCCTGCCCCAGGGGACGGGGCTCTTCTTCCTCCAGCCCGGCGGTCACCTCAACACCGCTCTGCTCCCCACAGACCGTTCCGGCCCTCGGTGACGTCCGGGGGACACATGCGGGGCCCGGGGTCGTTGGTGCAACACACGACACTGAACGGCGATGGCCTCGTCAACCAGGTCACCCTGCTGGGAGGCAACGCCCGGGGAAGCTTCGTCCACTCGGTGAAGCCGGGCTCGCTGGCCGAGAAGGCCGGGCTGCACCAGGGCCAGCAGCTGCTGCTGGTGAGGCGCTGGGGGAGGTGACGGCGGCGGGCGGTGTCCCCAGGTCCTTCTCCGCCCTGCTCCTGGCGTGCGTCCCGTGCACACACACGCGCGCGCACGTGTGGACGCCCCAGGGCAGTGACCAGAGGTCAGTGTGTTCCCAGGGCCAGAGCCAGCAAGGGCCACCTCAGTCAGAGAGGTGTCCTGGGCCCTGTGGTGACGGCTGAAATGCAGTGGACAGGGCTCGTGTCCCCTGCCATGGTGGCAGGACACAAATGTGACTGCCAGGGTGGCTGTGACTGTGACTCGGAGCCAGGTGGCCGTGGTGTCCATGGGCAGCCCCACCTGTGGCCCCGGTGGCCTCTGCAGAGTCCACAGCAAGAATGGCGTGTCTTTGCCCCAGCTGGACGGCTGCATCAGAGGCGAGCGGCAGAGCGTCCCCTTGGACGCGTGCACCAAGGAGGAGGCCCGCTGGACAATCCAGAGGTGCAGCGGCCCCGTGACCCTGCACTACAAGGTCAACCACGAAGGTGAGGCCAGGCCGGCAGGACGTCCCGGACCCTGGGCCCGGCGTCTCTTTCTCACACGTTTGGTGGCGGCGGCTTGTCTGTGTCACACAGGCCAAGGTCACCCACGCTGCCCACCCCGGATTCCCACTGGTTACGCGGTGGCTGCAGTGGCCCCGGCTGTGCCTGTCCAGGCTGGGATTTGCAGATTTACACTCTCTCTCCCTCTCTCTCTCTCTCTCTCTCTCTCTCTCTGGTCTCTCTCTCCAGCCTGGCCTTGTGTCTGTCCCCCCAGCAGTTTGGGGGCCTCTGTTCCTGTCCATCCATCGTCTTGGCCCTGTACCTGAGTTCTGTTCTCCCCCCACCTCTCTCCCCACCTCTGTCCCTCTCTCTCTCTGTCCCCCCTTCCCTGTCTCTCTCTCCCTCTCCCTCCCTCCCTCTCTCTCCTCTCCCTCTCTCTCCCTGTCTCTCCCTCCCTCCCTCCCTCTTCCCCTCTCCCTCTCCCTCCCTCTCTCTCCCTCTCTCCCTCTCTCTCTCCCTCTCTCTCTCTCCTCTCTCTCTCTCCTTCTCTCCTCTCCCTCCCTCTCTCTCTCCCTATCCCTCTCTCTCTCTCTCTCTCCCTCTCTCTCCCTCTCTCCCTCTCTCTCTCCCTCTCTCTTTCTCCTCTTTCCCTCTCCCTCTCCCTCCCTCTCTCTCCCTCCCTCTCTCTCTCTCTCTCTCTCTCCCTCTCTCTCCCTCCCTCTCTCTCCCTCCCTCTCTCTCTCTCTCTCTCTCTCTCCCTCTCTCTCTCTCCCTATCCTTCTCTCTCTCTCTCTCTCTCTCTCTCTCTCCCCCTCCACTGGTCTTATTTTTGGCCAGGGCTCATCATGTCTCAGCAGAGCAGGAAAAGCCATTTCTCCCCTTCCCAGCGGCGACGCCCTGTCCCCAAACACAGCCAAGTGTCGTCCCCCCCCCCCCACCGCTGGCCTAGACCGTGCTGTGAGCGGCGCCCTCTAGAGTCCAGCGGTGGCACGGCCCTGTCCTCAGCTCTGCCTGCAATCCCAGCCTCTCAGGAGCAGAGATCAGGAGGATCACGGTTCAAAGCCAGCCGGGGCAAATAGTCCTTGAGACCCCATCTCAAAAAGGGCTGCTGGAGTGGCTCAAGGTGAAGCCCCTGAGTTCAAATCCCAGTGCCGCAAACAAAGAGAAAGGAAGCCCCTCTAGAGGCAGAGGCGATGGAGCGAGTGGCTCTGTCCCCAGTCTGACAGTGAGCGGGATTGCGACAAAGTCAGGAGGAGGACCAAAGGACAGGGACTCCCCGCCTCTCCACGCCCAGACCCCGGCCCGTGTGACATGGACGTCCGCCGGGCTCCTGGCCGTTGTGGGCTGCACTGCGCTCACAGCCCTGGTTTGCTCGCTCAGAGCGTCTGCGTTCACCACGTCATAGCTTAGCCCTGCTCCCTTGCAAAGATCTTTCCAGAAGTCCACAGAAAAGGACAGGGACATTTAAAGTGAAGACACCACGCGCTACGGTCTCACCAGCCTAGAAAACCACGTGGCAAAGTCCTCCAAATCTGAACACTCGATTCTCCCCTGTGTGCTGCTACCCAAGAGAAAGGAGCTCACGCGTCCCCAGAAATGGTGTCTAAGGACAGTTGACGACAGTTACTGGTCACAGCCCCAACCTGCACACACTACAAACGTGCACGAGAAAGAGTGGAGCGCTATACAGCAGTGAAAAGGAGCACAGCGTGAATGTGACTGACGTAATGTCACAGGAAAGAAAAGTGCTTCTGTGCTTTGATTCTATTTGTGAATCACAAATTGAGGCGCAGAGAGGCTGGGGTGACAGCAGTCAGGACAGTTTACCCTTGGAGCGGAGACTGACAGAGGGGAGCCTGGGGTGGTGGTGCACACAATTGCAGCACTAGGGCGGCTGAGGCGGGGGTTGCGAGTTCAAGGGCATCCTGGGCCACACAAACTTTAACTCAGAGCTTCCCAGCAGCCACGACAAAAAGGGAAAGTCACCAAGGGCATAGCCACTCACTCGTCCATCAGGAGGAGCATTTGTCCCCAGACACAGGGGACGCTGACCTGTGTGGACCGTGTCCTCCCCAGGGTACCACAAGCTCCTGAAGGACATGGAGGACGGCCTGGTCACATCTGGGGACTCATTCTATATCCGGCTGAACCTCAACATCTCCAGCCAACTGGACGCCTGCTCCTTGTCCCTGAAGTGTGGTGACATTGTGCATGTCCGCGACACCATGTTCCAGGACCGGCACGAGTGGCTGTGTGCGCGGGTCGACCCCTTCACTGACCAGGACCTGGACATGGGCACCATCCCCAGCTACAGCCGGTGAGGCCAGCAGGGGGACAGCCGGGGTCAGCCGATGCCGGGGACACCATCGCGTGAAGTCCCCAGTCCCCCCCACTGCGTCCTGCAGGAAGGACAGGCACAGTGCCCTGGCCCTGCCCTCTCCTTGTGTTCGCTGCTCAGTTCTCTTCCTGGGACCGTGTCCCAAAATTGTCACCAAACTGCCCTGGGCGGAGCCGTCCTCAGGCCTATGATGCTGGACGTCCAGCGGTGACAGCTGCCCACTGGGTCACAGCTGCTGCAGGCGGGTCCTGGGAGGGGGACAGCAGCCCACCAGGGCCACACACGGGGACGTCCAGGCTCAGGAGAGCAAAGTCCTCGCTCAGGTCCCTCGGAGGACCCCGGCCACCTGCCCTGTCGCCTCCCCAGGGCCCAGCAGCTGCTCCTGGTCAAGCTGCAGCGCTTGCTGCACCGCGGCAGCCGGGAGGAGGTGGACGGCGCCCAGCACACCCTAAGGACCCTGCGGGTAGGTCTTGCCGAGGCCCACGGGGTGGCAGGGATGGCGGTGGCCTTTGTGGCCTCACACCTGCCTCCCGGGGTCCGTCGACTCCCTGGGGTTCTGAGCAGACGGCGCCTGGATCGCACCCATCCTGCACCCTGCCTTTCCCAACGTGGAAGGGGGCAATGGTGGCGGCCGGGTCCCCCACCCGCCTCTCTGGTCACTGTTGGATCGGGGTCACCTTCCTGGATCCCTGTCTGCCGCTGTCAGGCGCCACCTGTCACTGAGCACAGAGGGGACCTGACGTGGGGGCGGGGCAGGGCCGGGGTTTGCCAAACGGCGCTCGTTCTTCCTCGTTCCAGAACACCCTGCAGCCCGAAGAGCCCCTGCTGCCGGCCGGCGACCCCCGGGTCAGCCCCCGCCTCTCCCGAGCCAGCTTCTTCTTCGGGCAGCTGCTCCAGGTGAGGTCACCCACCGACCAGCCTCCCTGTCCCCTCCCTGTGCCCTCCCTGTGCCCTCCCTGTGCCCTTCCCCGCTGCCCTTGTTCCACTGAGAACGGGAGCCAGATCAAAATAGCGGGCTTCGTGTTTTTATGTCACTTTGTCTCTCTCACCCCCGGCCTGAGTTTATCCTCTCTGTCACAAGTCACCCGACAGTCTTGGCCACTGACGGGCACAGAACCCACTTTTATTTAGAAAAAGAAAAAAGATTTGGGAAAACTTACAGCTCAAGCTGTGAGAATATTAAGAGAAAAAAATCAGAAATACAGTCGTCCAGAAAACTAAAATATTCCAACTCTCTAGGCTGCTTTAGCCCCTCGGACTGTGTGCTACATTCACCTTAGCAGCCCGGCAGCCAAGGGGAAAAGGGAAACCCAGCAGGTGCCTTCATTTTTATCTGTCTGCAAAAATGTTTTAGCTCTTTGCTTCCAGAAAGGACTTTTCCCCCATTTTTTTGCGTGGCTCGTTACACAAGAAGCACTGACTAGCATGTGTGTGATATTTCCCAGTTGAAATTTTTTTTGGCACTACTGGGATTTGAACTCAGAACCTCACGCTTGCTAGGCAGGCGCTCTACCACTTGAGCCACTCTGCCAGCCTTTTTTTGCATGTGTGTGATGGGTTTTTTCAAGATAAGTTCTTGAGAACTATTTGCCCAGGCTGGCCTCAAACCCTGATCCTCCCGATCTGGGCCTCCTGGGCAGCTGGGATTACAGGCATGAGCCATGGTGCCTGGACCACTGAGATTTTATCCACTCGCCTCCTGGCGACGTCCATCCAAGCCTGACAGATTCTTGAGCCCTCTGCTGAGTGTCCCCTGTGCTCGCAGGGGATGTGACTGGGATTGAACACAGTCAACCAGTCTCTGGAACTGTGTCCTCCCTGTGTCCACCCCTCCCCTGCCCCGATGTCCTTCCAGTTGGTCAGCAGGTCAGAAAACAAGTACAAAAGAATGAACAGCAATGAGCGTGTCCGAATCATCTCTGGGGGTCCCCTGGGCAGCCTGACGCGGTCCTCGCTGGACGCCGCCAAGCATGAAGGTCTGTGGTGACCGCCTGGCCCCTGCCTGCTGTCCAGCTGTCCTGGTGGCCTCCAGTCTAGGGTCATCCCACAGCTGCACACCCTGCACCATGTCCCCACTTGGAGGTGGTGTCCTCATCCCCAGGAGGGACGCTCCCCCAAAAGTCCAGGGCTTTGGGAAGACCCGCAGGTCCTCGGCTTGCTTGGGGACCTCGCAGCCTCCTGGTGACGCCCGCCAAGCCGCGTCCTGATTGACGCACGGTGGCCCGGAGCCCGGACGCTCAGATAATTGACTCGCTGGGAAGTGTTTGTTTATTGATCTCCCTGCCTGTGTTGGCCATTTACCTAGCGTGAGGGACACCTGGTACCCTGTGTCCCCACCCCATCCCCCAGCTGATCGTGAGCCAGCCGTCCCCTGCTGTCCCCCCACCCCGGCCTCGCTGAGGGCAAGGGAGCCCGAAGCCCAGTGCTGACAGTCAGGAAGGCCGGGCTTCTTCCCGGGATGGCCAGGCCAGGGGACAAGGGACAGGGACAGAGCACTGGGTTCTGGGAATGGGGACCTCAGGCTGCCCAGGCTGGCGTCAGCAGGCGCCCTGTCCACCCCGGGGCTGGAAAAGGCGGACCTCCCAGCCTGGGCCTCCCAGAGCTCAGCGCCCCCGGGCACTGCCCGGTGGTCCTGCCGTCCTCCAAGCCGCCCGCCACCTCCTGTCCCTCGCGCTCCTGCACCCGCCTTTCCCACCGTGCCCGGGCGTCCCCCTCCTCGGCCCACTTCCCGCCGGGCCGTAGTGATGTCCCCTGAGCCTGAAACACGTCCCTTGCCTGTGTCCCACAAGGGGACAGACACTCCCGGGTGCCCAGAACACACGCCGGGCCTGTGGTGGCGGAAGAGCATGGTGTCACACTATGGACTTGTCCCCAAACCCGTCCCCCCCACCGCGTGACCCACACACACTCAGCCTGTCCTCTCTGCCAGGCCTCCAGGTTCTGCGGGACGGGGGCAGGGGACACGCAGGTGACCACGGCCTCCCTGCCCCGTGTGCGCCCTGCCTCCACCGGGCTCTCTCTGACAGCGTCCCCCCCCGTCCCCCCGTCCCCCCCCGTCCCTCCAGAGTTGGACCCCGAGAGCGAGTTCAGCAAGAACCTGAGCCTGGCGCCCTACAGCCTGGTGCGCGCCGTGCACTGCGAGCGCCGGAGGCCTGTGGTCTTCACACCCACCGCGCTGGCCAAGGCGCTGGTGCAGCGGCTGCTCAACTCGGGGGGCGCCCTGGAGTTCACCATCTGCAAGTCAGGTGGGTCTTGGGGTCCTCACACATAGCGGGGACGATGACAGTGTCCCTCCCCCCAGCTTGACTGGAGATGAGAGAGAGGCGGAGTCCCAATCGTGGGTGAAGTCACCTGTAGTTTCTGATTTTCTTGTGGCACTGGATTTGAACTCAGGGCCTCACACTTGCCAGGCAGGCGCTCTGCGCTTGAGCCGCTCCCCAGCCCTGCTTGCCTCAGGTATTTTTTCAGATGAGCTCTCAGCTTTTCGCCCAGGTTGGCCTTGAGCTGTGACCCTCGCCATCACTGCCTCCTGAAGGCTGGGGTTACAGCGTGAGCCACTGCACCAGGCCCGCCCGGGACACACAGGACTCCAGCTGTCCTGGGCGTGAGGGGGACGCTCTGTCACGGTAAACGAACCTGACAGGGACCCTGCGCGGGGAGGCACTTCTGAGTGTGACGTTTAGCGCTGTTCACATGCTCGGTGTCCTGTAGCTATGGCCACCATCTACAGCCAGGTCACACCGATGCTCTGCACCCACAAAAGATAATTCCTGCCCTCCCCAGCCCCCGAGAACCTCCCTGCTCCGCTGGCTGTGTCACCTGGGGTGAAGTGACTTCTCTGTTTCCTCATCTGTGCCAGGATGATGGTGCCACTCCTTGTAGAGTTTAGGGCTCACGGAGGGAAAGGCAGACAGACAGGGCAAGGACGGAGCCCCATGACTCGGATCGCTGGCCACGCCTTTCACCCTGCCAGCAGGGTCTGGGGCCTCCGAGGCCCTCTGAGACCTGGAAGCTGGGCACACCTTTGAAAGGTGGACGGATGGATGGATGGACGGATGGCTGGGTGGACGGATGGATGGGTGGACGGATAGGGGGATGGACGGATGGGGGGATAGACAGATGGGTGGGTGGGTGAGTGGACGGATGGGTGGATGGATGGATGGATGGATGGATGGATGGGTGGGTGGATGGGTGGATGGTGGATGGGGGGATGGGTGGGTGGATGGATGGATGGGGGGATGGGTGGATGGTGGATGGATGGGTGGATGGATGGATGGATGGGTGGATGGATGGATGGATGGATGGGTGGGTGGATGGGTGGATGGATGGATGGGTGGATGGGTGGATGGATGGGTGGATGGGGGGATGGGTGGATGGTGGATGGATGGGTGGATGGATGGATGGATGGGTGGATGGATGGATGGGTAGATGGGGGGATGGGTGGATGGGTGGATGGATGGATGGATGGGTGGATGGGGGGATGGGTGGATGGGTGGATGGGTGGATGGGTGGATGGATGGGTAGATGGGGGGATGGGTGGATGGGTGGATGGATGTGTGGATGGATGGATGGGTGGATGGATGGTGGATGGGTGGATGGGTGGGTGGATGGATGGGTGGATGGATGGATGGGTGGATGGATGGATGGGTGGATGGATGGGTGGATGGATGGATGGATGGATGGATGGATGGATGGGTGGATGGGTGGGTGGATGGATGGGTGGATGGATGGATGGGTGGATGGATGGATGGGTGGATGGATGGATGGATGGGTGGATGGATGGTGGATGGGTGGATGGATGGATGGTGGATGGGTGGGTGGATGGTGGATGGGTGGATGGATGGATGGGTGGATGGGTGGGTGGATGGATGGATGGATGAATGGATGGGTGGATGGGGGGGTGGGTCTCTGGGTGAGACTCTTCATGACTGAACTGGTGGCAGTGTCACATGGCAGAGCCTGAGCCCCACTGTGCGGTGACACTCCTGTTGAAAAGCCAGCTCTGGAGCACGCGCTCTGTCTGCTCTAAGGTGCAGGGTGTGTGAAGTGTGACCTTGGCTGTGCCCTCCAGGATCTGCACAGTTAGGGGAGAAGATAAGGTTCTTTACCTGTGGCTGGCAGTGGACTTGAGTTCAAATCCTGTGGAACCCACGAGGGGATGATGCATCCGAGATCATCTGTCCCCTCTTACTGCAGATATTGTCACCAGGGAGGAGTTCCTCAAGAAGCAGAAAACAGAAACCATCATCCACTCCCGGGAGAAGAACCCAAACACCTTTGAGTGCATTGTCCCTGCCAACATCGAGGCTGTGGCCGCCAAGGTGAGAGGGACGGGCAGCTGGCGAGACCTGAGACTGCCTGGTCATCGTGATCCCCTGGGCCATGAACAAGGGTGGCTGCAGGGCCGTTCTCACCTCCATGTGGCAGAACCTTCTGTCCCCTCCTCTTGGCCATCTGCCGAGGACCTTCTCCCTCCTGCTGTCCCCAATCTTGTGGCTTCTCTTTCTAATGGTGTCCTGTTGCCATGTCATTTAGAGTCCTGTGTGTCTGGTTGTGACAACAAGGGCCACAGATAGAGAGCAAGTTGTCAGAGCAAGAGACAATGAGGAGTGGGTGACAGGTGTCATGTCGCCCAGCCAGGGGAGCCGTGGGACATCACGAGTGTCATTGCCAGCGATGCAGAAGAGGGATCTGTGTGCAATCTGGAAAATTCTGAGGCCGGGCAATGGGGCCCTCGTTGTCCCTAAGCACGGATGGAGTCCCTTCTTGTTCTAGCGGGCGGGGAGAGGCCTGCTCAGTGGAGAGCTGAATCACCCCATGGGGATGATGGCCTCGGGGGTGGCAGGAGCTGATGTCCCACCAAGTTCCATGCCTGCAGTGCACTTGGTGGTCACTTCTGCACCCTCCCCATGTGTCACCTGTCACCTGTCACTGACATGTGCCCAGGGAGGCAAAGTCCCAGCTTTTGGTCAGCCAGCAAGGCTGGCGTGGGTTTTTAGGTTTGGGGATGAGCGAGTGGGGAGGCAGAGCGAGGGTAAGCTGCAAAGGGGACGTGGTTGTCTCCTGGGCAGGTGCGGGGAGCAGCAGTAGTGACAAAAGCCCCAGGACTCCGTTTGCTTCTCCCTCTGGACCGGGTGTCAGGTCAGGGTGGGAATTCTCTCTCTCACGCTCTGTCTCTCTCTTTCTCTCCCTCTCTCTTTCTCTCTGTCTCTCTGTGTCTCTCTCTGTCTCTCTCTCTCCTCTCTCTCTCTCTCTCTCTCTCTCTCTCTCTCTCTCTCTCTCTCTGTAGCTCAGGCCAGCTTTACACTCACACTCCTCCTGCTTCAGCCTCCCTTGTGCTGGGATTACAGGCGTGCACCACTGTGCCCGGCTTGGTGCAACTTTCTCAGAAGGGACGTCACCTCCAGTGGCTGCGAGCCCTGCAGGTGTCCGGCGCGCGCCCCCTTTTTCCGGTGTTTTCCACCCTCTCGCCTGGTGCCAGGAGTGGCCTCGAGGGCCCGCTGGAGTGGCAGGTGTTTTCTGCAAACCATTGTCCCTGGGGCCACAGCAGGGCCTGTGCCTTGAGGCCGGCACTGCCTCGGTTGTTCCGGGTTGGGGCAGTGGGCTCAGGGCTCCCGTGGGGGACAGCCGCGGCTGACGCGTCCCTTCGGTGCCGCAGAACAAGCACTGCCTGCTGGAGGCCGGGCCGGGCTGCGTGCGGGACCTGATCCAGTGCGGGGTGTTCCCCATCGTGCTGCTCATCCGCGTGTCCGAGAGGAACGTCAAGCGCTTCAGGTGGGCTCGGCGCCTCCTGTCCCCGCCTCCCGTGTCCCGTGTCCCGTGTCCCCGTGTCCTCCTGTCCCCGTGTCCTCCTGTCCTCCTGTCCCCGTATCCCCATGTCCTCCTGTCCCTGTGTCCTCCTGTCCCCGTGTCCTCCTGTCCCCGTGCCCTCCTGTCCCCGTGTCCCGTGTCCTCCTGTCCCCATGTACCCATGTCCTCCTGTGCCCGTGTCCTCCTGTCCTCCTGTCCCCGTGTCCCCATGTCCTCCTGTGCCCGTGTCCTCCTGTCCTCCTGTCCCCATGTCCCCATG
This sequence comes from Castor canadensis, assembly GCF_047511655.1. Lineage (NCBI taxonomy): Eukaryota > Metazoa > Chordata > Mammalia > Rodentia > Castoridae > Castor > Castor canadensis. The sequence goes on along the minus strand of NC_133391.1, from coordinate 1,669,205 downwards.
TCCTCCTGTCCCCGTGTCCTCCTGTCCTCCTGTCCCCATGTCCCCATGTCCTCATGTCCTCCTGTCCTCCTGTCCCCGTGTCCTCCTGTCCCCGTGCCCTCCTGTCCCCGTGTCCCGTGTCCTCCTGTCCCCATGTACCCATGTCCTCCTGTGCCCGTGTCCTCCTGTCCTGTCCCCGTGTCCCCATGTCCTCCTGTGCCCATGTCCTCCTGTCCTCCTGTCCCCATGTCCCCATGTCCTCCTGTCCCCGTGTCCTCCTGTCCTCCTGTCACCATGTCCCCGTGTCTTCCTGCCCTCCTGTCCCCATGTCCTCCTGTCCCCGTGTCCCCATGTCCCCGTGTCCCCGTGTCCTCCTGTCCCCGTGTCTTCCTGTCCTCCTGTCCCCGTGTCCTCCCGTCCCTGTGTCCTCCTGTCTCTGTGTTCCTGTGTCCCTGTGCCCTCCTGTCCCCGTGTCCTCCTGTCCCCATGTCTTCCTGTCCTCCTGTTCCCAAGTCCTCCGGTCCCCGTGTCCTCCTGTGAGGATTTCAGCAAATCCTCACAGAAGATGGAGCCCAGGGCCTCTTGGGTAGGACACATGCAGGGGACAGGGGCTGGGGTGGCCAGCTGCCTGGCACTATGACACCTGAGCAGGTCACCCTAAAGGAGGAGAAGAGAAGGGGGCCTGGGGACAAAAAGTCATGTCCCTCCAGGCATGGTGGCTCCCGCCTGTAATCCCAGCTACTCAGGAGGCAGAGGTCAGGAGGATCGTGGTCTGAGGCCAGCCCTATCTAAAAAATACCCAGAACAGACAGGGCTGGGGTGTGGCCAGGCGGAGAGCACCTGCCTGGCGAGTGCGAGGCCCTGGGTTCAAATCCCATCCCACTAAAGAAACCACTGGGAAGCTGTACGGCCCGAGGAGCAGAGCTGGGTGCAGCCGTGGTCAGCGGGGCTCCAGGTGACCTAGGCGACAGTCCTGCGCCCCCCAGGGGAGGGTTGACCCCGCAGAGCCGCCGACAGCCCCCGCGTGTCCCCGGCCAGGAAGCTGCTGCCCCGGCCCGAGTCAGAGGACGAGTTCCTGCGCGCGTGCCGGGCGAAGGAGAAGGAGCTGGAGGCCCTGCCCTGCCTCTACGCCGCGGTGGAGGCCGACATGTGGGGCAGCCTGGAGGAGCTGGTGCGCGTCCTCAAGGACAAGATCGGGGAGGAGCAGCGGAAGACCGTGTGGGTGGACGAGGCCCAGCTGTGAGCCCGACGGTCGCCAGGCACCCCTGCCGGCCGGGGCCGCGACACCCCACGGACAGACGCGCCCGGGGAGGCGCGGGGCAGGGCTGTAATCCCAGCCGCGTGGCCCGGCCCCGCTGGCGTCAGCAGAGAGGACAGAGGACACACAGACACACGGACCCCGAGGCCCAGGCCGGCCTCTCTCAAGCCCGGACAGCTGTTGAATGTAACACAGGGGCGGGCGGGGGGTCTCTGAGAGCGGGGACCTGATGTCCACCCCTGGTGGGGACAACACTGTAAGTCCATTCCCAGGCAGGACAGGCCTGGGGAGCTCCGGTTTCTCTTGAATTAAAATTTCTCTCGTGCTTGGTGTTCCATTTCGTTGCTGGCAGAGGAGCTGGGATTACAGACTTGTGCCACCACACTCGGCTCCCACAGCGCAGAAGCCACTCGGGCTCCTGGTTTTCCCAGCTGCCTGATTGACACCCGGGTCGGGGGGCATGGCTGGTGACCCCGTCTGACACCGCAGCCTCCTGCCTTGGGGGATGATGGTGACGGTCACCGCGGGAGGGACCTCCAGCAGCTCTGGAGGACTTGCTGGCCGTGCTTGGCACCCTGGACCCCAGCCCTGAAGCACATGCCTGTCACCCCTGCACCCGTCCCTCCAGCCCAGGGTGCCCTGCGGGGTGAGGTCACCCGGGGGTCTCTCCCAGGACCCCGGCGTGCAGGAGAGTCGTGCTTCCTCTGCGACAGCAATGCCGTTCTAGAACTTTCTTCTCCCTGAGTTCAAACCTCATTACCACCAAAAAAAGAGAAACTATAAGCCAAGGTTTGGGAGGGGAAAAGAGCAAAGCCAACGCAGCCCCTTCCTCCAGCCTCCTGCTCGGAATGCAGACATGCTGGCTGGAGCTCCCGCAGTCGTCTTGCGGTTTTGAGGTGACCACAAGGACAGAAAGACACTGGCGAGCCCAGCCCTGCTGCTTGGGTTTGGGCTTTTTTGCCATGAGGCAGAAATAAACTTGCCCCGTGCTGAGTGGCTATTTCAGCTCTGTTATTTACAGCCCGGAGCAGCTCCTCTGAGACAGAGGAAAATGTCTTCTCCGTGGTTTAAAATGCCGGGTTTTTGACCTGCCGGGCTCTGCAGAACTCCACTGTCAAATCCCAACCCCAAAACCAATGCCTCTCTGGGGAGGTGGCGGCCATGGTGGGGTCCAGGCGGCCCTCCACGTCCCCTCTCTGTGACGATCGACCGTCCCTGCGCCTCAGGCCTGAGTCTGCAGGATGACATGGCACCGTCTTCCCAGAGGCCGTGACTGGGCTGTTTGAGACGAAGGGACACGGAGCCGGGGACCTCCGCCCGTCTCGTGTGCCCCTGGTGTTAAAGAGCGACTTTGCCCGCACGAGGCCATCGTGACTGCACTTGGAAGCGGTGCCAAGGGCACAGATGTGACCAGAGAAAAGGCCTGGATAAGCCTGTGGCAGGTGCACAGCTCTGGGGAAGACGGGCCGGCTGAGAAAGGTGAGCGCCGGGCGCCGTGGCTCACGCCTGTAATCCCAGCTACTAGGAGGCAGAGGTCAGGAGGATCAAGGATGGAGGCCAGCCCCATCTTTAAATAACGAGAGCAACATAACAGGAGGTGCAGCTCAAGTGGTGGAGCACCTGCTTTGCAAGTGCAAAGCCCTGAGTTCAAATCCCAGTGCCACAAAAAGGAAAAAAAGTGCAAGGAAGACAAGAGGACCACCTCAGACCCGGGTGCAGGAAGGGGACCCCTGTGTCCCCACCGCTGGGTGGTCGTCCTCCCAGCGCCCCCTCTCTGCATTGCCCTGGTGCCAACAGGAACTGGGGGGAGGGGCTCCTGGCTGTCACCGTGCCAGTTGTGTCACCGCAGGCCTGTCACCTCCCACGGCAGGAAGCCAGTCTGGCAGGTGACCAGACGCCACAGCTGCACCAGGAAAGGGGCACACGGGGGGAGGGGAGGACGGGGAGCTGTCACTCTGGTTGTGGGGACACTAGGTCAGACGCGTGAAGGGACCGACCCCGTGGACACCACGGCTGTGACACGCCAGGAGCCTGGCTAAGAGTCGTGTGCAGTTTCCATGCCGGCCGTCCAGGTCCCACGGGTCGCGGTCAGTTCTGAACATGTGACATGGGACAAAAGAGTCCCAGAGATGGGAACAAGGGTGTGAATCCAGGATAACTTCCCGGGGTCCCTGGAAAGTCGGTGTCCTCGTCTGTAGAGTGAGGGTGACATGCCACCCGGGCCACTGTGAGGACCAAGTGAGTTCTTGCCAGGACCCCAAATCCAGCCTCTCTAGTGACCACCTGGTCACTTCAAGTGAATTCCCCTCTCAATTACTGTCCCAATCCAGACAAGGCCAACACTGTGCCCTGGAACCTCTTCCTGCCCACCGGCCACACACGGGACCCCAGCCCCCCAAGCTAGAAACCTACGCCCAGCCTCGGGGGTCCCAACTGCACCTGACTCGCCATTCAAGTCCCCCCACCTCCCCGCCACCGCCTCTAAGCCACCCAGGGTCACTTCATTCCCGCGACCAACCCACGGGCTCTCTTCCCACCTGGCTCTGAGCCATGGCCCCTCGGACCTCTGCAAACCCAGGGTTCCCCTCCCTGCTACAGAGGGAGGCACCAGTGCTCACTCCTGTAATCCCAGCTATCAGGAAGCAGCGATCAGGAGGATCGGGGTTCAAAGCCAGCCCAGGGAAGTAGTTCCTGAGACCCCATCTCAAAAAACCCACCACAAAAAAGGGCTGCGGAGTGGCTCAAGTGGTAGAGCGCCTGCCCAGCAAGTGAGAGGCCCTGAGTTCAAATCCAGATCCACCAAAAATAAATAAACCTCTTTCCAGCTGTGAAGTGTTATTTTTGTCCTCTGGGGTCTCACTGCTGACCGCCACCCCCGTGACTCTGTCATTCCACAGCTGGTGGCCACACTCGGGCCTGGCTTGCTGTCCCCACTCCAGTGGGATCTGCTGTGGGGTCTCCCTCCTCCCTCAGCCCCTGAGGTCACCAAGCCTGGAGGACGGACCCGATGTCCAAACGCTGCAGGGCCACAGGCCAGGGCCCGTGCAGACCATTCGGAGAGGATCGAGGTCTGGGTGTGAGAAAGTCCCTGTCCCTGAGCCTGGGTCTGTCGTGGACACTTCCCGGCCTCATGGTCACTGGGGCAGAAGGCCTCTCCTGGCCTCACGAGTGACCCTGGGAGCCTTGGGCACATTGAGGGGTGGGGGGGAAAGCAGCCAGAACCCCAAGCAGAAGTGGGCCCGGGAGGCCTGGCTGGGGGTCACTGTGGCCCAGTGGCCACCTCCTGTCCTCTGAGACCCCACGGGCTTAAACTATGCAACCATGCTGACACACGGGCCTGTCACCTTTTGTCCTGGACGGTGGTCCCAGGCTTGGCAGGGCCTGGCTCTCAGGGTCACGGACACGGGTCACCCCCATAGGGCTCCTGGCCCCGCAGCACGGCACACGGACGTCCCTCTGCTGACCAAGCCCCTGTCACACCTGGTCACCATTACAGACAGGACGTCCCTCCCTCCGGAATGTGACTTCCCAAACCTGGACAGAAGGGGCTGTCGGGAAGTTGTACCCATGGGCCCGGGAAGGGGACGGGATTTATGGCTCTGTCAGCTCCGATGACCGATGACCGTCACCTGCTGTCATTTTGTGTGATTTCCTTCCCTGTCTTCGCGTCTGTCTGTCTGTCTGTGTCACTGTCAGACTCTGGGAGGACTTCTGGCGCCCTCGGGTGGCGGAAGGGCGTGGTGCGCAGCTGTTTGCTGAGTGAGCTGCTGCACCGGGGAGGCTGCTGGGCCATTGGGCCTCTCCCACGACTGCACCCCAACCTCAGCACAGGGGACATGGCTCCCACGGCCTGTGACACAGATGTCCCCACACCCACACCACGCACAGCCCACCCCACCCCCCACCCCACCCCCCACCCCACCCCACACCCCACCCCACACCCACACCTCACCACACCACACCACACACCCCATGAGCCTCACCCCCGTCCCCAAACCCCTCCCAGGCCTCCCGCCATAGAGACAGAAGTCGCAGGCTGAGCCACTAAGGATTGGGGCGTATGGGATGGTGGGGGGGCGTCACCTCCAGGGTCCCCCGTGTCCCCGAGTCCCCAGAGGGACTCTGCAGAGATGCCCTCGCTGGTGTTGAGTGACACGTGGCCCTGGCCTCTGTGTCTGCAGCTGTGCAATGGGACAGATCTGTGACGTGTCACTTACAGGACACACCATAAACTCACAGAGCCATGCCGAGAAAAACAAATAGTCGATCGAGAACACAGCTGTTTCTCAGGCCGGAAGGAGGGCACACAGCGGGTTGTTTGGCTCCAGGGGATGTTCCGTGTTTCGATTGTGTCGTCTGGGGACGGCCACACGCACGGAGTCTTCAGAGTCCCTCCAGGACTGTCGGGAGGGCGGACGTCACCCTGCCACCTGCTCCCTGCCAGTCCTGACCTCGGGTCACTGACTCCATTCGGCTGAGGGGCGCAGGCCGGTGTGGTGACTCACGCCTGTAATCCCGGCTACCCAGGAGGCACAAGCCAGCCCGGGCTAAATGCAAAACCCTACCCAGAAAAATGACAAAACAGCAGGAAGAGGGCTGTGAGTAAGGCCCACGCGGCTGCCCAGCAGAGAGCCACAAAGACGGTGGCTTCCAAGCTGCCACCCCGTGGGCGGAGGCCCCTGCCGTCCAGCTCCGCACGCCTTCCCACAGGCGCCACTGGAGGCGGGGACGGGGACGCAGGCCAGGTGTCAGCCAACCCCCGCCTTTAGCTAGAGGTCACTCGTCCAAGCTGCCACAGGAAGCCGCCAAGCAGGGGACGTCCAGATGGCCTGACGGGGACACCGCCAGCCTCTGTCCCCAGGTCCCCTCCCTGGACCCCGGCAGGTGGTCACCGCATGGTCACCACACATATGCCACATGGGCAGGAAGTGAGGGCCACACAGGCCCCCTGGGGACACAGGTACCCAAGCTCACACACCCCAGAAAAGACTCTGCTGACCCCATAGTCAATGGGGTCCACGGGATCTCGGAGAGACACCTAGGAGGGGGAAGGGGTTGGGGACCCCCAGGGACCCCCGAACATCGTTACCCTGTCCCTTGTCCACCACCGTCTCTCGCCAGAGCTGCTGCAGTCACACCTGAGCGAGGTCAGACCTGCAGACTGGGGGACGGAGAGAAAGTGGGGTTCAAGGCCGGCAGGGCCTTGAACGTGGGGGCGCTGGAGCCCCTCCCTCCCGGAGGACTTGGCAGAGTCCAGGACGCGCCCAGTCCCCCCGCCGTGGGTCGGTATAAATTAAAATTCAATTTCATTAGTCAGTCAGCAATCAATCCCGGCCGGGCTCACCCAGCCTCCATCGCTGTAAATCACGGCCTCCCCGCCCGGCCTCCCCGCCCGGCCTCCCCCCTCGTTCACAGTCGCCAGATTGATGGCGGGCGGTGTCGCCCTGAGTTACAGCCGCGGTTCCACGCGTCACTCGCGCCTGACGGCCCCACCGAGCCAGGTGCTGTCCCCTGGCTGGCCAGCCTCCCATGGAGGCCACACGGGTCCCCAAGTCACCCACCACCCAGGGAGGACACCCGTGAGCACCTTGGCTCTGAGCCTTGGCAAACGTTGAACCCCCAACCCCCGGGGAAGGAAGGACGCTGGGACCCCAGTGACGGAGAGGGAAACTGAGGCACGCGGAGAGGCCTCCTGCCGGCCCAGCAATGGACTCACAGGAAGGCCGTCCGGTGCCCGAGAAGAGAAGAGAAGAAGCGACACCTCGGCCGGCCACAACAGGTCAGTCCCCGGAATGTCCACGTGCCAGACCCCAGGAAGAAAGTGGGGCGCGAGACAGGGCACGCGCGTGAAGTGCCGCTTCGACACGCGTGCGCAGGAGTCGGGGAGCCGCCACGCGGGTGTCCTGGGGGCCTCTTGGACTCTTTTTGGGTGGGACTGGGATTTGAACTCAGGCTCCACACTTGCAAAGCGGGCGCTCTATCCCCACCATGTCCCCTCCCGGATCTGGACGCGGCCCTGAGGGGACATGGGGACAAGCTCCAAGTGTGTGTGACCAAGAAATGCAGCTTGGCCCTTGTAAGCCGAGGTGACGTCACGGTCCCTGCCGCACCCCTGCGTGATGTTGTGCCTCCTCAAAGCCCTCCTGGTGCACCCCACGGTGAGGCCCCCCGGCCCCAGCGTCACCCATCACCCTCAGCACCTCACGCGGACCCCGAGGTCACCGTCCCTGTCCCGGACAGCACGGAGCAAAACCCACGAGGGGCAGGGTCTGGGCCTGACTGCATCCAGGTGACAGAAGCGGGGCCTGTAAGTGATTGCTGAATGAATATTTTCTGACCGAGAGTCAGGTGAGGACAGTGTTCCATACGGGGACCTCACACACGAGCAGTGACCCAGAGGCATAAAGGAGCCAAGACAGGGGACAAAGGACCAGGGACAGTGGGGTGCTGCCTGGCCAAGGGGGTGACAGGAGGAGAGCCTGGGAGATCCAAGGCCACCTCCCACATTGGGTGGTCACCCCCAGTCCACTGTGATACAATCCCGGTGACCAGGTCCCCACCACCCCCTGGCAAGAGCTGGCTGGTCCCCGCAGGGCAGCGGGCAGGTGCCCTGTCCCCCGAGGGTCACCTTTGTGGGCCATCTGCTGGGGAGGGGCCGCTCCTCCTCCCCTGGCCTCTTGGCGACTTCCCCCCTTTTCCTAATTAAGTCCCCGCCACCGGCCTTGCGGGTGCTGCTGATTTATTTCCGCCATTCTGGGCGACTTCATCTCAGCCACGCGGACTCCAGAGCTGTCTCAATGAAATGAGGATCTGTCATTGTGCGGGTGTCCTGCCAGCTGTCTCCATCTTCCTGCTGTCCCCGGCTGCACTGTCCTTCTGTAAGTCACTCACTCCATCTCTTGCAAGAACAGCCTGTGCCCTTTGGCCACACCTGTGCACCTGGCCGGCTACACCATAAAAAAGCAGGAATTTGGAAGCAGGTGTCCACTCCCCTGGCCCTGGGTGGCTGACACTTTTTGCTTTGTTTTGGGTGGGACTGGGGTTTGAACTCAGGGCTTTGGCTTGCACAGCAGGTGCTCTACTGCTTGAGCTTGAGCGGCTCCTCCAGGCCATGCTGCTCTGCTTATCTTGGAGATGGGGTCTCATGAACTACTTGCCCAGGCTGGAGTCGAACTGCAACCCTTCCAATCTCTGCCTCCCCAGTAGCTGGGATTACAGGTGTGCACCACTGTGCCTGGCTTTGTGCCGAGCCCAGAAGTCACCTGTAGGACATCCTGGGGGGGACACACTTGGTCCATCCACCAGGCAGGCCAGAGTGCCAGGGGGAGCGGAACAGTCTAGGGAGATGGTAAAGGGGGACAGAGGGCTGCGATTGGAAAAGTGACCCCAAGGGCCCCGTGTTGACAGCTCAGCGCTCCCTGACCTGCTTTGGAGGTGGTGGAACCATAGGAGGCGGGGCCTGGTGGAGGAAGTGATGCCATGGGGCGGGGCCTGGGGAGGAAGTGCTGCCATGGGGCAGGGCCACGTGGGGACATTAGGAGCCCCATCCCTCCTCTTCCTCTCCTCTGCCTTCTGGTCCCTGCACCCCATGTCCTGTGGCTCCCGGGGCCAGTGTCACAGGGCCAAGCAGTCATGAACTGAAAGCTCTGAAACTATGAACCAAAATAAACCTTTCTTCCTTTTAAGTTGGTTGCCCCAGGTATTTTGTGACAGTGACAGAACTTGAGGAGGCTGCAGTTTCTTGGGTGAATATTTGAGCAGCAATGCCATTGTCACCAGATGTGAAATTAGGAAGAGAACCCCCCCCCAAGCTGGCTCCAGCACCACGGGAGGGAGGAGGGTCAAAGCCCAGGTCCTCACCCCTCCTGGGGATGATTTCAGCTGCAGCCCCTCTGGTGTGGGTCCCACCGTGTCCCCAAAAAGACGTCCAAGTCCTGCCCTCTGGTTGGCACCCGTGACGGTGTGCTCACTAGGAAACAGCTCTTTGCAGGTGAAATTACTTAAAGATGAGGTCTCACTGGGGTTGGGGGGGGCTTTATCTGATAATGGAGTCTTTGTAAAAGACCAGTCACTGAGCTCACGCCTGTAATCCCGGCAACTCAGGAGGCAGAGATCAGGAGGATTGCAGTTCAAAGCCAGCCCAAGCAAGTAGTTTGTGAGACCCTATCTCAAAAAAAAAAAACCATCAAAACAGGGCTGGAGGAGTGGCTCAAAGTGCAGGTCCTGAGTTCAAATCCCAGTACTGCAAAAAGAAAGAAGGGAATAACCCAAGCTCCTAATGGAGGAGGGCGGACAGGTGAGCCTGCTCTGCGTTCACAGACAAAGCAGCTCCAGAAGACAGGCAGAGGCCATGTGTGCCGGACGCTTGAGCCCACGGTGAGGAAGGTGAGGGGCACAAAGGGGGAGAAAGGGATGTTTTGCCCTGGGTATTGAAGGATGAGTAGGAGCCCACTGGGCAGACAAAGAACAGGACAGAGGGCATTCTGGGAGGGCAGGAATATGGCCTAAATGTGGATAACTTAGCAATCTTATTTGTCTGCTCCAGCAATCATGTGCAGATAGGTGGCATTAAGCTACGTGTGTCGTTGCCATAGAGAGACAGCCTTGTGTGGCTTCAAAATTGTCTATTTTTTTAGTTTTTTGGCAGTACTGGGATTTGAACTCAGAGCTTCCCACTTGCCTGGCAGGTGCTCTACCACTTGAGCCACTCCACCAGCCCTTTTTTTGTGAAGGGTTTTTTTGAGATCGGGTCTTGAGAACTATTTCCCTGAGGCTGGCTTCGAACCGCGATCCTTCTGATTGCTGCCTCCTGGAGTAGCTGGGATTACAGGCATGAGCCACGGCACCTGGCTCAACATTGTCCTCTGCGTGTGTGGATTTCTTTGCAGTAGGGAGGGTGCGAGCTTTAGTTCATGACAGCAGTCCCCGGAAGTGATGCCATGGCGGGGTCCTGAGGGGCTGTGGCTCCAGGGCCTCAGTTTCCCCAGCACGGTGAGGGGGGTGACAGAGCTGTGACTCCAAAACTGGCTGCCACGGGACTGGAGTCAGGTGTCCAGCTGAGGCGGGGACGTGCAAAGTGACGGCAGAGCAGGGATTCGAACCCAGGCTCTCTGCCTGTGCTGGGCAGAGCCAGGTCCGGCCTCAGAGCCACGGTGGGGACGGAGGCCAGCAGGGAGGCCGAGAGCCCCCGAGGAAGGGGTACTGGCTTTGTAGAGCCACAGCGGGGGTCGTGGGGGTCCCCACCCTCCTTGTGCCCGGGGAAGGGGACCAGAGGTGGCTGGAGGTTACGGGCATGTCACCTCTCGTGCGGGGAAGAGAGGGCCACAGAGAAACCGCACGGCCACACGCACTCAGCTGGAGAACGAGGTCGTGAGGGAGAGACTGGGGAAGGAGGGAGGAGGACAGGACGACCTACACCACAGCTGCGGCAGGGGACACAGCGGGTGGAGGGAAGTCGGTCATTGGCTTGATGACAAAGGACAGGGCCAGTGGGGTGCTCGTGGGAGAAGCTGGTGACGGAGGTGGGACAATGTGGGAATGCCACCAACCAGGGGTCACATCACGGTCACCAGAGGGGCGAGCAGGCCCCGGTCACAGGCCCGTGTCTCTGAGTCCGTGTGCGTGCACCTGTGTGGGACTCCATGGGGGGGGCTGGGAAGGACTCCCTAGAAGCAGAATGGGGACAGAGACCCCCAAAGGGCAGCTGAGTGACCACCGCATACAAGGCCAAGGCACTGGGCGGACTCAAGCCAAGCCGGCCCCCGTGTGCTGCCATTTCTCCTTCCCGTCCCTTAGTTCTCGACCTGCGTGACAGTCACCCACAGTCCAACTATCAGAGAAGCGGGCTGTGATGGACACCCCTGTAATCCCGGCACTCGGGAGGTGGAGACGGGGGGATCACAAGTTCCAGACAAGCCTGGCTGCGAAGTGACACCCTGAAGGAAGAGGAAATAAAGATGTGACAGGAAAGGAAGAACCATCTGGAGGCTGGTCCCCCTCTCCAGACCCCTCTGTCCCCTTCCAACTGGAGAGGGGAGAGGGAGCCGGGGGAAGCCAGGGCCAGGGGCTCCGAGGAGGGTCCGGCACCTGGGGACAGATGGACCTCAGGGAAATGGTTCGGTGGAGGACAGTGGGCCGGGGACAGGCAGGGCCACTGGGAACGAAGGGAAAGAGCTTGGTAAGGGCAGTACAGAGAAAATGCCCTCCCCCGAGAGCCAGGGACACGTGACCGTGTGCCCCCAGGGTGCCACATCGCAAGGGGACCGAGGCCTCCCAAAGCTATGAGTCCTGACAACATTGCGAGCCCCGCTGTCTCTCCAGACGGAAAGGACAAGGGACCTCTTGGGGCTGCCTGACCGTCAGCGGCCAAGATGACTCCACTCCCGCACGGGGTCACTCAGTGGCCGTCACGGTGACTCACAGAAACGCAGTGCTGCTCTTGCTTCTCTGAGTAGAAAGTGACTGACCACGGCCTGCCCCGGCCTCGGGAAGCTTCCAGAACTCAGTTCTGGCGCAGTCGGCCAGGCCAGCCTCGGGGACACGGGGGGACCCCTGGGGCTGGCAGCACCCCAAGCTCAGTCCTGACGAAGGGAGCAGGGCTGGCTCCGCGGGAGGCTGAATTGGCTCCTGTTGGGGTGACATCGAAGAGTGGCCCTGGCCGAGTCGGCTTTTCCGGGGTGGCCAAGGTCAGTGGGGGGGGGGCAGGAGGACTGGGAGGTGGCAGGGCTGCTGGATGGATGGAAGCGAGGGTCCCAGTCCCCTGTGTCCCTCTTCTTCCCAACGCACCCAGAGCTGGGGGACAGGGGACAGCTCTCGGCCACACCCGGGAGAAACCCAGAGCGATGACCGATGACCGATGACCCGGGTGACAGCCTGCAGGCCTCATCTGTGCACCCGGCACAGCCGAGCCCAGGGCGCTCCTGCACGGGGCGTGAGCGACACCTGGTGGCCACAGCTGGAATTTCGGGTCTTGATCTTCCAGTAGGCCAGGGTCACCCTCACCCTTCAAATTCAGAGCTGTCCGGGAAAGGTGGGTGACCCTCCGGGATGGGAGCGGCCCAGCCTGGCCTGAGAACCTGTCACAGAGGCACGGAGAGGAGGCACAGCTGCCAGCCAGGACACCACACATTCGTTCATCTGAGCACTTTTTTTATTATTCGAGCATTTATTGACTAGTGGCTGCATACTGGCCGTTAGGGACAGAGATCTGAACAAGATGGTCACAAGCCTGGCTTCATTGAGGCTACATACTAAAAGGTGGCAGACAACAAACAAGGGCCTAAAAGATAATTTCAGAGGGACAAGGTGACTCTCACCTGTAATCCCAGCTACTCAGGAGGCAGAGATCAGGAGGATCACAGTTCAAAGCCAGCCCTGGGCAAATAGTTCTCAAGGCCCATCACAAAAAAGGGCTGTCAGAGTGGCTTCAGGTGTAGACCCTGAGTTCAAGCCCCATTACCGCAAAAAAAACAAAATTCACACTGGGTAAGTACTGTGAAAATTCACAACATTCAAGGACACAGTCCTTCTCAGCACCATCAGTAAGCCTTGTCCCCAACACTCACCAGGACATGGGTCCTGGATCCCAGCCTGTGGCACTCTGGCAAGTCCTGACCTGCAGGTGCCGCCCATCCGTGCCCCAGGACCTTGCCATGTGCTGGTCTCTCCAGCTGCAGTGCCTGCCCCACCTGCTCACCCTGGCAAATTACAGCTTCAAAGATCGCCTCTTCAATGAGGTGTGCCTCGTAGAGTTAGCACACACCTAATGTTATTTGTGATTTTTTAAATTTTATTATACGGGGGTGGGTGTATGGAAGGAGGATGGGTGGGTGTATGGCGGGCTGGTGGAGCCATGGGTAGGTGGATGGATGAGTGGACTGGTGAATGATGGTGGATTGGCAGCTGGATGAGTGGTTTGGTCGGGGAATAAGTGAGTTGCTGAATGGATGGATGGTGGGTTCCTGGGTGGATGGGTGGGTGGGTGGGTGGATAGATGGATGATGGATGGCAGGTAGGGAGGTGACAGTCACAGTCCCTGGGGGCCTTGACAGCATGGCCAGTCTCTTTAGAATGAGTTCTGTCACTTCTGGAACTGGGCATGGGGACTGTCCGTGTCTCTCTACGGGGAGACAGTTCCTGTCTTGCTGCACGTGTATCTCTCCCCAAGTCAGCACAGTTTTACGGAAGAGCTGGTCGTGGGACCCTGGCCTCGTGCCCTGGGCACTTCCCTGTTTATTTCTGTGCTGTTGTTTGGTGCTGAGTTCGGCCCAGGGCCTCCCATGGCTGAGCACCCTCTCCACCACCAAGCTTCACCCCAGCCTCACTTCCCTATCTGAACCTAGGTTCTACTTACTGGGCCCCAACCCCACAAGGAGAGTGTTTATGGGAACTAGGAGTGGTTTTTAAGAATTAAGTCAGCAGATCTGGACATCTGGGTGACTTGTTATGGTCTCTCTCCTGTCAGCAAGGTAGAAACTTCCATAACATCTGCCGCCAGCAGGCTAGGACCGGGTTAAGGTGCCCAGAGCAGATAAATGGCCAAACTTTTATTCTTGGCAGCACTGGATTTGAACTCAGGACCTTGTGCTTGGTATGCAGGGGCTCCACCACTTGAGCCCCTCCACCAGCCCTTTTTTGTTACGTGTTTTTCCACATAGGGTCTGATGAACTATTTGCCCAGGGCTGGCCTCAAACAGCAATCTTCGTGATCTCTGCCTCCTGAGTGGCACAGGAGCCACAGACACGCGGCTCAAACATTTATTCCGCATGTCTCTGTGAAGGTGTTTGGGGATTAACACTTAAACTGGTAGGCAGGTGAGACAGATTGCCCCATCCGGTCAGCGGAAGGCCTGGCAAGAAGAGACTCTCCTGAGCATCGAGCCTCTGTAGCGGACGCCTTTGGACTTTATCTGCAACCCTGCTCTTCTGCGTCTCCAGCCTGTCGGCCCACGCTGAAAGTTCCTTAAAACAAATCTCTTTAGCCAGACGCTGGTGGCTCACACCTGCAATCCTAGCTACTCAGGAGGCAGAGATCAGAAGGATTGTGGTTTGAGGCCAACCCGGGGCAAATAGTTTGCAAGATCCTATCTGAAAAAAAAAGAAACAAAAACATCACAAAACAGGGCTGGTGTAGGCCCTGAGTTCAAACTCCAGTACCGCAAAAAAATCTCCTCAGGGTGAAACACCCCCAGGGAGAGGCAGGGACAGAGAGAGGGCAGGGGAAAACTGGGCTCTGCGGATGTGACAGCCCCTTCCCAAGACTGTTCTGCATGGCAATCCCAGTGACCTCAATTGTCACTGGCTACCCCATGCTGCAAGGGTGGCCAGAATGGAGACATTTCCCCAGGCCATTTGCCCACCCAGTAAAGCCAGGCTTCGGCCGATATGGGTGTGGGAGCCAGAAGCAGGTTTATCACTCAGGACCCTGCCTGGAAGAGCCTTTGGGTGTCAGACAAGACACCCAACTGTCCCCCCTTGTAATGCAACATCCCCTGCTTTCTCGTTCACAGCCTTTTCCTGTAGTGGACAGCTTGTTGGCCTGGGAACCTGGAGACCAGGGACAAAATTGGCCCAGCTCTGCTGCAGCTTGGGGACATGACCTTGGGTTGAGAGCTGGGCCCCTCAAGGTGCTCCCAAATGCAGAGGGATGGGAAAGGACTTTTTTCTTTTCTTTTCTTTTCTTTTTTTGCAATACTGGGGTTTGAACTCAGGGCCTTCACCTTGAGCCACTCCACCAGCCCTTTTTTTGTGATGAATTTTTTCGAGATAGGGTCTCAAGAACTATTTGCCCGGGGCTGGCTTCAAACCATGGTCCTCCTGTTCTCTGCCTCCTGAGTAGCTGGGATTGCAGGCGGGAGCCACCAGCACCCGGCAGGAAGGACTTCAAATGACCCGTCTGCTCCACTGCTCATTCCGAAGGCTGACCCCTCTTGAATCCTGGGCCTGGACAGACCTGTGAGAAGGGGGGTACAGGGCTGGGGGGTGGCTCAGGGGTACAACACTTGCTGACTGAGCATATGCAAGGCCTTGGGTTCCAACCAGCACTACAAAAAAGTGCATGACTTTGCATGAGGTCTGGGCCCACCGCTAGCTGGCATTTCTTCAGATTACAAGTGGACTTTCTGAGGGGGACAGCCCTGCCAGCTGTTAAGATGCTGGTGGAGCATCTGGTCTGAGTGTCACCTGGGCCAACTCTCTACCCCTCTGTGTAATCCCAGCTACTCAGGAGGCAGAGATCAGGAGGACCATGGTTCAAAGACAGCCCAGGCAAATAGTTCCTGAGACCCCCATCTCAAAAAAACCCTTCACAAAACAGGGCTGGTGGAGTGGCTCAAGGTGTAGGCCCTGAGTTCAAATCCCAGTACCATGAAAAAAAAAAAAGGTCTTCCATTGTGCCCTGGTTCTGACTGCATCATAGGTAGGATGACCACTCACCTGAGGCAAAAGTGGGGACTCCGAATGAGACTTCGCCTTCAGAACTCACAGTGACATGCCACTCCGCAGGTGGGACCTTTAACCTCTCACTGCCGCATAGGATGAGGGTGTCACAGGGGAGAGCAGAGCCCAGAGGGGCCAGGGATGCCCGTGAGGTGTTCCCTTTCCGCCCCATCCCGGTCCTTGTCCCCCCCACCCCCGCTAGCTCAGCCCTGTGCAGATCTGGAGCTTAGATTTGAGATTCTGTCTTTTGTACATGAGAAAATTGAGGCTCCATTTGACACGCGGGGCTCTGAGAGGACTAGCGGGGCATGGCGCCCTCTCTTTGGGTTTGACGGTGTCATTTGCTTTTGTTTTAACTTTAGGATGAACTGGACAGATGCCGCTGTCCTGGGGTGGGAGGACAGCCACGGGCGTCCAACCTCACAGTGACAAACTTGCCATGAACACGCCTGGTAAGACAAACAGTCCTCTCCGGGGACACTTCCCCATGCAGGGGCACTTTGCAGAGATCGGGACCCTGCAGTCACCCAGGTGCTGGTCACCGTGATGACAGAAATGGAGAGGTAAATCAACACCTGCCTATTCCCCAGCCTGTGACTCTGGGCACTTCAGACAAGGCCAGGGAACTTGACTTCAGTCCCCACGCAGTAAAATTAAGAGGCTTGGGGGCTGCCACTTTCAACAGGGTGACACCCTCACATCCAAAGGCTACAGTCACAAAGACACCAACCCGCCAGTACATTCTGTATCAGCCGGTGGTTACTGCACCCGCTGCGTAACAAGCTGGTCCAAACCCAGTGGCTTCAAACAGGACTCGCTTCTTCTCGTTCTGCTGGCTTTGGTGGGTCCGGGAATCAGCCGATCCAGGCTGGGCTCAGCGGGCTCCACGGAGTCCCCACTGCCTCTGCCTTGCCCCCTCCTCTCCCTCGCACAGGAGGCTCCCTAGGTGACAAGGGACAAAGAAAACCCTGCAAGGACCGTCTGCTTACATCCCACCTGCTGACGTGTCATTGGCCAAGGCCAGTGGTGGGGCTGGGTCACTTCTGCCACTAGGAGACCTTAGACTACACGGACAGCCCTGAGAAGAAAGGGGAGGAATTTGCACCAAGAACCCTATCCAGTTTGTTTGCTTTGTGTTTTGTGGTCCTGGGATTTGAACTCAGGGCCTACACCTTGAGTCAGTGAAGGGTTTTTCAAGATAGGGTCTCTAGAATTATTTTCCTGGGCTGGCTTTGAACCATGATCTTCCTGACCTCTGCCTCCTGAGTAGCTGGGATTACAGGCGTGAGCCACACATGCCGGCTCTCCCCAATTTTTTTTCTTTATTTCATTTTTTGCCCTCTGACAGAGTGGCATTTCTATGCTCTATTTTTCTCCCTGTTGTGTTTATCTTAGCCATTTTAATGTGAATATTTAACTTGACAAAGTTTAGCATTAATCAAAATATTTACCCTCTTCTCAAACAATTCAAAAATCTCAGAGCATTTTAGTTATGGCTTCCTCTCCGCTGTATGTGTTTAGCATCCAGCGCTTCAGCTCGCTTTCTGAACTTTGCAAATTGGAATTGTCCTTCTTGCTAATACAGTCTCTCATTCGATCATTCGATCATTCGATATTAGTTTTCTTTCTTCCTGAAGCAGACTGTCGGCAAGGTAGTCATAAAGTACCATGGGCTAGTTTCTTCAAAACAGAAAGTTACTGAGATCTGGAGGACCAAGGTTCGAGGCCAGCCCAGCAAATAGTTCTTGAGACCCCCATCTCCAAAATAACCAGAACAAAGTGGATTGCAGCTGTGGCTCAAGCAGTAATGCACCTGCTTTGCAAGCTTGAAGCCCTGAGTTCAAATCCCAGTCCCACCAAAAACAAAAATAAAAAACCCAGGAATTTGTTTTTCTCACAATTCTGAGGCTGGAGGTCACTGTGGGCAGCTTTTACTCCTAAACCTGACCTCTGCCCCCTGGGTCCTCCTGTGACCATCCATTTGTGATGGGTTTTTTCGAGATAGGGTCTCGTGAGCTATTTGCCCGGGCTGGCTTCAAACCTCGATCCTCCTGACCTCTGCCTCCTGAGTAGCTGGGATTATAGGCATGAGCCACCAGCGCCCCCAAACACCTTTCTCTGACACTGGGGTTTGAACTCAAGGTCTCATGCTTGCTAGGCAGGCGTGCTACCACTTGACCCATTCCTTCAGTGCTTTTTTTGAGACAGGGTGTTGCTTTCTCCCTCCTAGGGCAGGCCTAGAATGAGATCCTCCTGGTCACAGCCTCCCTTGGACCTCGCGATGACAGGTGCACACAGCACCCAGCTATTGGTTAAGTTGGGGTCTGGCAGGCTTTTGGCCTGACTGGCCTTGAACCTTGATCCTCCCTATCTCAGCCTCCTAAGTAGCTAGGATTGCGGGCACCAGGATGAAGGTGGTGGTGATGGTGGTGGTGATGGTGGTGGTGACCACATGACATTTCCATCTGTTCACCTCTATTTGAGATGTTCCTTTTTCTTTTTGCCGTACTGGCGTTTGAACTCAGGGCTTCACCTTGAGCCACTCCACCAGCCCTGTTTTGTGATGGGCTTTTTGAGATAGGGCCTCGTGAGCTGTTTCCTGGGGTGACTCCCAGGCTGCTGGGCCTCTGATCGATCCTTGCCCTATCACCCATCTGGAGGGGAGTCCAGGCATCATGTCCTGAGATCTGAACACAGGCTGGGAGGGGCTTCGGCGTCCCCTCGTCGTCACCAACTTAACTAACACAGAGCGCCCAGGAAAGCCAGTGTGTGGCCATCTGTTTACAAAGTTCGACTTGCCTGCTCCTTTTAGGAACGCTAGACTAGAGTGCTTACACGAACATGTCTTCATTTATCCAACCAGACCACTTTCTTCTTATCTAAAATCTTAGGTAGAGGGACTGGGTCTTTCTATGTTGCCTGGGCTGGCCTTGAACTCCTGGCCTCAAGGGATCCTCCTGCCTCAGCCTCTGATGCAGCCGGGACTATAGACTTGCAGTACTAAACCCGGCGGGTGTTTTCTTCTGTTTCCAAGGCTTCCCACATATTAAATGCAGGCTCTATTACTGAGGTATCTTCCCAGAGTCCTGGGTTTTTTTTTTTTTAATATCATGCAATGAATTCTTGTTATTCTAAGCGCATAGTCTCTGATCCCTAAGCGATAGCAATGTTACAACTCCCTGGCTCTCGGTTCTGTGCTGTGCCCTTTCTACTCCTTAACTTACTTTCTACTTATCGAGGCCCTATTTCTAGACTGATGTTACAGATAAGAAAACTAAGTCTCAGAGACTTTCGGTGACTCATTCAAGGTCACACAGCACAGGTGGTGGAGCCAAGCTCCCTATCTCTCATATTTTCCCCCAAACCCACACTGTGAAGCCATTGAAGACTAGCCATTGAGACAATGCTAGTCTTCACTGTGTTGTCCAGTACAGGATAATCTTGAGGACCCCGGTGACCAGAGCTGATCAGTCATCTGAAGACCCTAAAAGACACCCGAGCTCCCTCCAGGGAGGCTCTGATTCAACAGATCAAGGATTTATTGGGGCCAGGCCCCGTGCTGAGTGTCTTACGCTGCATGTTCTCACGATCAATGGAGGGAGTTACTAAGAAATAAGAAAACAATCCTGTTTAAAGGGCATGCGAACAGTAAGTGGTCCCGTGAGATTTAACTCAGACCCCACTCTCAACCACGACTGTTATATAAGACTTTTGGGGGTGAGTTTCTGAATGATTGCAATGATGAGCTAATTATTTTTAAAAGGTGCATTTGACTGGGATTCTGGAAGGAAAATGGCTTAGGAACAGCTTTCTCCCTAACCCTAACAAAAGCAGCTGAATCTCATGGGTAATTCCCAGCTTTCCGGCCACGTCCCAGTCGGCTCCGGGAGGATCCTGGACACACAGGCTGACCCAACCTGGGAACCAAGGGAGAATCTTTCTGTACACCTGGCACTTCTGGCCACGCCCTATACCCAGAAACCTCCAATCCCAAGCTCGTTTGCCGTGATTGACACGCCCTCAGAGCAATTATCACCGGCCGTGAAGGACGGCAGCCCCGCCTCCCCGATGACACCGCCTCCCTTTCATTCTGAAAGAAAGAACCTCACTCGGGAGTCCAATGAGAAGCGCCTCCACCCCAAAGATCCCGCCTCTTTCGGCGCCGACCCCGCCCCTAAGCGCGCCCGCCCCTCAACGTGAGCCACACCAATAGAAAGGCTCGCTCGGCCGGCCGGAAGGCCGCTGGTCCAATCCGCGGAGACTCCCGCGGCACCGCCCCGCCCGCCGCGCCCTTCCACCCTCCCCGCCCCTCAAGCCGGCCGAGCCGCGGCCGGGCGAGTGCGGGGTCTCGGGGCGGCGGCGGCGGCGGCAGCAGCAGCGGACGGGGCCTGAGGGAGCGTCCATGGCGCGCGGGCCCCGGCGGGGCGCGGCCGCGGCTTGAGGGGCCATGTCCGGGGTGGTGCGGACCCTCAGCCGCTGCCTGCTGCCGGCCGAGGCCGGGGCCCGCGAGCGCAGGGCGGGCGCGGCGCGCGACGCGGAGCGCGAGGCCCGACGGCGCAGTCGCGACATCGACGCGCTGCTGGCCCGCGAGCGGCGCGCCGTACGGCGCCTGGTGAAGATCCTGCTGCTGGGCGCGGGCGAGAGCGGCAAGTCCACCTTCCTGAAGCAGATGCGCATCATCCACGGCCGCGAGTTCGACCAGAAGGCGCTGCTGGAGTTCCGCGACACCATCTTCGACAACATCCTCAAGGTGCGCGGGCCCCGCCCCTGCCGCCCACCTGCGTCCCGGCGGCCCCCGGGTCCTCATCGGGGTCACCTGCCGCCTCCCGTGGCCCCCGATCGCTTTGGGGATGGTGGGAGTGGAAGCTGGGTGACTTCGGGGGGGGGTCTTCGGGATGGACGCGCCATCGGGGGTGGCATCCCTGGCCATCTGCAGTGGGGTGAGCGCCCCAAACTCGCCCTGCCCTCCAGCGAGCCCCGAAAGGCAATGCAGGGGACTCAGCCACCAGTTTTAAGTTTTCATTTTATTATAGTTGTTATTTTTTGGCGGCGCTGGGATTTGAACTCAGGGCCTCATGCTTGCCAGGTGGTGCTCTACTGCTTGAGCCACTCCACCAGCCTCAGTTTTAAGTTTTAAAGGTTTTTTTTTTCCCCCCGTGGGACTGGGATTTGAACTCAGGGCTTTGCACTTGCAAAGCAGGTGCTCTGTGGCTTGAGCCGCACCTCCAGTCTCCATTTTGATCTGGGTGTTTGTGGAGATGGGGTCTCTAGCACTTGTTGGCCCAGAGTGGCCTCCATCTCTGATCCTCTATCTCAGCCTCTCAAGTGGCTATGATTATAGGCGCGGGCCACCGGCGCCTGTCATTTTTACAGTTTTTAGAAGGGAAATTTCAGATCTATACAAAAATAGAGAAGGTGGTAGAGGAAGCTGCAGGGTACCCACCTCCTGCCTTCAACCAGGGTTAGTTGGGTGCCAGGCGCTTACCTTTGGCCCTCCTGAGATCAGACATTGGGTAGCTGCATTAGAAAACATTTTAGTTGGTGCTGCTAAAGATGAGACTTCGTTTTAAAAACCACTTTAAAATGGTAACCACAGTACCATTATGAAACCTAAAACTTCGTGGTCACTCCTTCGTAGCCAGTGACCCAAGTGTCCTCCACTCAGTGGCTGGCCTTCCTCCATTGTTGCATGGCTGTCTCCGTTTGCTTGAACTGGACATGCATGTCCATTTGTGTCTCTTGCTGCTGTGTTGGTAAAAGAAGCGGTAGTGGTGACACCTGGGTCCCCCATTGTGTCACTGCAGGAGTGCCGTCCTGCACCTAGACGCTTCCTCTAGCGTACCTGTCCCCTTTCCTGGCCCCACTCTCCCTTTCTCCCAAGTGCTTTTTGGAGAAGGTAAATGACAGGTCTGAGGAATGTCTCGAGCAGAGGTGGAGAGCATGTGTCATACCAGAAAACCTGTCTGGAGACTGGATTTTTTGCTGCCCGAGGGGTTCAAAATCAGCAAAGGGCCCTAGAAACCCTTGGGGTTTGAAGTCACCTTCTAGGCTGTTTCTTCACTGGGACCCCAGGAAGCTCCTCACAGGGCGTCCTGCTGGGTCCTGGGCCAGACCTCCAGGCCGCAACGCCCACTCCACATTCTTGTTTGCTGAGTGTGATTTGATGGCAGTAGCCCTTGTGGGATGGCGATGGGAAAAGAACCCAGATGATGGAATGCGCCCATCCTTTCACCTGTCAGTCTGCGGGTCTTCATAAACCGGGTCCCCTCATCGTCTGGGTAAAGTGCACTCGGGGTCGCTCCCCTGGACACGGCGGATCTGTCTGGCTCTCTCTGCTCTTTCACTCAGGCAGAAAAAATACTTAGAAACATAGCTCTCCCACCTAAGTCTGTGTGTCAAATGCATTTCAGAAAACGTAGCTTTCGCCTTTCCCTCTGCACGCAGACATTGGCCTCTGCGGGTTTCTAGTCCACAGAGACGAGATTTGTTAAGTAGCATTGTTTCCTCCTGTCGTTAATAAGGTGTACTTTCATTTAAACCCACTCCACCTGGCCGGAGCATTCAGTAACTAGTTAGAAATTCGTTTTTATTTGGCCTGATCACTTTGGGAAGGGACTCTTAAAATAAGTTGCTTTGTGGTGGCTTTAGTTGTAGACATCTGAGTGGTTCCGAATAATACTTACGCAGAGATTCAGCGCTATTTTTAAAGCACTGCATAATAATGCTAGAACCTTTGGTGAACGGCGGTTAATTTTCAGAACATTCCACATGGTATTGTTGTGTTTAGCCGATGAGGGAATCAGGGCGGAGAGTTAAACTCAAGGTCCGCTGCCTAAGTAGTAGGCGACCGAGCTGGGAACCAAACCTAGGGCTTTTTTTTTTTCTTCTGTTTTGCAATGCTGGGGATCAAACCCCTGGCCTGTTGCCCCTGCTAGGAAGTGCTGTGCTACCGAATGGCTCCTCACCCCCTTTTCGTAAAACTGAATTTTAAGATACCCTCAGAGTCCTGGTACTTGCAGCAACACTACAGAGTTCACAGCCCCTTACTCACTGTCCCTCAGCGTTAAAGTCTTGTAAAGCTGTAGCACAGTGTTACAACCGGGATTGTTGACATGGTGCATTTCCATCATTACAGGGCTCCCTTACATCACCCTTCTGTAGCCAGCCCTCTTCTCCTCTCTGCAGCTGGGGCAGTAACTAACTGATTCTCCAGTTCTGTAATTTTGTCATTTCAGGAATATTATAGGTGCTGAGAGTGTGGCTCAAGTGATTGGAGCAGAGGCCTAAGTTCAATCCCCGGTACTGAAAAAACAAATCAAGACTATAATAAAGTGGAGCATGGTAGCACACGCCTGTAATCCCACACTGGGGAGGCTAAAGCAGGAGAATCTGCAGTTTGAGGCCAGCCTGGACTACATAGCAAGACACTGTCTCAAAAAATGAACAAAAAAAAAAGAATATCCTACACTTGGAATCATGAGGAATGTGATTTCAGGATCGGCTTTTATCACTTCTCTTATTCTCTGTAGGTTCTCACGCAAGTGGTTGGTTATTATCAGTAATCCTTTCTTATTGCCAAATGGTGCACGTTGAATAGTCGCCTGTTGAAGGATGTCAGGCTTGGTTCCAGTGTCTGCCCTGGATACATAAATCTCTCTCTTTTTTGCGGGGGGAGGTGGTACTGGGATTTGAACTCAGGGCTTACATGTTGAGCCACTCTACCAGCCCTTTTTTTCTGAAGGACTTTTTCAAGATAAGATCTCTCAAACTATTTGCTGGGGCTGACTTTGAACCGTGATCCTCCTGATCTCTGCCTTCTGAGTAGCTAGGATTACAGGCATGAGCCACCAGCTCCTAGCTGGGAGGTCCTTATATACACTAGATGCCAGTTCTTTCTCATATATGTGGCTCAGACATACTTTGTTTCAGTCTGTGGATTGTCACTTCATCCTCTGCAGCGGGGTAGAAGAAATCGTGATCCAGGCCTGCCAGGCTTAAACGACTGAGTTCAAGCCCACACTAAAAAAAAAAAAAAGCCAGACATGTCTGTGTAGGTCTGTTTCTGAGTTCCGTGTTCTGTTCCGTTGACGTGTTTGTCCTGCTAGTGTCACAGTGTTGGTTACTGTGGGATGTAAGTGAGCTTTCGTACTGATTTCGCCCACTTCACTTCGCCTTTTTAAGTTTGCCTTAGTTCTTCCGTATCAGTTTGAGAAATGAACTTATCTGTGTCTGTATAA
The DNA here is from genome assembly GCF_047511655.1 of Castor canadensis. NCBI lineage: Eukaryota > Metazoa > Chordata > Mammalia > Rodentia > Castoridae > Castor > Castor canadensis. The sequence continues at coordinate 1,645,295 of NC_133391.1, read as the reverse complement.
ACCTTGCTGGGACATCGATAGCAGCTGCGTTAACCCTGTGAATCCCCTGGAGAGGGCGACCCCTCTGCTCTGTTGAGTTTTCCAGCCCACAGTCACAGAATGACTTCATTTAAAACTTTGAGTTTTGTTGTTCTGTTTGCTGTATGGGGACTTGAACTCGGGGCCTCACGCTTGCCAGGCAGGCACGCTACTACTGTTTGAGCTACCCCGCCAGCCCAGGCTTGGTTTTCTTCCACAGTCTTTTCCACTTTTCAGCACACATCCTGGGTGTTTTATTAGGTTTCCACCTAAGGACCTGGTTTCTCTAAAGCCGCTGTGGATGACACTGTGCTTTTGCCTTCAGTTTCCACGCGCTCCTCATCCCCGCAAACCACGTGAGTGACCCTGAGTCTGACTGACTTCGGTGAGCCGGCGTTGGCAGGCGGGGCCTTGCTGACATGGTGGTTGCAGAGCTCCTGTGGCTCCCTCGCTATTTCCTCCAGGGACCCTCATGTTATCTGCCCCTTCCCTCCCGCCTGGGTTGCCTTCTAATCTCTTGTTTTCTAGTTTTACCGCGATGGCTACACTGTGCGTGTTATGCTGAGTAGGAGCTGAGCGCACTGCTGCCTTCGGGATTTTCCCTGGCATTGGTCATCGTGTCTTCTCCCTTCCTCCCTCCCTTCCAGAAAATCAGCTTTTTATTCCATCGATTCCCCCGCCCACGGTTTTCCTGTTTCAAGTTCATTTATTTCTGTTTTACTATTTTTGGCTTTCTATTTTCTTTGGATTTTTTTCCCTCTGGTTTCTTTTCTTTTCTCATTTTGTAGAGCTGGGGGGTCAAACCCAGGGCCTTGCACCTGTGGGGCAGGTGCTCCAGCACTGAGCTGCCCCCACCTTCCCTGGTTTCTGGAGGTGGAGACTTGGGGGGCCTTTGGTCTTTCCTAACAGACATCTTAAGGGCTCCAACTTCCCCCTCGGTGCCGCGTTAGCCGTGGCCGCACACGTTTTTGTTCTGTCTTGCGTGTGTGTTACTTCTTTTGAGGGGGACGTGGTGGCTTGTAAACCTTGACAAATGTTCCCTTACTCTCGCTGTTTGTACTTGGGCTCCGTGAGGGCCGGGCGCACTCTGATGATCTCAATTCTTTTCGCTCTGTTTGGCATCTGTTTCATCACGTGATGACGAGCACCCTGTGGCACTTTGGTGCAAATGTTCGTATGCCTTGGTGGGCGGTGGTGCTGACCCGGGGCCTTGCTCACCTGTTTGGCAGGTGTCAGCAGCTGAGTGGGTGTTGAGTCCCAGCTACAGGTGGACTCGCTGTTTCATGCTTAGGCCACAAGCTTTGTCTCCTGGACTGTGGTGTTCTGTGTGCATGAACGTGGTGAAGTTTGATGGCTGCCTGCACCCTGACCCTTGTGCTATGCAGTGTTCCTCTGTGTCTTTACAGATGTCCCTTAGCTTACGATGGGCTGTCCCCGTGCACTGGTGCTAAGATGAAGCTATGGCAGCTAAAACTGGGTTTAAGTCACACCTGGGCCACAGCACAGCTTCCCGCGCTAGGGATGGTTTTGCCCCTGACTGTGACTGAGCGCATCTGGCAGCGACACCCAGCGTCCTGAGAACATGGCCTGCTCTGTGCTGCCCGGGAAGAGGCTGGCATTACACCTGAAGTGGGTTTGTGCTCCCTGTGGGACTGGGCGCGGCTTTGCCCCTGTCAAGTCAGGAAACCCTGAGTCGAACCAGAGTAGCTGGACGGCGTGCAGTGCTGTTCTCTGCCCAGAAGTCTGCTGCGTCAGGCGTTCTCCTGGCGCGCTTCTGTCTGCTGGCAGCCCTGGCCCCTGGCTTTTCCATCCTTTCACTTCTAACCTACCTGTGTGTTTTATTTTGGGAGGAGGGGGGTGCTTGGGGGGTATTTTTTGTTGTTTGTTTTGAGATGGGGTCACGTAACTGCCTTGGGGTGTCACTTAACATTTCCAGCGTGGACTGCCTTGTTGGCACACAGCGACTGACCTTAAACACTTCTGAAGAATTAGAGCCTAGACCACTGGCCTCTGTTGACTGAAAACAAGAATCATATTCCACAAACTGCAGGGCTGTGCAGGCGCTGTGGGGGACATGGAGGGAGCACTGCCTCACCCCAGCCTGCCAGGCATGGCGGCACTGGCTGGAGAGACGGCTGCGCACGGGGCTTTAAGCAGAGGCTGGCACAGCTCCTTAAATGTGGGGGAGCACAGGCTTGGTGACCCACCATGAGCGGAGGTGGCTTTGAGACACTGAGATTGCAGCGGGTGCAGGAGGACGCACCTGAGAGACCGCACTGCTGTCCGTCTGTCTGCCCAGGAGGCAAGCTTAAAGGAGAGGCAGCAAGAGCAAAGAGGGTGGTGTGTGGTGACTGTGCTGTGGGCTTTCTCCCTGGAAGCATATGTGCACCTTGTCTCGGGGTCCCCAGGACGCCAGAGCCCTAGGCTAAGATTATCTGAAACTTTGGGAAATTTCATTTTTCTCTACTTTTTTTTCTTTGATTTAAGAATCATTGGATTTTTAGAATTTTTTGCTACATGCTTAGGACTTTGAGGTGCCTCCTCCATTACTGATTTGTGGGCTGTTGGTTTTTTTTTTTTTTTTTTTTTTGGTACTGGGGTTTGAACTTAGGATCTACACCTTGAGCCACTCCACCAGCCCTTTGTGTGTGTGTGTGTGTGTGTGTGTGTGTGTGTGTGTGTGTAAGGGTTTTTTTGACATAGGGTCTCTTGAACTACCTGAACTATTTACCCAGGGTGGCTTTGAGCTATGATCCTCCTGATCTCTGCCTCCTGAGTAGGTGGGATTACAGATGTGAGCCACAGCACCTGGCCTGACTTGAGTTTTTAAGTACTTTCAAACTCCTGGTCTGTAAGGGTCATTGTTTCTTGGGTTCAGAAGCAACACTTGGGGTCAGATAAGGTGGTTCACACCTGTATCCCAGCTACTTGGAGGTGGAGATTGAAAGGAACTTGGTTTGAGGTAACAGTGAGCAAAAAAGTTAGCGAGACCCCATCAACCAATAAGCAGAGTATGGTGGTTAACTTCTGTAATCCCAGCTAGGGGAATTTCAGTTGAAGCTGGATGACCCAGGCAAAAACACAAGACCCTATCTGAAAAATAACTAAAGCAAAAGGGACTAGTGACATGGTTTAAGAGGTAGAGAGCCTGCCTAGCAAGTGTGAGGCCCAGTGCCACAACAAAAAAAAAAGAAGAAAAGAAGGCCCACACAGGTGTGGTGCCATGCCAGCTGTGTTTACTTTGCACTTGGACCACATGGCTGGGCCTTCCATGATGCCAGAACCAGAAGCGTTTTTCTATCAGGTGAGCAAAACCCAGAGAGGCCCCCTGGCCACTGTCGGTATTGACCTTGCCACAGCAGTCCAGTTTGCGTGTGAAGCTGTCACTAAGCCCTGTGACCATCCATCCTCCATCACAGCTGTAATTCTTTTGTTACTGCAGAGTTGAGTGCGGCCATGGAGCACCTTGCTGGTAACTGGAGTGGCAGGTTTCAGGTTCGGGGTTATCTAGAGGTGTAATTATAGGGTGACCTTGCAGCCACACCGACCTGGTGCTTCCCCCCCACCCTGTTCCCTGGAGAGCAGCGCTGTGGCTAAGGCAGGCCAGTTCTGCAGAGCTGGACTCCTTGGATGAGTGCTGCTTCGTATGGAGGGCCGGGCACAGGGCCGGGCAGCTGGGTGACAGTTGCCGTCCTGCGACACTGCCTTCTGTGCATTCCTTTTGTCGATTGAGATATTTTCTCAGGCCTGGGATGTGCTCAGGAGTAGAGTACGTGCTGAGTTTGTGTGAGGCCTTGGGTGTGATCCCCAGCAGCACACATGCAGAGAGACAGAGAGACAGAGAGAGAGAGAATGAGAGAGAATGAGAATGGAAGTGTCTGTTGTCCCTATCCTGATGAGCCATTGGGCATGCCCAGTAGTCACAGGACACTTGGTGATCTTTACTCTGGAGAGGTTTGCAGGTGGTACAAGTGGCCAGAGAGTGGCCCACGGTGTTGGCATGTCCTAAGGACACAATGTCCCTGTCCCTGCTTTCTTAAGCAGCAGTGGCTGGCAGCTCCTGGGACCTTGGCATCCGTTCTCGGCACCTGCTTTGTCAGATGGTGCTGTGGCATTGATGCAGCGCCAGGACAACCACAGGCAGCCCTGGGACAGCTGAACAGAGCTGTGGGGGTGGGGGGACGCTCAGCCCAGGGATTTGGGTGGGTGTCACTATCTTGGAGAAGGGGCCAGTGGCTAGCCTGCTGTGGATGCACTGAGGCCTGAGGGCCCGCTGTGACTCGGGAAGACACATGTCACTTAGAGCCAGACACTTTGTGCTGTGCAGTGCAACCTGAGTGGAAGACACAAAGCTTATCTCCTAGGCCTTGTCTCCTAGATGGCTCCTCTGGGGACAGGAAAGATGGGGGAGCAGAGCAGGGACGGCACATCCCTGGTGCCCAGCTGCAGCCATCCTGTCAGACAAGTCAACAATGTTCTGGGGCCAGTGAGTCAGACAGCAGGAGTTCCCAACAGAGCAGGGCAGTGCACCACAGCGCTCTGGAGACGGGGTGACCTGGCTTCCTTCACACGGAAGGGACCCACTGCTTCAGGTGTGTACAGGTAGAATTTTCATTATGCTTAGTAAGAGGAAGATTTCGTTGTTGGTTTGGGTGGTGCTGGGCTTTGAACTCAGGGCCTTGCACTTGCTAGGCAGGCACTTGGCCTCTTGAACCATGCCCGAAGTCCATGGTGACAGGGTTTTTAACCTGTGTTCGCAGTCCTCCTGAGTTCGTTCTCTGTTAGTGGCACAAACAAGGGGACCGTCCAATAACTGTTGACATTTTTGTGACCACTTGAAAGTTTTTTCACGGAAATGAAGTTTCATAATTTAACTTTAGTGTGGGGAAAGAAAATGTTTTTCCCCAGAGTCCTATGACTCGAGGCAGATACAGGCTGAAAACTGTTGGAAGTGTGGGATGAGCTGGGCGTGGTGGTGATACACGCCTGTTGCCCCAGTGCTGGAGGCAGGAGGATGGCAAATTCGAGGCCAGCCTGGGCTTCATAGCAAGACCCCCGTCTTAAACAAAGAAAAAGTTGGGGTGATGTGAAGAGGATGAGAAAGTTTCCACGAGGCCGGTGGATCAGAATTCACCTTGTCACCAGGACACACTGGCATGACTGCAGTGAGGGACTGTCTTTAAACACGTGACCTGGGTCTGGGCACAGTCGAGTTAGAGCAGTGGCTCATTAAAGGATCCTGTCTGGAAGTTGAGTCCGCAAGGGCCTTTAAGTGTGTTTGGATACTGCTGAAGCTGCCAGCGAGGTGACAGGGCCGAGCAAGAAGCTGCTTCTGGTTGGCAATGGGTGTTGTGTTTTGTTGCTGGGATTTGAACTCAGGGCCTCTTACTTGCTAAGCAGGGCTGTACCACTTGAGCCATGCCCGAGGCCTTTTCGCATTATTTTTCTGATGGGGTCTTGCATTTTTGCCCCATGGAGCCTGGACTGTGATCCTCCCACCTATGCCTCCCACATAGCTGGGATTATAAGCATGTGCCATGGCACCCAGCCCCTTTCTTGACCCACCTTCTCTCTTCTGCATTTGAGCCTGCGGTAATACTGTCAAGGTAGGCTGGGGCTGTCTGCTGGCTGGGCCTTCATTTTCCTAGCCTCAGCCACTGAGACTGCTGTGTTCCCTCACCACCCTGGGCCCCTGTGCTCAGGGAAGGAGGAGTGACTTGCTGGACTGTGAGCTTTGGAGAAAGGAGCGTGCATTCCCACGCCCTCTCTTTTTCTTTTTCTTTCCTTTTTTTCCCCTCCTTGAAATGGTGTCACTGTGTAACCCAAGGTGGCTTTGAACTCCAGATCCTCCTGCTCAGCCTCCCACATGCTGGGATGACAGGCATGAGGCACTGCAGCTCACATATGCATTTGTGTGGGTTCTCCATTCTTCCTGCCTTCCCCCGCAGGGCCGCTCCGTGTCTGCCCACTGCACAGTGAGATGCCTCCCTGGCTGCAGTGGGAGAGCCAGTGTTTCCGTCGCCGTCTGCCTGACTTGCATTTTGAGTTCCACTTTGCTTCTAGAGAGAGACCCACGGAATCTGGGTGCGGTGTCCAGGCCGCGGTGACTCTGGGGCCAGGCTGAGTCAGCTCCCCCTGAACCTTTCCCTAGTGAATTGCAATCTGAGAAGCAGACCAGGGAGCTGGGATGGAGCCCAGGGAAAGTGAGGGGACCTCAGAAGCAAGGGACCTTAGCCGGTCAGAGAGCCCCTGATTAACTGTCCAAAGAAGTGTCTTGGTGCGCTGGGGCTCAGGCCTGGGTGAGGTTGAGGTCTGGGACTCCCGCTGACAGGATGCAGAGGCACAGCCACTCGGGCCAACCTAGGTGTCAGCACTGCCATGAGCCCAGGCAGGTGGACATGGTGAGGGCCACCTCCAGAGCTACCGAGCGCAGCGAAGCGGGGAGGGCTGCAAAGACACCGTGGGCAGCTCTCAGTCAGAGCCAAGTGTGCTGGGGGGAAAAGCCTGCAAAAGACAGAAAAGGCCACCGTGAGACAGACGTTCACTGCCACGGGCACCTTAGACTACAGAGTGTGAAACAGTGACGAGGTAGAAAGAACCCACAGCCTTCATGAGTGAACTGAAAACGCCGACAGCAGCACTGCGCAGCTCATGGAAAGCCACACGCACTCGCACGCATGCTGGAGAGTCAATGGTGACGTGGGGGACGTGTCTCATCCACTCATTGCCGGCGTCCCCACAGCTGTGGAGTTAGGGGCTGCAGGAGAGCTGGGCACATTCACGTGTGACCGTCTGCTTGATGTCTGTGTCTACAGGGGTCTGAGCTTCCACCTGTCCCCACAGAGGGACAGTGCATCTGCGATTCCACAGCCACCTCCTCGTCTCACCTGTGAGTCAGTAGACTGCTGTGCAGTGACCGTTGGGCGGGCCAGGGGCTGAGAGCAGCCTTCGTCCCCTCAGTTTGTCGCCACCCTTTGACCGCATTGCATTGTCCACCAGAGGAGGCCTACGCCAGCTGAGCTGAGGGATGGAGTTTTGGGCCACCTGCTAGGCCGAGGTCCTATTCCCTTGCCCAGCCTGTGACCCTGCGCCTACAGTAACGGGAGCACACCGCACCAGGTGTGGCAGCAGCTCTGGCCTCCTCCCAGCTGCCTCTGCAGTCCCACGGGCCACCAGGCAGGACCTAACACTTCTCACCCCTTTCACATACGTCACTGTTGTCAGCCATGGCGACCTCATGGTACCTGGAGAGCAGCAAGGCGGCTCCTTCCAGCTGGGAAGACACCTGGCTATGCCCCCGGGCAGGAGGTGACAGCGGATGGTGCTAAGTCTCAGGCTCAGACCTCCTGAGGCACCCAAGTGCTGTGGCCATGGTGGTGATGTGTCCAGACTTCCTCCTGCACCAAGAGGCCCGGTGTTGTAACCACGCCGAGCCTCACACTCCTGCCCACGCATCGCCCTCACGACAAAGGTCAAGTACCACCAACCCTGTTGTAGAAGGATGCACCACACGGTCATTCCTGTGGTGCAGTTAGGGACTTGTTTTATTTATTTATCTGTTTCGAGACAGGGTCTCACTGTGTAGCTCAGGCTGGCCTCAAACTCAGTCCTCCTGCCTCTGCCTCCCCAGTGCTGGGATTACAAACTGGCCTTGTGATGCATTCTCTATAGTATAAAATAACAACTTTATGGCAAAAGCTCATGAAAATATAATTTATCCCCTCTCTCCCAGCCAGGCGTGGTGGTGCACGTTTGTAATCCCAGCTACTTGGGAGGCAGAGGCAGGAGGATTGCTGGGCAACGGAAGCAAAACCCAAAAACAGAATTAAAACAAAAGGGCGGGAGAAGGGATTACTGAAGTGGCAGAGCCCTGAGTTCAATCCCCAGCACCGCATTGAAGAAAGAAAAACGCCTTTTTTTCCTCCCGCATTCCTTCTTGCACAGTTACTCAGCTGTAGATGAACTGTAGGTGTTTCGCTCAGCTTCTGCTTTGAATCTTGCTTTCAAGTTTTTGACATCTCGAATATTTCCAGAATGTCTAAATCAGCGTCTCCAGCACTTTTTTTAATTGAATTTTTTTAATTGAAACTTGTGTTAATTCTTGGTGAGTTAGTTGCCGGGGTCCCGTCCCCCTGGGAGCCACATCTCATTAGAAGGGAGAGCCAGTCTGGCCTTGGGTGGTCACTCAGGAGGGACTGTGGGGGGCAGTTCTGTGGATATGACAGGTGTGTCCCCCGGTGCATGCCACCGGAAAGTTCTCTGCCTGAAGTCCTGCTTTCTACCTGCTCGTCCCTCCCCCAGCTCTTAGTAGCTTTCTCCAGGTCACATAGCTCTAACTGTGCTGTGTCTGGCCCTCAGATGGCGTCTGTCACTTAGCCGTCTATACTTGTCTCCTTGGTGGCTCTTCGTGGTGTGGTGGGTCACATTTCGTGCTCTCGGCATGGACACACCAGGTTGCCCACTCCCCTGGCAAGGACCTTCGTGGCTGCTTCCAGGTTGGGATGTGGACAAGCCACTGTGAACAGTGGCAGCAGGTTTCAGTGAGGACCAGGCTTCCACTCAAAGGGAAGCATCATCGTGGGGACCCTCCCGTGGGGACCCTCCCATGGGGACATGTTTTCTCTTGTGCTGTCTGCTGAGCTCCTCTGAACTTTGCATCCCCAGCGGTAGTGAGCGCCAGCTCCAATTGCTGTGTCCTCACCAGCATTTGCCATTGTTTGTTTTTTGTTTTTTAATTTGAAGTTTTTATTTGTTGGTGGGATTGGGGTTTAAACGCAGGGCTTCACTTTTGCAAAGCAGGAGTCACACTTCCAGTCCACTTTGCTCTGCTTATTTGGAGATGTGGTCTTAAGAATTATTTGCCTGTGTTGGGCTCAAACTGCATCCTCCTGCTCTCAGCCTCCCAAGTAGCTGGATTACAGGTGTGGCTTCAGTGTTTTCATCAGTGCTTTCATTCCGAGGTGTGGGTGTTGGCACCCTTCTCCACTGGCTCTCTTTCTTCTTTCCCCCTGTGCTGGGGATGGGACCCAGGGTCTCGTGCATGCTCTGCACACTGGCTCCTGCTAAGTTGCCCTCTCTGGTCTCAAACTTGTGAGCCTCCTTCCTCCACCTCCCCAAATTGCTGGGACGACAGGTGTGTACCACCAAGCCTAGTGTCATTGTCATTCTTTTAGTTTGCATTGCCCTGAAAACATGACACCAGCCATCTGTATTTCTTCTTTGGTTCAGCTCTTTTATCTAGCACTTGATTTTTTTCATTGTTGAATGTTGACAGTTTGTCGTATTATAGACATGGGATGCACATTTGTAAATATTTTCTCCTGGTCTTTGGCTTGCCTTCCTGTTCTCTTGTGTATATAATGTGTTTATGGTTCATCCACATTGAAGCATGCATTCGTTCTTCACTCCTTTTTATGACTGAGTAATATTCCACTGTGTGGGGGTGCCAGATTTTGCTTATCCATTTATAATTGATGGACAGATGGGCCATTTCTGCCCTTGAGTGTGATGGAAACGCTGTTATGAACAGTCACGTGTGGACATGTTTTGAGTGAACACCTGTTTCCATTAAGAGGTTTCCATCCATGAGTGGTTGGCCATGTTGCTTTAGGCCTCTGAGTGAGAACATCCCGTGGGAGTGTGTGCGGAACAGAACTGCCCACCTCATGGCTGAAGTAAAAATGAAAAAGGAAGCTGGGCCTGGTGATTCAAGCCTGTAATCCCAGCTACTTGGGAGGCTGAGATCAGGAGGTTGAAGTCCAGCCTGGGCAAATAGTTCCCAAGACCCCATCTCCAAAATCCAGTCCAGAGCAAGATGGACTGGAGGGGCTCAAGCAGTAGAGCGCCTGCCTAGCAAGTGTGAAGCCTTGAGTTCAAATCCCAGTACTATCCAAAAAGAAAAAGAGAAACACAGTAAACCCCGGGCCCCACAAGTCCCCTTCAAGTTTACACGCCGTGCCCTGAAGGCCTCCTTAACATTCTACACCTGCCACTGGCACCACGGCCCGAGGACATGGCGGGCCTTTGCAGGACGGCTAAGGCCGAACCTTAGCTGGTGCTCAGGAGTGGAGCTGCAGCATTCGGAGCTGTGTCCCAAAGCAGGTGCGCGGGTCACGTTGGCACAGTGCTGTCTGAGCCCACTCCACGTTCTTGCCGCACTTGTGTGGGCTTGTCTGCCACGGCCATTGTAGTTTTGATTTGCCATGACCCGATCAGGATCTGCCGGGGTCTTTTTATTGTATGTGCATTTATTTTGTTCTGCCTCTAATTAAGACTTTTCCTTCTGACCCCGCGTCTTTTACTTCCTATTTAATAAAACCCGTGGAGGGCTCATCGCATTTTTACGGAAATCCTCACATCCATACGTATATTTGAGATCTAATCACCAGAGTTGGAGTGTCTGGTGTTTTTAGAGTTGTGATCATGAGTTTCTGGAGGTGGGGAGGGACATAAAGTCACAGCCATTGCCACGGGTGTCCCTCCACTGACCAGTTCTTTCCTGGCTGTCCTGTGCACACCTGCCCTCCTACATTTTCTTGGACATTCTTCAGAAGGCTGTTTTCATGCTTTAAAAAATTGCATAGTCTTACTCTCCTGTCAGAGGGAGTCCCTTCTAAGGCAGAAGTGAGCACAGTCCCTACAGCAGCCCTCTGCGCAAGGGCTGTCCCTCCGGCCAGGACAGCTTTGTGTCCACCGTGTGCTTTCTCCACTGCCTGACCTAGCTTCTTCCTGGCACCGGACTGAGTGAAAACACAGCTGTTGGGGGTTGCAGAACTTCAGGGGCTAATGACAGCTTCTGTCTGCCCTCCCCTGGGCCCTTGCCTCTGCCCCAGGGCTGGCCTGCTTTCTGGCTGCTGATGACCAGGGCACAGAGTTCTTTTGGCACTGCTCCTCCTGCTTCTGTGATCTGTGTGAACCCTTTGTTCCTGGGAGCACAACAGGGATTAGGGTACAGACTGGCATGACCTCTCTCCGGAGGGCTCAAAGATGGTCCTGGAGACTTGCGCACACCAGGGCAGATCTGGTTCTTTCTGTCCTCCCACCTGGCCAGGGCAGAGTGAGGCGGAACCTCCTCGCTGCACCTGAGTCCATGATGCATAAGCATGGTGGTTGCACTTACCCGGCAGTGTGGCCCAGATGCAGTCACTCGGCAGGCCTGGGGTAGGGCTGTGTTCTGTGCTGCTTTAAGATCCTGCTGATGTTCCTGCTGCTGGACTGCACCTAAGTCACGAGGACAGTCACTGCCATTCAAGGGTATGCGTGGTGTGAAAAAAAAGTAACACAAACGAGAGAGGAGAGAAAACAAAAGCTCCAACCTGCACCAGCCCGGTGGGCTCCGGGTGGGGGAGACCGGTGAAGCGACAGGTGTTTACTGAGTGCCTTCTTGGTGTCACTGGAAAGAGACAGAACCCGCCCGGCAGCACGCAGCACTCACATCTCAGTGTGTGACACCGACGCAGCTCAGCAGAAGGTAAACCATATGACGCCTGCTCGAGAGAGAGAGCCCGGCCAGGAATGTGAGGGTGGCATCAAGGCCCCGGGTGACATCTGAGTAGCCATGGGGGAAGCACACATGCAGGCAAGCGCACAGTGCACAGCTCGGGCCAGCTCTGGATGGGGTCAGAGTTGGCTGCAGATCAGGGAGGTGCCCTCGCCGGCCATCGGAGGACTCAGTTCTAGCTCTGAGGGACACAGTGAGTGATGCACGGAGGCTGGCTCTGCCCACTGGCACTGGAGGGCGGCCACGCAGTGGAGGACCACAGTTGGAGGCTGAGGCCTTGACCCAGGAGGCTAGGTGTGGGAGTGGAGATGGAGGGGACCTGTGGCAAAGTCTGGGAGGTTTTGAAGATGTTGAAGATAGTATTGAGATGTAAAAACGTGGCTGTGATAGTTTAACTATTTCTTAAGGTCCACATCTGCATAGAAGACAATAAACGGGGGGATAGCACTCACCAAATCACTCACAAAATGCGGAGAATCCAGCTCCACTTGGAGGCCAATTGTTTTGATTTGGCCTTCGGGCTGTGTGTGTGTGTGTGTGCGCGCGCGCGCGCCAGGACCAGAGCCCAGCTCTTCGTTTGTGCCTCCTGAGTAGCTGGGATTACAGGCATGAGCCACAGGCTCCTGGCTTAAGTAGCCTTTTTTTATAAAGAGCTCTCTGTCTCATCTCTGCAGCTTGGAAATAGGTCCCTTGGCCTCTTTGTGGGTTGTGTTACGTAGACGGGAGCTCCTGGAGCCTGGAGCTCGGCATTGCACCCCAACTGTGGGAAAGGCTCCGCCAGCAAAGCCATCTGCCGGGGCTTGTGTCCTTGTTACGAGGAACATGTGCATGCTTGAGCCTGAGTAATTCAAGGCTGCAGCTGGGGCTGTCACTGCGGTGTTGTTTCTAAAAGACTTCTGCGTCTGATCTCTTCAGCCGTCCTAAGTGACCCGCTGACATGACCCAGGGAGTATCTTTTTCGCTGGTGTTCTGAGGACTGGTTGTAGCAGACCATCTTCAGGCTGAGGTGACACTGCTTTTGTCCTTTGCAAGTCTGTCTTTGATCTTTCTTGAGCGTGGTCTTGGACTAGGGGTGAGTGCGCCAGCTCCGCTCTGGGTGCGTGCGGACCAGTCTACAGGGCTTGGAGAAACGGGCCGCAGACCTGAGGCCCGGAAAAACAGAAACCTACAAGGAAAGAGCTGCTTCTGGATTGCCAGCTTTAAGCCAGAAGGTTGCTTTGTTTTGTATTTTGCTTGTTTGTTGTTTGCTTTGAGTGCCCAGGGTAAACCCAGGGCCTTAAGCGAGCTAGGCAGGCGCTGCCCCCAGAGCCACACCCCAGCCAGCAAGAGGTTCCGGGGACCTGGGCGCTGAGTAAACACATTCTGGCATTTTTCAGCGAGACTTGTCCATGCGGCACTAAGCGAGGCATCCTGCAGTGCCACTCCTGGCAGTGCCTGTGGGGACCTGGCCCAATTCCCCTGGGTCCCTGGGCCTGGCACAGTGCAGGCCCACAGCAGACAGTCCAATACTTGTTGGGTGTACAAAGAAAGCCTTTCAGAGGAAGGAAGCTGGGAAGTTGAGAACCGAGTTTTAATATTGGTGCTCGGACAGACATAGCCCTTGTAGTGTTTCAGGAGCGCAAAGGCCCTGAGCAGGAGGGCAGCCTGGCCTGTGTTTGCTGGCACCTTGCCTTGGGCTGGCAGATGGGCCACAGGAGGGAAGTGGCTTACCTGCTGTCGTGTCACCCTCACGGAGGAGGCCACAGTGGGACGGAGCTCAGAACAGAGCTGCCTCTCAAATTGGGAACATTGCTGGGCCACCCAGGGAGTTTGTCAGGATTTGCAGAATAGAAAATGCAAATGTCTCCTTATACAGTCATTCAGAGGACTCAGGAGGGGGTGCAGGGCCCACCCTGTGTTCCCGAGAGGCTGTGTCCTTTCTCAGTGTCTCCTGGCTGGTCCTGTGGTCCTTCTGCAGGGCGTCCAGACCGGCACCCCCACAGGAAGCCATGTCCTCACTGTTGGGAGACCCGGGAGGCTCTGCTGGAGTGATGGGGCTCTCGGCCGTCACTCGAACACCTGTAATGCTTGACTTCCTCTGGCCCAGGACAAGCAGGGTGCTAATAGAAAACCGAGTCTTAGCACTAAGGGTCAGAACAGAAGTGCTGTTGAGCGGTGACCTCGACCTTCTGTGGCGTGAGGCACAGGCACCGCAGGTGGCTGGTAGGAGCAGGTTGCTGGCCGGTTTCATGTCACTGGGGACTTGTTTTCAACTGAAAACTAATGGCTTTGTGAAGCTAGAACTCAAGACCTACTGTGTGTGCACTCAGAGTCCGCAGTTCACCGGTTTCCAGTGTGTTTCCAGAGCTGAGTGACTGTCATACGGTCAGTTTTACAGGTTCATCACCCTAAAAGAGTGACAGCATGAATCTGCCAGTGGATGGACCCACCGATGAGGTCGGAGCTCTCATGGTCCTATGTCTTCTCAAAGACATCGACGTTGCCTCGAAAAGTTTCTGAGTTGGGATCAAGCCTTCGACACACAAGCTTGGTGGGGACATCCATGTCAAACCGTAATGCCTAGCGTTCTGTGATCTTGTCCACGCTTCAAATGGGCCTTTGGCTGTGACGGTGTGCTGTGACCAGGTGTTCACCGCCTGGACGCACACTAGGACAGGATGGTGGGGTCACCAGGGGATGGCAGGGCCGCGAGAGGCTTCCATGTGAACACTGAGGAATTGGCTGCGCCGTCCCCTCCCTGCGCACAGCTTGCGAGTGTTCTGGTCACGCCTGCTCTCTCTCCGTCGAGTCTAGCTGTCCTGGAATGCAAGGTGAGGCCTGTGGCTCTGATTTGCACTTCCCTGGTGCGACCAAGGCTGAGGGTCTTTTCATGGCTTACTGGTCTTGCATGTCTTCTTTGGAGAAATGTCTCCATGAATCTTCTGCCCTGCTTCTTCTGTTTATTGAGACAGAGTGCCATCACATAACACAGGCTGGCCTGGAACTCAACATCCTTACGCCTTAACCTCCTAAGTGTCGGGATTACAGGTGTGTGCCACCATGCCCAGCCTTTGCCTGGGTTTCTTTTGACTATTTGTCTTTCTATTGTGAAGGCTGGGGGTTTCTTTTTTTTTTTTTTGCCATACTGGACTTTGAACTCAGGGCATGTACCTTGAGCCACTCCACCAGCCCTTTTTTGTGATGGGCTTTTTAAAGATAGGGTCTCAGGAACTATTTACCCAGGCTGGCTTCCAACCATGATCGTCCTGCTCTCTGCCTCTTGAGTAGCTGGGATTACAGGTGTGAGCACTGGCACCCAGCTGGGGGTTTCTTAAGGGAGCTGTTTGTGGTTAGTGTGTGTCTCACTTTTAGCACCCCCCAAACCTCCACAGCTGTGTTAGCTTTCTGTTGCTGCTGTAGCAAATTACCAGAGACTGGAGACTCATAGCGCAGTTATTAGCTCAACCTCTTGGACCAGAAGTCTGGGCACAGCGTGGCTCTGTGTGTGTGGGGGAGCCTGGGGGCAGTGACTGTGGCCCCAGGGGAGTGGGCCTGGGGATGTGGACACTCAAGGGACCAGCGTGGGTGGAGAAGAGAAGATCGCGGTGGGCGTGGAGGGAGGGGCAGGCACGGAAGAAGTTTTCGTTTCAAATACAGAAACGGAGCGGGTTCTTACTTCACAAGCCTCCGTGTACTGGCAGTGAGGTGGGCGTTCTGATGGAAGCGTGAGGGCCACGGCGAGGCCTGCACAGGCAGCCGCTGCTACGGCCTTAGCCTTACGCTTCTGCTATCGCCTGTGCGTCTCGTGGTGGGGGGGGATATGTTTTATCTTGCTCTTTGAGATGTCTTGCTAGGCTGCCCAAGCTGGCCTTGAACTTGTTTTGTGTGTGTGTGTGTTTGTTTCAGTGGACTGGGGTTTGAGCTCAGGGCTCTGCACTTGCAAAGCAGGCGCTCTGCCACTTGAGCTGCACCCCAGTCCACTTTGCTCTGGTTATTTTGGAGTTGGGGTCTCCTTAACTTCTGCCTGTACTGACCTCTAACCTCAATCCTCCCGATCTCAGCCTCCTAAATAGCTGGGATTATAGGCGTGCACCATTGTATCCAGATCAATGTATGAGTGAGTATGTATATATATGTATATTATATAGAAATGCTATGTATTTTTATATGGCATATATTTACAATAGTATGTGTTTTATGTAGTATATATTTACAGTACTTTATATTATATATAATATATGCGATATATTATTTGTAACATTTTACATATGTAAAACTTGTTTTTAAGAAGTCACATAAATGGTATCATTTTGGGTTTCCCCTTTTTTTAGTGGCATCATTTTGAACAATTAAAGAACTGTGCTCGGCCACTGCCCCCGTGTTCAGGTAGCATTCTGGACTGTTCCTTTTCACCCTCTCGGTGCAGTGCCTGCCGCAGTTTCTGGTCCACATCCTCCCGGTGTGAGGTTAGGGTGTTTCTGTCCCCTCTGAGCCTGACAGCACTGCCCGTGTCTTTGTCCCTGTCTCCGTGCACTGTGGCTGAGCTGTTCAGGAGTGCACTTAGGTGTGGCGTTGCTGCCTGCCAGTTCCAGGCAGGTTCGGCTTTGCAGATGCTTCTTCTAAGGACAGCTCGGTGACTGTGGTGTTAACTGGTCTGGAAAATAGGTATTTTAGACTCATGTTTAGGCAAAAAGTTGGGAAGACCCCATCTGAACCAGTAAAAGCTGGGCATGGTGGAGTGTGCCTCTTGCCCCAGCTACCAGGGAGGAGTAAGTAGGAGGACTGCAGTCTAGGGGCCCAGGATAAGTGTAAAACCACACTAAAGCAAAATGGCGGGGGCTTGGCTCATGTGGTAGACCACCTGCCTGCAAGTGCCGAGCCCTGAGTTCAAATCCCAGTACCGCCAAAGTAATGGTGACAGATTGCTAAAAAGGAGTTTAAACAATTTCAAACATATGCATGTGCCTTACTAAGCTTAGTTGTTACGGAAAAGTTCTCGTTCAGTCGCCCATTATCTTCAGTTGTGTTGAAATCCTGTGACCTGCTGAGTGTCTCCCTGCTGTTCATTTTGTGAAAATACAGTTATGCCCAAAAGGCAACTTGAGAATTACAGTGATCCCCCAATCCAAAAAGGCCTGTAAGACGCTTGGTTTAAATAACGGAATGAAAAGGGGGCACGTCTATAGCACAAGTTGGGTGTCATTACGGGAAAAATGAAGCAGGGACCCATGGTCCCAAGCACACATGCCTGTCCCTCCACGCTGGTCTCCTGGGAACCACAGACCGGTGGATCCAGTGTGACAGGGGAGAAGGCGAACTCCACGCCTCTGTGCTGACGAAATTCATGTTGTAATGGCGATGGGAGGGCACAGTTTTTGTGACACGGGTACACTGGCCAGAGACACGGAGGCTGAGCGCTCTGGGAATTGGGGTGCAGGGTCAGCGCCCCTGGCCATCGGGCCAACTGGGAATGAATGATGTAGCCGTCCTCCCGCTCACAGGGTGGCTTAGCCAGCTGTCCCCAGGAGGTGTCTGTCCTGTTCTGTGGGTTGGGTCCCCTTACCCCCACAGTTCCCAGCCCAGGCAGCGTGGCAGCTTTTGTTCTGTTCTTTGCTTTGTGATAAGACAACACAGACTGTCCTCTCACCACGCCCGGTGGCGGTGACCTCAGTGAGGACGAATGCATGCCAGGCTCTGGGGTGTGGGGTAGAAGACCCCGCTGCACGCCGGGGTCTGGGTGGCAGCTCCTGAGGCTGCGTGGCAGGCTCACAAAGATTTTTTACATCTGTTTGTGGTTTTTTGCAGCTCTGGGGCTTGAACCCCATGTGCTAACAAGCCCTGCCGTGGAGCTACAGCCCTAGCTAACCCTCCACTACTTTTCTGATAAAATGACACCTTCCCGTTAAGGCTGTACTTTACAGTCTTTCAAAACAGTAGTCAAGGAAAGAAAAAGAACCCATGGAGCCCGGGCCGCTGCGTCCCCAACTCTGCTGGGAGACCCTCCCACCCATTCCTGCAAAACTCAGGGCCTCCCCCCTCTGCCCCTGAAATCCTTCTGCCGGAGGGGCTCCCCTGCCTGCCGCTGCTGGCAGGCCAGTCAGCTCCAGGTCCCTGCCATTGGAGGGCACAATCTCCTTTGCATCCTGCCTCTCTGGAGATGGCTTCCTGTGGAGTGGAGTGGAATGGGTGCTGACTGCCACCCATCACCTTCCTGGGGACTCTGCTGGTCTTCTTCCTCCCCACTTAGGACAGTTCCCACAAGGCCTGGGCCAGGCCTGTCCTCTCACTGTGGCCTCTGTGCTACCTAAGGCTGGGCACCTGGTGACCTTGGGGGGTGAACTGAAAGGGTGGACAGGGCTGTTCCAGGTCAGAAATGATGTCCTTGGGGCCCGTGTGTGGAGCTGGCTACCTGCTGGCAGGCCCTAGGAACAAAGCTATGAGTGTTTGAGACCACACCTAGCGGGGAGGCCTGGCCGAGCCACAGGGATGCCCACAGGGGCACAGGCTGGTGGCCGTCCAAGGCCACTCTGTACTAGGACCTCGCATCTGGAGGGACACTCCCACAGCACTCAGACGTCTTCCAACTCTGAAGCTCTGGGCCGTGGGAAGAAGTCAGGAGAAGCAGGAAGTGAGCGCCCTGTGCACCCTGGCACTTATAACCAGGACAGGATGGTGGCCAGGCCTCACTAGGAAGCTTCCAGAAAGACCCCACGGCCGCAGAGGGAATCCCCTCCACGGCTGTTGTGACTTTGTGTTTGGGGCTGGAATAAAGGCGAGAGGTCTGTGGTAGTCTTTAATGCCAGCCATTGGAATTCGTAAAGATATCTGTTGACTCCAGCTGCCACCAAGCCAGAGGAAGTAGGGACAGAAACTGAAAGTGCTGCTGTTTGGAGCCCACGCACACTGAACCCTGGGCCCAGGGTCAAGGCGGCGGAGCTTGTCGAGGCCGAGGTCCGGAGCCCGAGCCGCACACAAGGAGGCTTTGTATGTGGAGTCACTCTATGGTGGCGGAGGCTGGGAAGTCCCTCGATAGGCGTCTGCGGCTGCAGCCCCAGGGCAGCTGGTGGTGAAGTCCAGCCCAAGTCCAAGGCCTGAGAGCCAGGGGAGGGGATGAGTGGGGTGCTGTGGCTCAGGCAGTGAGGCAGGAAAACGTGACCGTCTCCCTCATCTGCCCTCTCCTGTTCAGGCCTTTGGGGGACCCTGAGCACCCCATCCCAGCCATGCCCACCCGTGATTTAGCCGCCACAGTCTGTGTCCTGGCCTGCAGACAGGCAGACCCAGGGATGGCCTCAGAGTCCGGACCTGATCAGTTGCCTGATCTGTAGCCTCTCCCCCTCGAGGTACAGGAATGCCATGGCTCATACTTACAGGGTGTCCCTCACTCTAGGGTCAGTGACGTGGCCTTACAGCCTCCAACCCCATCACAAACCTCGCTGACTGGGAACTCCCGGTTCCCCTGGGGGAGAGGAAGCAGGAGGCCTCCAGGACGCCCCTTTGTACCTGATGGAGTCTGTGCTGTGGGCATGGCTCCTTGATTTTTTTTTTTTGGCAATACTGCAGCTTGAACTCAGGACCTCACCTTGCTAGGTAGGTGCTGTACCATCTGAGCCACTCCACCAGCGCTCCTTGGTTTTTTGTTTTTGGTTTTTTGGGCAGCACTGGGCCTTGCGCTCTGGGCCTCACACTTGCTAGGTGGGCGCTCCTCCACTTGCCACATCCTCAGGGCATCAGTTCTTTTTAATGACTTAAAAAATCAAAACATCACCCAAGTAAGGAAGAGCATTCTGTTTGATCAAAGCTTATAAATGTTTACACCTGTGAGCCTTTATCTCATCTCAGAGCTGGAGAAGGAAGTAACCTGTGCTGATGCTTAAAACTGTACTCGAAAGGCCTCTGAGTCCTTTTGATTGCATATATGTATTTATCCTTAAACGATCAAACATGAAAACAAAACCTGTTTACCAGCTCTGTCTTCAGTTAGAGGTTTCCTAGACATCTGGACAGACTTGGAGGTTTGCGTTCAAGTAGCGTTGGGCCAGCGCCTGCACAGACACTCTGCCACCCGACCCTTTCACTCTGGTTGTCTTTCCAGGGGTCTCACGATTATGCTGCGCTGTGACCCTCCTTGCTCACGCTCTCTGTTTA
Organism: Castor canadensis; assembly: GCF_047511655.1. Lineage (NCBI taxonomy): Eukaryota > Metazoa > Chordata > Mammalia > Rodentia > Castoridae > Castor > Castor canadensis. Next base: position 1,625,653 of record NC_133391.1, on the reverse strand, counting down.
CCTGGAATGGCAGCAGCGCACCAGCACACCCAGCTGTTTATTGTTGAGATGGAGTGGGGTCTCATGAACTCTTTGCCCAGGCTGGTCTAGAACTGCGGTCCTCCTGATCTCCACCTGCTGAGTAGATAGGATTACAGGTGTGAGCCACTGTGCGCAGCTTGACTGTCTCTTGTTGGGTGGCATTGTTGAGAAATGGACACTGGCCAGCTGAACTGATGTCCCAGCCATCCTCAGAGGTCCCATAGGGAGCCTGGTCTCAGCAGCACATGTGACGGGTGCCCTGCCTCGCCTCCTGTGGCTGCATGGGCTTCACAAGTGGTGCTGGTTGGGACCCTGTGAGTCAGCAGTCCTGCTGTGCTACTAGGGATGTCACTCCCTGTGAGATGCACTTTTGGCGGTTCGTTTTATTGCGCAGTCTCAAGTGGGTTTTTGGGTTGTTTTGTCTGTCCTTTTTTTCCCTCGGGGCCTTCACCTTGAGCTACTCCACCTGTTTTGTGGTGGATTTTTTTGAGATAGGGTCTTTGAACTGTTTGCCCAGGCTGACTTTGAACCATGATCCTCTCGATCTCTGCCTTCTGAGTAGCTGGGATTACAGGTGTGAGCCACTGGCGCCCTGCTCAAGTGCTTTTGAAAAGAAATATATACATAGCAAACAAAAATTTGGAAATCACCTTAATCATCATGTGTGAAACTCATCTGAGTAGCCGGATGCAGTGACTCATCTGGAGGCCCAGCTACTGGGGAGGCTGAGGCTGGACCATCATTTGAGCCCGGGAGAGGCAAGCGTATGGCCCTGGACCTTTGAATGTCTCAAAAAACAACAAAAGCCCCCTAGCTCCAGGTCTTCCTCTCTGCAGCCTGTGAGGAGGAAGGTCGTTTGCCCAGTGGGGCACCTGTTGTGTGTCCCAGGCCCAGAATGCAAAGGGAAGCAAACAGAATCCTGTTGTGGTGGGGCTGACATTGCTGTGACAAGATAACGAGAGTACTGCTACTTGTGTTGGCTAAAGAGAAAAACGAGGCAAGGAGGTCATGTGCAAGACAGCACAGGGTCTCAGCTGTGGGGGACCAGCAGGCAAAGGCCCTGAGGCAGAAATAAGAGGCTGGCGAGGCAGGAGTGGAGCAGGCCACCAGATGAGTGGGAGGAAGTGAGGACTGGCATTTTGCTTTGACTGGATGGGGACCCTGGTGGACCTGCATGAACGACTTGGTGCAGGGCAGTCAGGCTGCTGGTTTGGCAGTAGACTGAGGGGGCAGGCGAGCCCTGAGCACACCAGCCAGGCACTTGAGTGATCCACACAGGACTGGTGGCAAAGAGTTGTCACAACAAGAGCCGTTCTCTCTGGGCTCTTTTGATGACTGAGACCTGCCGCTTAATGTGGAACACTGCAGTGTGACCCCTCAGAGAGGTTCTGCCTCCTGCTGACATCTAATTTACCGGCATCCCCTGGTGTGCTGTCCCCTGGGGACAGTAGTCTGACAGCCACTGGGCCCAACCGCAATGGCTGAGCCTGCTAGGAAGCCCACCTTCCTCACGCCTGTCCCAGCAGAGCCGGAAGAAGTGGCTAGAGCCCCTGAGTTGGGAAGAAGCCACAGCAGGGTAGGAAAGGAGCCACAAGGAGGCTGGCTCCTCCAGGGGCACACCACTAGACTGGTTCCGGTGAAACTCATTTGTGGCCCGGTGTCAGGCCATCATGGACTGCTGGGTGAGGCCTGGGACCCACACTGGAGGTGGCAGCCGGTGACATTCACGTGGACTTGTCCAAAGCGGCTGGACTGAAGCTGAGGCTTGGCGCGTTGTGGTAAACACAGGCCACAGGGTCCCGGCGAGTGCAAGCCCTCCCTGGGGCTGCTGATGGAGACGACCGGAATGAGCAGGTGTGCGTCTGACCTCCATGTGGGCCTACCAGCCAGACGTCATTCTTGCTCAGTGCTTGTCATTTGGGTGGTGCTGTGCGAGGGGTGACATCCATCATGGCCCATTTGATCTCAGTAACTCTGAGACGTGTAGGGTTGTGCTTATCTTGCAGACAGGAAAGTGAACTGAGTCACATGACCCCTCAGTGTGCTTTGAGGACTTAAAGACAAGAGCAAGCGTGTCCTGTGCTGCAGGGCTTGTGTCGGGGAGGAAGGGGGCAGAAGACATCCTGTCTGCTGTCACCTCACACACAGCCGCTAGCAGGCGTGGGGACCAGAACCAGGCCTGAGCTGACTTTGAAGACCGTCATTTCTGGGATTCTCCAGAATGTGCTGTGTAACAGCATTGCAGTCTACAACCCTGCCGGCTAGAGCCCGACTGGATCAGAAGAAATCCGCGCGTGTAGTCCTACTGTAGTCTGCTTGCCTCAGCAGTGAGAGCTGAGGCAGGAGGGTGGTGAGTTCAAGGCCAGCCTTGTCTAAAAAGCCAACACCAGCACAAAACCCCACTTCCCTTATCTACAGCACAGAACATTGCGCGCTGTGACCAATGCGAAGTGAAAACACTGACTCAGTGTGGGCAGCTGTTACCCCTGTTTGCAGGGTTGTCCCACTTGGAGCAATGGTGTTTATTCTGGAATTTCTCTGATACTTTGTGCACTTAACAGGAAGGCCCCACTCATCCTTGTACCCGTGTTCGTCTTTAGACGAACTTTTAACCAGAGTATTTGGTTAAAGCAGAGTCTAAGGCTTAAGGCTTGGCACAGCAGTTCATACCTGTAATCCTAGCTATGCAGGAGGCAGATATGGGGAGGACTGAGGTTTGAGGCCAAGCAAAAAGCTAGTGAGACCCCCCCCCTGCCCCCAGCATCTCAGTCAACCAAGCTGAGCATGGTGGTGCACACCTGTCATCCTAATGACTTGGGAGATCATAGGTAGGAGCCAACTCAGCAAAAATGCAATGCCCTACCCAAAAGCTGACTAAAGCAACAATGCGTGTCTCGAGTTGCAGAGCGCCCTCCTAGTAAGCCTGAGGCCCGAGTTCTAATCTCAGTACCACCAAAAAAAAAAAAAAGTCATACCCTGACACCTGGAAAAACAGAGAAGAAAAACCAAGGTTTCAGGAGGTAATTTCAGAAGCCTCCAGAAGGCTCTTGCATTTTCAATCAGTAAGGCTTTGCACATTTCCAGTCTGGGAGATCCGGAGAAATTCAAGCAGATGAAGTTTCTTGTGCTCAATCTCCTTTCTCTCTCTCTGTCTCTCTGTCTCTCTCTTCCTCCCTCCCTCTCCACAAAATGCTAACAAAGCTGAGGATGGCAGTTGGCTTCTCTGGCTTACTTCTGAAACCCAGAGTGTTTTCTGGGTCTGCCTGTCTTCCTCTTGGCATCTTTACCTGGGATTCCCCGCTGCCCCAGTAAATCAAGTTTGTCCCCCTCTCTGCTCCCCACTGTGCTGGCTTCTCTTGGCTTTGTAGCTTGCCCTCTGTTGCCGTCCTGCCTTGGTCACTCTGTCTCTTGCAGCCGTGTCACCTCTGGAGGTAAACTCTAGCTATGTGCCCCTTTTCCACATTCCCCGTTTCTTCCCTGAGAAGCTCTAAACTTCGTAGCTCACCTCAGCCTGTCTATAAACTGCTCCTCTCACCCACAGTGGCACTTCTGGTCCTCACTGTGGCCTTCGATTGTGGCATTTACCTCTGGACACCGTATTGTGTCTGCTGCCTGTGACACATTTGCCTGCTCTGCCCTGCTGCTGGCACCTCTTGGATCTTTTCTGTCCGTCACCTTGCACTTTCCTTTGCCTGAGCCCAGCCCTCCATGTGCTGTGGGTGGTTCTCCTTGTGAGGTAGTGTGTTTCACAGACACCATGTTTGTCCAGAAAGCAGCCATGAAGAGTCATGGAGGGCACAGCCCCACTGTGAGCTGGGGTCTGCCTCCTGCTCCTTCTCACTGACCTGTAAAGGAGAGGCGCTCTGCACCACAGCTCCAGCGAGGAGCAGAGGGCAGCTGTCTGTCCTGGCCTGCAGGATCCACTGACTTGCAGAAACATATCCTGTTTACATTTCTGGTGGCGTTCTTTGAGTTGGATGGTGGCCAGAAGCAAACAGTCCTCCAAGTACGCATGCGATGTGGAGTGCTCAGCCCCAAGCAGGCGTGACCTCGTGACTGGTCCAGCCCATGGAAGAAGCTACTCCTCCGTGCCAGCTTTCTACGTCGGCTTGTCTTCACTCCAGAAGGAGTAGTAAGGAACTCCATCCTGAAAAGATCTGCTTTGACCAGGGACTGAACTGACTAAATCTCTTTGGAGCTAAGGTCACAGGATTTGCAGTTTTTGGTACTTGTCCAGTAAAACCCCAAACTCCCAAATCTAAACCCCAATAGTCAGGGAATCTGTTCTTTGACGGGGAGTTTAAATTGCTGGATTTTTAAGTTGTCTGGAACATGCTCTTTGAAAGCACTGGTCACTCTCTCCTGTAATCCCAGCTACTTGGGAGGCTGAGATAGGAGTCCAGCCAGCCTGGGCAAAAAGTGAGACCCTGCCTCCACAATAACCAGAGCAGTAAGGCTGGAGGGGTGGCTCAAGTGGTAGAGTGCCTGCCTCACAAGCAGGAAGTCCTGGGTTCAACCTCCAGTACTGCCAAAAGAAGCCAAATGCTCTGAACAGTTTAAAGTGTCACATTGCATTGAGATAAATCAATCAGGCCACCTGAGACTTATTTATATTTGGACAACTAATAAAATGTACAGTTATCAACAAGATTAAGACTACTGATCGCAGTCCCTCCATCATCTTCTAGCCTTTCTTTTAAGTCCGTAGGCTTTTTTTTGGGTGAGTTGGCACTGGAGTTTGAACTCAGGCCTCACGCTTGCTAGGCAGGCGCTCTTACCACTTGAGCCACTCCACCGGCCTCTCTATGCGTTTCAGGGTTTTCTCAGCTTTCACATTTTAAGAAACTGGTCTTTCACTAGAAAGGACAGGTGCCAGAAGTTTTATTAGTAGCTCTTGTACCAGCATCTTTTGAGCCATTCCCAACTTCCATCCCTTCTGCACACGGCCGTAAAGGACAGTGTGACTGAAGACCAGCAGCTCAGAGAGAGTTCATGTCTCTCTAAAAAGTAGGAGAAAAAGGGCTCAGAACTTCAGCCGCCATCCCAAAGTGGAAAGCTTCCCCAAAGCACAGTTGGCAGGGAGCCGTTTTTTGGTTTGAATGATTTAAATGGGCAAAAGAAAGATCTTTTTTCTTGATGCTTTTTATCCCCTGCAAACGATAGGGAAAAGCTGTAGAAGATGGCTAGCTGTTGTAATTCAAACTTCATCCGCAATTTTGGCACCTGCCCTGGAATTTTGACAGAGAAGTAAGTGTCTTTTCTTTGTGCCAGGGCACAGTCAGCGGCTGAGGCATGTCTGGCAGACCAGGGTGTTGGGGAGGGGTGGGGAGGGGGTATGTGTGGCGTGTGTATATGTGGGTGTGGGTGTGGTGTGTGTATGTGTGTGTGGTGTGGGTGGTGTGTGTGTGTATGTGTGTGGTGTGTGTATGTGGGTGTGTGTGTATGTGGGTGTGTGTATGTGGGTGGGTGGTGTGTGTGTGTATGTGTGTGTGGTGTGGGTGTACGTGTGTGGTGTGTGTGTGGGTGGTGTGTGTGTGTATGTGTGTGTGGTGTGTGTATGTGTGTGTATGTGGGTGTGTATGTGGGTGGGTGGTGTGTGTGTGTATGTGTGTATGTGGGTGGGTGTACGTGTGTGGTGTGTGTGGGGGTGGTGTATGTGTGTGGTGTGTGTATGTGGGGGGGTGTGTGGTGTGTGTATGTGGGTGGGTGTACGTGTGTGGTGTGTGTGTGGGTGATGTGTGTGTGGTGTGTGTGTGTATATGGGTGTACGTGTGTGGTGTGTGTGTGTATATGTGGGTGGGTGTGGGTGTGCGTGTGTGTGTTCCACGCCTTGGTAACTGGGGAAGTCCTGGCCTGGTTCACCCAGTGTTGGAAAGTCTGTTTGAGATGGGGTCTCTCTATGTAGTCCAGACTGCCCTTTAACTTTCGATCTTCCTGCCTGCCCCGAGCGCTGGGATTACAGGCTGTGCTCCAAGCCTGGGTGGAAGGCCATCCTAAATGACCAGCAGTCTCTGAGCCTGGTTTGGCCCCCTGCCTTGGCCTTGGTGTGAGTGAGGCCACCCTCGCAGAGGTTGAGGTCCTATGCCTGCCCCATTGGCCAGGCTTGGGGCTGCAAGCCTGTGTGGCGGTGGCCTTCCTTCTGACTGGGATGGAGGGGCCAAGAGACACCTGTGCCACCTTGCAGGTGCCAGAATGGCTTCTGTCGTGCATAATGTGACTGGGCCTCGTGTGTCCCCCGCTTTCCTTGGGGAAGGCAGGAGCCCGTGTGATCCTAGAAAGTGGGGGGTGGCCTCTGGGCAGTCGTCGCACTGAGCGCGTGATGGAGGGAAGCAGGGAGTTGACTCAGGTCCAGTTTCCCCGCGTGGGCTCTGACCCACTCTGCAACTCATGTTCCTGAAGCCCACTTCAGAAAGCTCTCTGGAGACTCAGCCAGGACTCACCTGGCCCCACCTTTTCCCGCCAGTCTCTTGTCCTCTGGCGCCTCCCTGGCCACGCCACGTCTGGGACATGGGTCCCCAAGAATGCTGTTGGACCCTGCAGACCTTTTGACTTTTAAATCATCACCACTTCACATGAAGCTGCAGAGATCCTGTGGCGAGGGTTTGCCCAGCTCCCCGAGTCGTAGCACAGCCAGGAATGGACAGCTGTACGGCGTGGGGGGTCACTGCCCTTTTGCTGTGAGGGGCTGTGTGGCCACTAGAGCCAAGTCCATGGAGACCTCGAGCTGGCCTCTGTGCTCACCCCCTTCCTCCCCATCACCACCTCCAGGCAACCACCGTGTGCTGCCCGTCTCTGGGACAGTCGTTTCAAGAGCATTAATGAAAACAGTCGCATGGTGTGTGACCTTCCCGAGTTACTTTCTCATTTAACATGACAGCCTCAAGATCCATCCAGGTCATCACCTGCCAGTAGTTCATTCCAGGTTTGCTTGTTTGGTTTTCTTTTTCCTTTCTTTCTTTTTTTTCAGTGCTGAAGATAGAACACAGGGCCTCCTGCACGCGAGGCAAGTGAGCCCCACCCCCAGCCCCAGTCCCTCCTTTTTATTGCTGAGTAATATTCCACATCACAAATGTTCCGTAGTTTGTTCCAGTTTGGAGCTGCAGGAATCAAGCCACTGTGAGTGCCCTGTACACACAGTGCACTGTATGGAGCTCTCGTGGAGACATAAATTTTCAATTCTGCGGGATACATGCAGGAGTGAGGTTGCTAGGTTGGGTGATAAGTGTACATTTAGTTTTTTTTTTTAAATGGCCAAATATTTTCCAGTGTGGCTGTACCTATTTACACCCCTGCTGCAATGTGTGACAAATCAGTTTCCCAGCATTGTCCCCCTGCTCGGCATTGTCACTGCTTTTCATTTTTTTTGTGTGTGTGTGGGGTATGGGGAAGTACTGGGATTCGAACTCAGGGCTTCATGCTTGCTAGCAACATGCTCTACCACTTGAGCCACACTCCCAGCCCTTTTTGCTTTGGTTGTAAGGTTTCACGTTTATGCCCAGGCCAACCTGAATGGTGACCATCCTATTTATACATACCATGTAGCAGGAATGACAGGCATGTACCACAATGCCCAGCTTGAACTGGTTGAGATGGGGGTCTCACTAACTTTTTTGACTAGACTGATCTTGAACCTCCATCTTCCAGTCTCCATCTCTTGAGTACCTGGGATTACAGGTGTGATCCACCATACCTGCCTATTTCAGCTGCTGGAGCAAGTCTTGTGAGCCAAGGTTTTGCTCTGATTTGTCCTTTGCTCATTTTCTAACTGGATTGTTTGATCCTGAGTGCTCTTTGATATGTTCTAGTCCTGAGTCCTTGTCAGCGGTGTGGTTGTCTGTGGGTTGTTGGAAGTGGCTGTCATCACCGTCCAGGTGCTCAGAGCAGCCTCTACCCAGACAGTCTTGGTCAGCCAGGCCCGGAGAAGAGGTTGTGACCACTTGCCGGGCATGGTACGCTCAGCCCAGTAGGTCAAGGTAGGAGTGGAAGCTGTGGGCATGAGGCCAGGGCTGGACAGGAGCCACCCAGGGTGACATGTCACAGCCAGGCTGTTCTTGGAGAAGAAAAGATACATGGTGACAGCCCGGTGTCCTCTGGCTGGACAATAGACGCCATCCAGAGAGACAGATGAGCATGCTGCAGCCACTTCTGTCCTCTCTGTGTGTGTCCTCTGTGCCTGAGTGTAGCAGCGTCGGTCCACATGGCTGTCCTTAGATCACAGCTCCTCCCCAGTGAAGTTGGAGTGTCGTACTTCCTGTCATCCAGGCAGCCTGGGTGTTGCACACCCCTCCATAAGACGGTGGTCCAAGGAATTGAGGCGTGGGTGCCAGGACACAGCACACCATGAGGCAGAGACTGGCTGAAATGCCACAGCTTGCAGCGTGTTACCAGGACAGTGGGTGTCGATGGAGCTGTCCAGTGTGGCTCACCTCCTTCCCCTTGTGTGTCCTCAGGGTTCCAGGGTGCTGGTGGACGCGCGGGACAAGCTTGGCATCCCCTGGCAGCACTCTGAGAACGAGAAGCACGGGATGTTCCTGATGGCCTTCGAGAACAAGGCAGGGCTGCCAGTGGAGCCCGCCACGTTCCAGCTGTACGTGCCGGCGCTCAGCGCTCTCTGGAGGGACTCGGGCATCCGTGAGGCCTTCAGCCGCAGGAGCGAGTTCCAGCTGGTGAGTGAGCCTCGGCTACCCCGGCCTCAGTGACGTGTCCTTCAAAATGCGCCAAAGTGCGGCAGGCTGGACCTGGGACCAAAGCACACACGGGGCGCAGCCCACTCGGCCAGCCCAGTGCTTCTGCTCAAGGAACAGGGGTCTTGGAGGACCCAGCCAGGGTGGCGGGAGTGTGTGGAGGGCCTTGTCCACAGCGGGAGGTGGCCCGAGGCCGATGGCCAGTTGGATGCCCCCAGACAGCCCTGGCAGCATTGAGCGTCCTGGCTTGTGCCCTCCGCTGGAAGGCCTTAGGCTCCCAGACACCGGCCATCTTTCTGGTTTAGGCTTGTGAGGACGGGGGCCTGCAGCCAGGAAAGCTGGACAGTGATGGTGGACAAGGGAAAGTCTGGCCTCTCCCAGAGCATGAGTCCATGCACCACTGCCCTGGGTGCCCAGGATCCTGGTTTCTGACCCCTCAGTCTGTGGCCTGCCTTTGTGCTAGTTTCCATTTACTTCTAAATAACGTTCTCTGGCATTTTACCAGCCTTCAAACTTCATGAAAAGGTTCTGTACTGTGTGTTTCCTCCTGCCGTGCTTCTCCTCTAGCTGTGGTTCTTCCATTTCCATTGCTGTCTAATGTTCCATGCTGAGCATGTTCAGATTCATCCCTTCTTGTTGATGTACTTCTGAGTTGGGAAGGGTGGTTTGTTTGGTTTTTGGTGGCACTGGGGTTTGAACTCAGGGCCTTGCACTTGGTAGGCAGGCACTCTACCACTTGAGCCACTCCACCAACCCTTTTTACTTTAGTTTGATTTTTCACGTAGGGTCTCGCACCCTTGCCCAGGCCAGCGTCAGACTTGGATCCTCCTAATGCTGCCTCCTACTTAGCTGGGATTACAGGTGTGCACTGGCCCCCCCGTTATACTTTAAAAACTGCTGTGATCTTTCTGGTTCGTCTCCAGGAGCCCATGTTCAAGGTTTTTAGGATGTGCACTTTAGCATGTAGTTGTCAGGTCACGCTGGATGTGCACCTTTATCTTCAAATGGACGAGGTGATGCCAAGTGATCTCCCAAACCAATCGCCCCAGGTGCGCTCCTACCAGCAGTAGAAAAGCACCCACGACTGGCCATTAGTGTCACAGACACAGTCTACCCTGCAACTCATGGTTTAATGAAGCTGCCCTGTGTTTGCAAAGTGGTCTGTTTTCTTTTCTGGAACTCGCCTGTCCATGGGTTCTTTACTTCCTCGTTCATCCTCGAGGTCCTCAGAGCTGTCCACAACCTCCCTCCACCTCCCCCACAACCCTTCACCTCCCCCACAACCCTTCACCTCCCCCATCTCCCACACCTCCCCCACCTCCCCCCACCTCCCCCACCTCCCCCCACCTCCCCCCATCTCCCCCACCTCCCCCCACCTCCTCCACCTCCCCCACCTCCCCCACCTTCCACACGCACTTCGCCCACGCCTGTGGTGCTCATGTCACACGGCCTGGCACAGTGGTCACACAGGAAACTGACGTGGGCACAGTAGACACCTCACTAGAATTTAGCTGTCTTTCGTCTGACTTTTGTGCTGGAGCTAGCTCTGTGCACCCTGTCCCCTCAGTCCCTTCGCTCTGTGACAGCTCCTCAGTCTTTCCGTGTCTTTCATGACCTGGACACCCAAAGACCACTGAACAGCTGCCTTGTAGAAGAATGTCCCTGCCTGGTGTTTTCTTGTCATTAGAATGAGGTGACCTTGTGCCCTGCCTGGTGCACTGCGTCATGATGTGACGCGAGTTTGCTCGGTCACTGGTGATGGGCCTCGGTTGCCAGGGAAGGAATGTCTACACCCTTGCTCTGGAACATTACCATCCCACTTTGTGGCCGGCTTGTCCCGTACACATGGTAACATCTAAGACTTGCGTGTCCTGTTCTTCTCAGCCCAGCGTGGACCTGGGCACTTAGTGTTTCTCCCCATAAACTCAGTCTAGGAGGGAAAATTCTAGTCCGTGCAGAACTAATTGGGAGGGAAATTCTGCTTACATGGAGGGTTTGCCGAAGGAGGAATCTGGGGTCCACGTTGGCTATTTACAGTAGTATTCTGTCAAGGGGTGGGGTTGTCAGAGTGACCCTTCACCTTTCCACTGGACGCAGTGTCTGGGAGCCCAAAGGGACCCTCTAGCTTAGGAAGCCAAATGCTTGTATTTCACACTTGGAAACGAGCCCAGAGGCGCTGTGGTGTGACTGGAGCCACGTCTTCTTGGTAATTCCTGGGAGAAATTGGGCCCAAAGTACAGTCTGCTCGCCTCTCCTTTCGGTCATTCAGTCATTCAACACTCGCCCATATGCTAGACTAATGCTGATTGCTGGGGTGGCCAGGAGAGGTGGCACAGACAGGGGTGGCTTCCGTGCTCTTCCTCCTGTCCATGGTTCACCTTGATTGGTGGCTGACAGTGAGCTTCGGCGTAAGCCCTTGCTTCCTGTCCACACATGCCTGTGAGCAGCATGGCCCAGGATGAGTTCCCTGGACAGGGAGCCCTCGTTGCTCGGGAAGGTGTGGCCATTGGCTTGCAGTAGAGGGAGGTGGACCTCTTCGCCCTCAGGGACGGTTCCCCAGGAGTCCCGGGTGTCCTGAGCAGTTAGGGCTGGACATTTTCTTGTCTGAAAATGTCGGGGACATGCCACACAGAGGAGCCTCTTGCCACTGAACAGAGCCAGATTGCCCTCTGGCAGTTCTCATTGCAGAGTAGCAGGGCCCAGTGCCGGGAGGGCAGGTAGGCTGTCCAGAGAGGCCCAGAGAGGTCTGTGGCTGTCAGACAGGGCGCCTGAGTTCTGGAATTACCTGGTGGTGCTGATTACAGAGACGTTTCTGGGACTCTTAAAGGAGCCGAATGTTTGCACTGCTCCTCAGGATTGCTGAGGATGGGATGTGCGGGGCGTGCTCACATGGAGAGGAGACAGGAGCAAGGCTCCCCGTGGTGGCTCTGTAGACTCTGCTGCCTTACGACACCCAGGTGACTGCTGACAGGCACTGCCATGTGTTCAGGCTCCAGGCACCTCAGCTGCGGAGAGGAGCAGAGGGCTGGTGTGACTGCTGACCTTGGCAAAGGGCTCCCAGCAGCACCCTGACGCTGGGCGCCAAGCCCACTGGTTCATTTCCTCATAGGACCTGGTGCAGCACTCTCTTCTCGTTCCTGTGAGCCACTCCCAGGCCACTTCCATGTGTCAGGAACCCGCCCCAGAATGCACAGCGTGAGGAGCTAAACGGTGCTCATGGTGGCTGTCACAAGTCCCCACTCGCTGTTGGAAGTCCTCACCCCTCATGTCCTCCAGTCCTAGGTGGGGCTTTGGCTCAGGACTACTCAGATGAAGCCCCTGTGTGGGGGAGGGGAGGGTGGACAGCTTTAGAAGGGACCCAACCCCTCCTCCCAAAGCCCCTAGTCTCTCTGTGCCACCGGTTGCTGGTGGAGATCCGAAGTGTCCAGTTATTAATTAGTCAGTAAATAAGAAATAGTGTCATTCATACCCTGAAAGGTAAACCCTCTCTCAGAGGCACCCCGCACCCTCACCCCCAGCCCTTGAGCTCCATCTTAAAGTCTTGCAGCCTATCAGCAGGTGTCCCTCGGCGACTGGTTCTCCATGTGTCTGTGGCCATTTACACTTAATTGTGAGTTGGCTATAGGCAGGCTTTGCTCCTTTCTTTGTTGGAAACAAGTTTCCTCTGATTTGCACCAATCTGTCACCAGGTGCTCATTTTGCAAACTCCTTTTTTAAAATCTTAGATTCACAGAAAGTTGCAAAGATAGTCTCCAGGGTCCTTCATGTAGTCTCCCCTAATGGCTGTGTCTCACCTGACCACAGGTGTCACAGGAGACCATGAGTTGTTGGTCTGTTAACAGGGCCAGGTCGAGAAGCTTATCCTGTCACCAGTGCTCTAGCCATAAGGCCTGGCTGTGGGGCCAGGTATGCATGGTGTGCACTCCTGTAATCCCAGCTACTGGGGGCGGAGAGATGGGAGGACCACAGTCTAAAGTAGCCTGGCAAAAGGGACTGGGGTGTGGCTCGAGAGGTAGAGCAACTGCCTAGCAAGTTAGTAAGTACAGGGCCCTTAACCCCAGTACCTTCAGACCAAGAGACAGGAGAGAGAGAGAGAAAGAGGAGAGAATATGACGTGATAGATTAAAGAAGTGAAAGGTGGATTTATTTAGTTTTGGTCAAAACTGGAGAGAGAGATTCTGAATCTGCCCCTGCCCTGTGCACAGCAGAGCCAGGATTTGCAGAGGAGATGACACAGAAGGCGAGAAGAGACATAGCTATGGAGCTCCGCGTCCTCTCTGGAGTGAGGCGGCCTCCTGTGGGGGTCACATTCTCTCTGCGTTCCATTTTCCTAGAAGAGTCCCAGTCCCTCGCCCCACTCCCCACCACCTCCCACCACCACCCATCCCGCAGTCCCACAGAAAAACCAACTAGAGGGTCCAAAGGACAGAGCCGAGGGAGCTTGGCTCACTCACCAGCTTCCCCACTGCAGGGACTTGAGGGGTCACAGACGCAGGAGAGGAATACTGGGGGCCTGGGCTGATAGAGGGGAGGGACATTTGTGTCTTCCTGGGAAGAGGCAGACATCTTCCAGGAAGCCGGTGCCACCTCCATTCAGTCCTCTCAGAGTCTGGTGTTTGTGGTCATGGAGGCTGGTTGGTGTCTTTAGCTCTGAAGGGGGAGGAGCGGGACACCAGGCAAGCATCCCTGCATTTGAGCTCTGGACAGACGTTTCTCAAGTGTTCAATGTGAAATCTGACCCAAAGGTCAAGTGGCCAAGAGGACAACACAGAATAAGGCAGAAGTGCCGTCCCAGTGTCCCACTGATGCCCACGGGCCCAAGACACTGGAGAGTCAGTGTCCTCAGCGAACGCAGCCTCAGTTCCCCAAAAAGCACCTAGGCGACTGTCATCATGACCCACACAGCACAGGTGTTGCACAGCTAAGCGGTGTGTCGCCCAAGTGGGAGCCCTCCTTCGTGGCCACTTCTATGTCAGCTAAGAGCTCTGGCCACAGGAGACAGTCACCAGACAGGCCTGTGGTCCTGCTCTGATGGGTGCCTGCCGCTGTGGATTCTGGGGTTTACGGAGGGCGTTCCTGAGACGGTTTTTCCTCACTATTGGATATGCTAATGTGAGCGCATAGTTCTATGTCATTTTATTAACATACACATTCACGTAGTCTACACAGTGTCCACCAAGATCCCTCTGCTGCGCAGCGATAGGCACCCCCACCTCCTGCCCCAGGGCTCATCGTTCAGAGAATAGCATGTATGCAGTCCTACAGCATCGGACTTGGGGGTTTGACCTGTGTTAAATTTCAGATACTCAAGCACCCAGGTCACCATGTTACTGGGTATGCGTGTGACAGCTTTGAGCCTTCAAGTAAGCTCCTAGCTTTCGTGAAACGTGCCCCCGTGGGCAGAAAGACTCAGAAGCTCTCACTGAGTCCTCTATGTGGCAGGGGAGTGCTCAGGGCCTAAGATTTGAGGACACTTGCCTGATGGGACGAAGCCAGCAAGTGACGTGGCCCAGACGAGAACTGATAGTACTGAGAAGTTTGGAGTTTGTTTGGGTCCTGAGCCCAGCACAGAGGGGTGGAAGCAAAGCAGCAGGAAACCAAGGCCTGTGCTGATCTTGGATGCCTGGTGGGGAGAGCCTTTGTTCCTCTCTGGCATTGCCTTGCCCTTGGTTTCCCTGACCATGAATTTTGTCCCGTGCGAACCTCCAACTCCTGTAGAAAGCAGGTGGAACACCACAATTTAGAGATACAGACAGAGAGCATCACCTCAGAGGCCTGTGAGCCACTACTCGGGCCGGCGTGGGACGGGGCGTGTAAGATTGGCAATCAGGAGGTGCTCTAGAGGGCGCCCGGCCAGGGACACTAAAGGAAAAAGCACTGCGTTTGAAAAGCCAAATTGAGGAAAAGTGGTCAATCCAAACTAGGGGGAAATTGCAGCATATAACAAGCTGTTCCGGGGTCGCACTTGGTGGCACACACCTGTAATCTCAGCACTTGGGAGACTGAGGCAGGAGGGCACGAGTTCCAGGCCAGCTTGGGCTCCATAGCGAGGTCCAGTCTCAAAAAGAAGAGCTAGAGCGGGAGAGAGAGAGAGAGAGAGAGAGAGAGAGAGAGAGAGAGAGAACACATCCTAACCATTACAGGTTGTATGAGGGAGTGCTTCTGAGCCAATAAATGACATATTTGCTCCTGACCTGGAAATACAAATTAGAGTGAGCATCATCACCGGACTTTCTGTTGGCTTGGAAGTGATTTCCGGGAGGGACTCTGGCTGACTGGAGCTCCTCTCCCACACGAGTGACAGGACCATGACACGTTGAGGTCACAGTTTGGGTCAGCGCGTAGTGTGTGTGCTGACAGTAATTCTTCATCTGGGGAATTTACCCTAAACCAGTCATTGTATGATCTCCAGCTTCTAGGTACCACGGGCTGGCCATCCAAAGACCTGCTCAAGTCAGATGCTGGATGGACAGGTAGAAGTAGCTCCTCACACCCTGAGCGCCCCAGGATTATAAGGGAAGGAGCCCCGGGAGGTCATGGAGCCCAGTGGCTGGCTGTCCTGGGACCTTTGCCCTCTAAGCTCTGACACTGGGCTGGGGTTTTGACAGATCTTAATGTTACTTACCTACCTGTTTGTTGGTCTATTTTGCAGTGCTGGGGTTTGAACTCAGGGCCTTGCACTTGCTAGGCAGACACTCCACCACTTGAGCCATGCCTCCAGCCCCAGTTTCTGACAGATCTTTGAGGGTCAGATTTAAGTTTGGGAATCTGATTAGCGACTCCCCTGTAATGAGCCGGGACCTTACAGAGGGGGATACACCAGAATCTAATCCACAGAGCTGAGGGGAGGGAAGAAGGGCAGAGAGGGGAAAGACAAAGCTCACCAGGCTGGCCCACCTGGGGACTTGTTACCCAGATTCAGGATTCATCCCAGCGCAGTGCAAGAGCCCTGAGGCTGGGGATTTGGTGTTCAGTGTCACCAGTCAGTAAGCCCTCAGTCCTGCTAGGGCTGATGAACACCGTCTGTAAAAAGACTCAGAGACCTCACAGGAGGTGTTCCTTGAGGGCGGGGTGTATCACAGACTCACAAGGAGATGACAGTCTTGCAGATGGCCACACTCACTGGACAGAAGCAGAAGTCAGAGCGTCTGCAGGAAAAACTGGATGCTAGCAGAAGAAACATTTTAAAGACCTTACAAGCAGCTGCAAGAGGTAGGGATGAACTCATGAGAAGTGACAGTGCGACGACCTTCTTCCCAAAGGGAAGCCAGAGATTGGGGGATGACACCTGGAGGTGGTGTCTGCGAGCGGAAGTCCACGGTGCAAACCCTCAAGCTGGGGTGGTGGCTCCCGGAGGAAAGCTGGAGCCAGGGAAAGAGTGACCACTAGCTTGGACACACCCGGCCTGGCTTAGACTTGCTCGTGTTTCCGTCTTAGATTTAGGTTATTATTTAGTATTTACATTGTTTAGTGCTGGCAGGGGGGTTTGAACTGAGGGCCTCGAGTCTGCAAGGCAGGTGCACTGCCACTCGAGCCACACCTCCAGCCCTCTTTGTTGTGCTTATGTTTTGAGGCAGGACCTTGCTTCTTGCCCTGCCAGCCTGGACCTCGATTTTCCTGTCGCTGGGGTGACAGGCACAGGTCACCATGCCCAGCTGTTGGGTCTTGCCAACTTTTTGCCTGGCTGGTGTTGAATCTCAGCCTCCCTAGTAGCTGGGATTGCAGGTGTGAGCTTGTTGACACATTTTGCACTAATTTTTAAGCATGGAGTGAGGTGGGGGTGCAGTCATTGTCTGGCATGTGGACCATGAGTTCAGCACAATTTGTTGACCGTCTGCTCCTTCCCCACTGAAAGGTCTTAACACCTTTGTCAGAAAGACCTTGCACGGTAGATGTTTGGGATTCCTTCTGGACTCCGGTCCGGGTGTCCATGTTAAAGCAGTTCCCCACTATTGTGGTAATCAGAGCTTCGTTACACTTTGAAACCCAGGAGCACAAGCCCCGAGCTCGTTATGGCTTGACTTATGTTCCCTGAGGACTAATGCTGCCGTTGAATGGAAGGGAGGGACTGGCTCTGGCCTGGAGTGTCCTGCGGCTGCTCCTGTGTGCTCCCGAGCCGAGCCGAGGGTGCCTCGAGACAGCCTATGCAGACAGCACTGCGGCGGCACCTGAATACTTACTTGTGCAATTCTGAGAAAGGTTTGCTGACCTCTTCTTGATCAGATAGGAGGACTTACTTTTGAAAATCTTTCATGGCCAATGCAGTGGGGTACGAGTGCAGAATTAGGTAGGCGGGCTCCTGTGGCCTCACAGAACGCATGGAAGTTGGCAACTGCTGTCCGTGCAGAGGTGATGCAGGGGGATGTCCGTGACCTTGTGCACATCCAGAGGGAAGGAAGATAGCTCAAGTGCTATCCAAAGGCCCCCAGCTGTGGAAGGGAGGACTGGTTTGCGACGGTCTGCGTAAGGACCCAGAAGGAATACTACAGGAACCCTAAAAGCCTGCAAGAAATAGACAGGAGGAAACCGAGGTAAAGCTTTGAACAGGCGCTGCAGAGAAGAAGGATGTGTTCCCATATAGCCACCGTGTGTGCGCACACAGGACATGTGACAGCTCCAACAAGTGGCAGAACTGTAGAGTCACCAGAGCTGGCGGGAGGAAGGCTGGGCACAGCTGGAGAGCAGATGTGACTGTCACCGGGCTCGGGTGGCTCCACACAGCAGGTCTGTGAGTGCTACTAACAGCGGGACTCTGATGGGAGACACCACAGATGCTCCCCTCAGTGACGTGGGAGAGACTGAGTCTGTGGACAGCAGTGACAGTGGCAGGGGACAGCTCCCCAAGGGTACTCAGTCCACAGGTCCGCAGTGCTGAGCCAAAGACACTGGATGTCACCCAGGCTGCTGTGTGTGCATCGTGAGAGTGACGAAGCCACATGCAAGTGAAGCACTGTGGCTGCCAGCCGCCACTTCTGGGTGCTGGACAGGTCACTCCTGACCTTCTTGGTTCCTGGGTCTTTGTTTAGATTTTTGGCCACAGGGATTAAACCCAGGGCCTCAAGTTTACGTGCTAAGCCACACCCCCACCACTTTGACTTTTAGTTTGTTTCTGACGCAGGGTCTTGCTGTGTAGCCCAGGCTGGTCTGCAACTCGCAATCCTGCCTCAGCCCCCCAAGTAGCTGGGACTACAGGCATTTTTATTTTACTTGTGCTGAAAATGTAACTGTTTTTCTAGTGCTGGCGTACCACAGGGGGCACTCTGCCACTCGAGCCATGTTAGTTTTAGTTAGTTATTTTGCTTCAGTTATCTTTGATAGGGTTTGAGTTTCTGCCCAGGCCAGCATGGACCAGTGCCCCCATTTATACTCACACATAGCCGGGGTGACAGGGTGTGCTGCCATACCCAGCTTTTATGAGTGGAGATGGGGTCCTGCAAACATTTTGCCCAAGCTGGCCTCAAACCACGATCCTCCTGATCTCTGCCTTCCAAGTAGCCAGGACTATAGGCGAGAGCCACTGTGCTCAGCCTGCATAACTTTTATAAGCAGAAAAGGCCATTTTTATAAACCATTTCTACAATGGTTTATAAAAATCAGTCTGAGCTGGCGCTGGTGGTACACGCCTGTAATCCCAGCTACTCAGGAGGCAGAGGTCAGGAGGATCGGGGTTCCAAGTCAGCACAGGTAAATAGTTCCTGAGACCCTATATTGAAAAAACCCTTCACAAAAATAGGGTTGGTGGAGTGGCTCAAGGTGAAGGCCCTGAGTTCAAACCCCGGTACCACAAAAAAAAATAACAATAATAATAATCTGCAGAAAAGTGTCTTACAAATTTTAGGTGTTATTTTTGAAAGTAGCCCTAGAGTCTAGGAGGTAACTCTGACTTGCCCTAAGGTGCTGTTAATCTGAACGTTCAAAGGACAGAGGTGTACCTCTTCCTTTCCCCCTTTGCCCAACCTCAGCAAGTACTGAGTGGAGCCCCCTGAGGGAGGAGCCCAGGAAGTCCGTCCCCCACATCTGGTGTGTCACTGATTGTGAGAACCGCCGGTGGCTCCTTTCAGGTGGATCCCAGGTTAAAATTTCAGAGGTATTGGCTTCCTGGGATCTGAATTTCTGGGGTTGGGCTTCTTTTCCTAAGGAAAGGCCTGTCCCCATACAAGGTGCTGTCCGCCTACCTCAGCTCTGCGTTCAGCCTGGACAGAGCCCTGAAAACACCAATGCTGCCTTACGTCTGTAAGGATCTTGTTCACAAAGAGAAAGGAGCCAAAGTGCCAGCGGGGTTCACCTCTGCCTCCCCTGCCGGGCCCACTGCTCACGCTGGGCAGAGTCACCTACAGGAGGCCCCAGGCGCACAGTGATGGGGGGCAGCCCTGGCCTGGCTTCAGCTCGCTTGTTTGCTAGGGACAAGGAAGCCCCCGTGCCCTAGCACCACATCTCACCTCGAGGTCTGCGCGGAGCTCCACTGCAACTGTCACAAAGCTGCCTGTCACTGGATGGCTTGGAGGATTCAAGGAGGTGACCAGATAGCATGCACTCAGAACCTCAGTTGTCGCTGTCCTGTTGCCAAGTTGGAGCAGCCCAGGAGCTGAAGGTTCTCAGTGAGGAGCAGGACGAGGACACTGCACAGCAGCATCCAGCCTTCTGGACGAGGAGGGCCAGCGTCCCAAGGGGAGGGCTCAGCACAGGCCAGTGATGTCCTCCCGGGAGGCTGGCTTGGGGCCAGCAGGCAGGGTCTATTCACCGACGTCCCTGCAGGGCCAGGGAGCCCGCAGGCAGAGGCTGCCAAGGGAGGTGGGGTGTGAGAGAGCGTGATAGCCTCCAGCCTGCCCTCCTCACCTGCAAGGGAGGCGCCCCTGGGGCAGACCCCAAAGGCAGGAATGGCGTCCCCCTCCCCGGCAGTGCTATTGACTGGAGACCTTCTGGGGTCGGACTTAACGCCTATTGTCATGAACATAGTGTCTCTGGTGCCCGTGGGGATTTCTTAATTTTTTAACTTTGTGTTTTGAGATCATTTCAGTTATGGAAAAGTTGCAAGAGTCCTTCTGAGAACTCCAGTGACCAGCATGTCTGCCCCCCTTCCTGTCCCCACCTCTTCTGCCATCTAACACTTGTTTGGAATGGTGTCCTTTAACCCTTGCCACCTCCCACCTCAGAGCTGTAAGATGTGTACCTCCTTCCTGATAAAATGCCCTTCCAGCACAGAGAGTTTTAATCTCACACACACACAAAACGCTTTTTTTTTGGTAAGGCACTTTGTAAATACGGCTTTCGTGTTAGAGGCAGTTGTCTTAGTGTCCACGAGACACGAAAAAGGGTGGTGATGGTACAGGAACTTGGGAACCGTGGTGGAGGAGGCAGACCGGCCCTGGGCTCTGTGGCCTTGGCCTGCGCTGGCGCTGGCCTCCTGAAACAGACGTCATTTCCGCCCAGGCCTTGCCCCCAGGAAGCAATGGGCTCTGCCTTGGGGACCCCGGATATGGCAGCAGAGCCGGTGGGGGAGGGGCGCCTTCCTGTCCAGCTCGGCTCTCGGTGCACAAGTTGTACACCAGGGCCTTGGAAGGGAGTGGCACATGGCCACTTTCCCTGTCACGGACACGTGGAGTCTGCTTTCATACAATGAAGGCAGCCATCGCTGACTGCTTGGAGCTGCCCTGGCCTGAAAGCTTGGAGCCTCAGGAGCAGACGCTGGACCTGAACCTGGGGGTGGGGACCTGCAGATGGAGGGGTAACCGTCTCTGAGCGCCAGCAGGCCCCAGCATTTGGCAGGAGTCACTGCACTTTCTACAGCCTTTCTTTGTCATGTGCAAGGACTTTCAGCAAACTTACCACCCTGTGCAGACACCTCCATAAACCGTTGTGAAAACGCCTGTCCCCGCTGACCCCAGCCTCGGGGCATGTCCTGTAGGTGGAGTCGTGCAGGAGGTGGTCCTCGCAGCCGGCTCCCGTCACTAGCAGGCTGTGTCTGAAGTTCTAGCCATGTGTCAGGATGTCCTTCATCCTCATTGCCATGTTTTTATCTCTTCACTGGCCATGGGATGGGCATTGGGTGTTTCCACTTCTTACAAATTAAAAATAATAGGGCTGGTGGTGTGGCTCAAGCAGTAGAGCACCTGCCTTGCAAACAGGAAACTCTGAGTTCAAATCCCAGCACTCCCCCAAAAAAGGGAACTTTAGTCACTTTAGGATAAACTGTGACAAAACGTTGTGTCTTCCCCGACTAGCTAATGACTGAGCTTTCAAAACAAAAATTTTGTGAAAGAACTGTACTTTCACTTGTGTTTAGTAAGTTGCAAAAGTTTTCAGAACCATCCAGCAAGATCTCTGAGAAGGCGGAAAACATGTTGCTTTGAGAAGCAGCTCAGTGACGCCTTTCAAATGTCCCCTTTGTGCCAGAGTCCCCACTGCGGCTGTGGTGGCTGACGTCACTTGGCACTGGTCCTGAGCAAACCCCCGTGTTGTTCTAAGGAGGCCCGGATGCCCGCTCCTCAGTGGCCACTCGCTCACAGACACCCAGGCCAGCTTCTTCTGGGCCTGGCTGCTTCTGGAGAAGCCACTGGGTGTTTGTTTCCCACGCAGAGGAAAAGGACCGGGGTGACAGGAAGCTCGGCGCCCATTGAGGGTCTGCCAGAGCGGCCTCTCTGTCCTTAGAGTGTCCTGCATCGTCAGGCTCCCGCCTGGACCTGCGCCTGCCCCCACAGGTGACCTTGGATGGGTCCTCTAACTCCATCTGATTTGTTCTGTGGGTGGCTTTTTGTTAAGGCGAAGTTTACTGGTGTGATTTTTCTCAGGTTACTTAAGAGCAATTAGAGTGCCAATCGTGAATGTGGTGGTTACATGCAGTTTAGTAGGTGACAGCAGCACAGGTATGGGCCTGCTTCCAGAACCTTCTGCTCGATGCCTGTCATAGGCGCAGAACGGCCTCATCGTGGGTCAAAGCTGACACTTTAGACCTTGAGCTAGTTCTGGTCCTGGGCCACTCGCTGAACAGTACTGGGTACCTGCATGCCAGAGCTGTGTCCCCGTCACAGAGCACGCCTCGTCTCAGCAAGCAGTGGAGGGGCTGGGGCCTGATGCACTGCACCTGTGCAGGGGACACTGCTGCTCAGATGGGGGGGGGCAAGAACGTGTGTGCATGCGTGTGTGTGTGTGTTTGTGCGCGTGTGCATGTGTGTTGGGGCAGGGCCCATGCAGTCCTGCTAACCTCTAGTCAGCAGAGAATTTGAGAAATGATTTCCCAGAAGCGGGAAGGGTTCTCAGGCCGGCCGTCTGGCCAGAGGCCATGAAGCAGCTCTCCTGCCTGTCCTCTTGCAGTCAAGTTCATAGGGTGGGGGAGGGGTTGCTGGGTCAGTGGTCCTGAGCCCACAGGCCTGCTCTCCGCCCAGTCAACCAAGAGGGATGCACAAAGGCTCTTTGAGAGAGGAGAGAAGTCTCTGGCCACCGCAGCCCTGGGCTCTGAGCACAGCTTGTCCCCCTGCCTGTGGGAGCTGCTGCCCGCACCACACGGCACCAAGGATGACTCTGCCTGGCAGACGGAAACCCCTGCCCCCAAGTGCTTGTCTCCTTTGTGCACCCCGCGGAGAAGGACAGGGCCCTGTCCACATCCGGTCGAAGGCGCTGTATCCCTTCCCTGCGGCTGTCTCCACCACTGAGGGACACTGGCTTCTGCACACCAGGTCCCCGTCCGTGGCATTTGGGTCCTGTCGGGAGCAAGTCTGCGGTCTGCACTTACCTTGTAAGCAGGAAGCCAGGCAAGGAGTTGAACCTCAGCTTAGTCGCACTTGACTTTGGCCCATTCACTTCGAAGCCTTGCTGTCTCAACTAGGCGTGGGGATGATGGTGCCACGTTCAGGTTAAGCTGGATGAAATGAGGAGATGTCCGGGCCCGGCACCTAGGAGCCTTCTGGGGTTTTTGGAGTTCTGGGGATTGAGCTGGAGCTGTACAAATGGTACCACTGAGTCACACGCCCAGCCCTTGGTTTTTTGAGACAGACTCTCACTATGTATCCCAGGCTTGCCTCAAATTCTCCGTCCTCCTGCCTCTGCCTCCTGAGTGCCGGGATCATGGGAGTGGGGCACCTCACACAGTTTTAAGATTTTTTTTAAAAAACAAACTCAACAGTCCAAGATGAGCCAATTGCTAGAAAACCAGGTGTGGCAGTGCACATCTGTAATCCCAGCTACTCAGGAGGTAGAGCCAGGTCTCACACTCTGAGACCACAAGATACCCTCGGTGATAACCACCTCCCCAGCCCACCCACCCCCACGCTCACTCTCTGTACAGATGGACTGCAGCTGACATCCACTGACCTTGGTGCACAGTGGTCACTTCCACTCTGGGCTCTGTGATTGCTGCCTTCCAGGCCACACGCCCCAGCCTCCCTAGAGTGGTGGTGCCCCAGCCCTAAGACCTTTCCAAGACTCCGAGAGATTAAAAAGCCGTTCCTAGTAGTGTTGAGACGACGTGTGCCTCGTGACCCTCTCTGGGGAGCCGTGAGTGCTGTCACTCCTCTGACCATCTACACATCCACTCTGTCCCAGTTTTAAAGTGCTCTCGCGCGGGCGTGATGGCACCTGCCTGTGATCCAGCTACACGAGGTTGAGCAAAAAGGAGCAAGACCTGTCTCCAAAACATAAAGACAAAAGGGCTGGCATGGCTCAAGTGCAGAGCCCCTGCCTAGCAAGCACAAGGCCCTGAGTTCAAACCCTGGTACAGTCAGAAAAAAGAAGTTTTAGTTTTCATTTGTAATACCGTAGTTCTTGGCAGTTTGGGGGCTATTGAGGTCTCTGATATCCTTTCCGTATTTTATTTGGGGACAGGGTAATAAAAACCCCAGGGCTTTCTATAAAGAACGCCAGAGGCCAAGATGGCCCCAACCCCTCTGGAGCTAGCAGGTGACTGGTGCCAGCCCAGGCCCAAGATTCTCCCTCTGCCAGCTGTTAGGGTTCCCCATCTTAGGGGCTTTCTGTACCATTACTGTTCTGATGTGGGACGAGCTTTTTCTACCGGGCCCTAGATGCTGAGCAGAACTCCAGAGATCAAGCCAGGCGTGCTGTGTCTGTGATCCCAGCAGGGGAGGTGAAGGCAGGAGGGTGTGCCTGGTGACCCTGTCTAAAATGAAGAGCAGTAGTCAGGAAAGGACAAAGCTGTTAAAGGTGGAAATGTCTGGGCAGGCGTCGAGAGTCAGCACACGCGGCTCCTTCAAAGTGCACGAGCCTGGGAGCCGAGGAGGTGCGTACGGCGTTTCTTCTGAGGTTCATGGCCTCTGACCCTACGTTCTGTTCTCCATGCGGGACACAAATGAGCAAAACGAGCCCTCAAAGCAACACGAGCGAGCAGGGCGTGGGCAGAAGCCCGGCACCTCGCTTCCGGGCCCTGTGCTCTCAGGGGTCATCCGGCTGGGCATGGGGCACGCACCTGTAATCCCAGCAGATGGGGCAGGAGGATTGTGAGTTCGAGGCCAGGCTGGGCTACATAGTGAGACCCTTTCCTAAAAAAAAAAGTGTCACTTGTCACCTGGGAATGTCCTCATCTGGGGTTTGCTGCCCTTTTCTAAGCTGACAGTGACTGATAGCCATTTCCTTGGTAGGAACCACTGTCATTCCCATGTCACCGCCCCTCCTCCCACAGCATGCTTTCTGCTTTTAGAAGACTAAAAGGGACAGGTGCATCCTGTGCTGGCTACAGGGCTTCTGTCACCCCTCGCACTGGGAGGACTCGTTTCTGATGACTCCTGTGATGGGGATGTGTCTAAGCCTCGAAGGACGACTGTCGTGTGGACTCTTGGCACAGTGGACTTTCTTCACAACTGTGCAGAGAGAAGACTGGCGCCGTCAGGTCAGGCTCTGGCTGAGGCTCCTCTCCTGGCCTGCAGGTGGCACCTGCTCACAGTGTCCTCACGCGGGAGAGGGAAAAAGAGAAAGAGAGAGCACTCAGTGTCTCTCCTCCTTAGGGCGCCTGTCCCACTGTGACACCCCACCTTCAGATCTGCGCACTGTCACAGAAGGGGGAGGAAACAGACATTTGGACCATTAACAATGCAGACGGGGCCACCTTCAAGCCAGGCAAGGCCACAGGGAGATGCCACCTTGCACCCACAGTGACAGTGGATGACAGCAGTGGGGATCGGAAAAGGACAGGTGTTGGCGAGTATGTGGGTCAACTGGAACCTGCCACTGTGAGGGGTGGCAGCTCCTTGAAGAGCTGTGCGGTTACCACGGGGCACTTCCACTCGCAGACGCACGCCCCGACAAACCGAGAACAGATCTCACACAAAATTCACAGCCCCGTGCACAGCAGCTGGAAGGGGGGAGCAGGCGGACAGATGTCCATCAGCTCGCAGGCGGACGTACACACCTGGCGCCAGGGAGGGGCGAAGCTCCCATGGACCTGCGGCGAGGGTGCCACTCGACACCTCGGCCCGGCGCGGGCAGCAGCTTTGCATGGGTACTGCTGGGCATGGTGACAAGTGCTGTCACCACGTCCCCTCACCTGTCTGTGCTTCACAGGCACAGCGAGTCCATGTTCTTGTAAGCGCAAGTGACAGGCAGGCAGATGGATCAAAGCATGTCCTGGTCTTAGCTCCGTGCTGGCCGTGTCCCATGGCCACGCTCTGGAGAGGCCTCGAGGTCATGGGGACACAAGGCCGCCCTTTGTCTACACAAAGCAGTGCACAGCATTGGCACCTCGTGTCTGCCACCTGCAGCCTGTCCTCATGTTGGGCTGCTGGCACTTCCACCTGGCCTTTGTTACAGCCAGTGCTGTGGGAGGGACCCGAGCGTGACATATCACGAGCCACAGACACAGGGACAGCAGAGCGGGGCCGGCAGTGACTAAGTTCCAGTCAGTGCTGTGGCTTGCGCTCCCTTCCCGCTCCCTGTCCTCCAGCCGTGCGGGACAGCTCCGTGGCTCGGGTGGCCTTCTTACCCATGAGGCTCCCCACTCTTGTGCGTCCTTCCTTGAGGATTGAGGCCACCAACGTGCAAAATGGCAGAGTCACAAATGACTGTGCACCCAAAGAAGAAAAGCCACCGCAAGCCAGCCAACGAGGCACTCTGGTGAAGAAAGGGACAGCAGAGCTTTTCGTCAGCATCTGGGCGTGTGAAGCCCGTTTGGAGGGGTGACTTCAAACTCTGGGCAAAATCGCTTTCCAAGTGAGACAGGCTGGCCTGGAACTCGTGATCCCGTCTGAGCCCCCAGTGCTGGGCTCACAGGCGTGGCCACCATGCCTGCCTCGCTAAGTGTTCGACGTTTAGGGTGTCGTCCCCTCACATTGTGTCCCCACAGCATTCTCACTCCACGTCTGCACTGCTTGGGTGAAACCCGTCACTGCTGTGACTGTGCCCAGCAATCCCACGTAGCAGGGCTGGCAAGCATGCACTACCACATCCAGCTCGTTTGTCAAAATGGGGTCTTGCTAATTTTTTGCCCATGTTCACAGCCTGTGTTCACTTCACACTTGGGGGCACCCTCCCTGCTGACCGTGGTCAGCACCATAACAGGGACCCGGTGTCTCTGTCTCATGGACAGAGTGTTCTCCTTCCTGTCATCCCCAAAGATGCTGTCACTCCTCATCCTTTGTCCTGTGAAGTCACAGGCAGCAGTTTTGTGACAATCTTGTCACTTGCACAGTGACAAACCTGGAATGTCGCCTTGCCGTGCAAGTGTGTGTCCCCTCGCCCCTTTGGACACTTAGGGTGAACTTTGTGCGGGGGGTCGGGGGGAGGGGGAGGGCAGCTCATCCACAACCCCCTGACAAGGCAGCAGGTGAAAGCAGGGCTGGCCTGGCTGGTGTCCATCCTTGTCCTCTGCCATCTGCGCTCTGAGGGAGACTCGGCAGGACATTCCCTGACCGTTACTGAATTTGGATGTTAGATGAGGTGTTGAGGCCTCTGGGTCCCCCGTCCCCCATGGGTGCTGTGGTGCACGGGCCTGTGGAGGGGACTTGGTTCCATCCAGAAGGGAGACATCCACCACGGGGATCCAAACTCAAGCTTCGCCATGCTCCTCCCGTACATCAGCTCTCAGTGTGTGAGGTCGTGGGGTGTATATGGACCCTAGGAATGGCTTATCTTTGTCCCCTCTCCTCAGAATGGACTGTCCCTTGGGCAACACCTGCCAGAGGCAGAACTGAAATCTGGAGTCTCACTTCTGGTCCTGGCCCTCCTTGGCAGTGTGGCCGTCCACGTCCCCTACTTGCACCATGACACCAGAGCAGCTCTGAACCCGTGTCTGCCTCTGCCCTGTTCAGTCTTTATTTGTGGTCGGAGCTCCACGGTCCACACTGAGTCTGCGTGTTCTTCCCCCATGACAGGGCGAGTCGGTGAAGTACTTTCTGGACAACCTGGACCGGATCGGCCAGCTGGTGAGTGACACGGCCTCCAGTCTGCCCTCCCACCTTGTCCTGTCCAGTTACCGTGGACAGTACTGTCATGTCGGACCTCTGCTGACATGTGTGCTTGGTCTAGGTGGAGGGGAGAGGTGCTCTGTTAGGTGACTTCACCTAGATCACCACTCGGGACAGAGAAATCCTGTGGTCCCCGGAGGATTTCCCATAACTCGTTCTTGTGGGGAATTCAAGCGTATGCAAAAACAGACGGCACAAAGAGGCCACAGTGACCACTCCCAAGCCACCCCGCTCCCCACCCTCTCCCCAGGAACACATCCACCACCACAGTGCTTCAGAAGCCACCGGAGTCATGGTGCGCGCCCGTAATCCCTGCACCGGGGAGGCAGGGGCAGGAGGATCGAGAGTGTTGGGCCAGCCTGGACCCTGTGTAAAAAAACCAAAAATAATAACAATAATATTTTAGTGTGTACCCCTAAAAGGTCAGGCTCACAGCCAGCTAAAATGCTGGGGAAATAAGCCAGGGTGCATCGATGCCAGGCGAGTCCCGCGTAAGACTCCTCGGTTGCTCACTAACGTTATTTGCATCACCTTCCTGGCAAGAGCCGCACTGACTTTCGTCCCTGACGTTCCCCCTCTGGAGGCCTTCCCGCCTTGTTTCTTCCTCAGTTTATGACCGAAGTCATAGGATCGCTCATCCGGTCGGGTGTCTTAGTCTGGCCCTTGCAGGTCTGTCCCTGGAGTGTGATCGCCAATGTCCTTGTGTCCCCCGTGAGCTGAAGCTAGCCCTGCAGGTCCATTGTGGTCACATTTGGGTGTTTTGACGAGGCCACCGTGTATGCAGCCGGGGGCTCCGGTCACTGGGGACGTCACGCAGCAGGAGCCGAGTGGCTTGAGCCTCACTCGCTTCCCGAGGGCTTGGGGCTCAGCTGCCCGCTCGCAGCCTCCACAAAGCCCCGACTCCCGGCTTCCTCAGCACCAAGAAAACATGTTCCAGTGTTTTGAGGTTAAATAGCGCTGTAAATCCTAAATTCGGTTAGCTCATGAGAAGGCACCAGCGTGTCCAGGCTCTGAAGTGAGAAGAAGTTTCGCTGTCTGTGGTGGAGACACAGGAGAGAGTGGGCGGGATTTTTTTTTTTTTTTTAGGTACTGGGATTTGAACTCAGAGCCTCATGCTGGCTAGGCAGGAGCTCTGCCACTTGAGCCATGACCCCAGCCCTGTTTTGTGATGGTTTTTTTCAAGATAGAGTCATGAACTATTTTCCCAGGCTGGCCTCGAACCTCGCTCCTCCTCACTTCTGTCTGCTGAGTAGCTGGGATTACAGGTGTGAGCCACTGCCCCTGGCTGCCCTACCTGTGTGCCATCTCTTTGTTCTAATTTTCTCCTCTTCTTTCCTTCCCTCCTGAATGTCTCCTTTGTCCCGAATTTTCTAGAATTACTTCCCTAGTAAGCAGGACATCCTGCTGGCCAGGAAGGCCACCAAGGGGATCGTGGAACACGACTTCGTTATTAAAAAGATCCCTTTTAAGATGGTGGACGTGGGCGGCCAGCGGTCTCAGCGGCAGAAGTGGTTCCAGTGCTTCGACGGCATCACGTCCATCCTGTTCATGGTGTCGTCGAGCGAGTACGACCAGGTGCTGATGGAGGACCGGCGCACCAACCGGCTGCTGGAGTCCATGAACATCTTCGAGACGATCGTGAACAACAAGCTGTTCCTCAACGTGTCCATCATCCTCTTCCTGAACAAGACGGACCTGCTGGTGGAGAAGGTGAAGGCCGTGAGCATCCGGGCGCACTTCCCCGACTTCCAGGGCGACCCGCGCCGGCTGGAGGACGTGCAGCGCTACCTGGTGCAGAGCTTCGACCGCAAGAGGCGCAACCGCAGCAAGCCGCTCTTCCACCACTTCACCACGGCCATCGACACCGAGAACATCCGCTTCGTGTTCCACGCCGTGAAGGACACCATCCTGCAGGACAACCTCAAGGACATCATGCTGCAGTGACGCCCCGCGCTCCCTCGCGGCTCCTCCCGCGCCCTGCGACACGCGCGATGGCTTTGCCCTGTCACCGCAGGCGTCACCGCACACCGACCCACAGGCGCCTCAGTAGCTGGCGGAGGGGCCGCGCCACCTCCTAAGTGACCACACGGCCCTGACCGTGGTGCCGGGGCCCTGTCCACCTGTCCCCCGCGGCTGGCACTGTGCCTTAATGCCCCTGGCCGGCTCACCCAGCGCCACCGAGCACGCGCACTGGTGCTTTCCCTCCTCACCCCTCCCGCACGCCCAGTGGCCTTTGTCACACAAACCACGTGGCCTTCACACCGTTCTCGGTCCGTCCGACAGCGGGCGGCGTGTAGCGTTTACTTCCTGGGGAGGTAGAGCCCTGTGTCCCCGCGGTGGGCTGGGAGTGTCGCAGCTGCCCCGGGGTCCCCGGCAGCTGGCCTTTGACGATGCCAGAGGCCCTGGAGACACACTGTCCCCCCACCAGTGCTGACTCCTGTCGGGGTCCCTCGCTCCCACCCCGGCACACACAGGGCAGGTGAGCGCCGTCACACAGCCCCGTGGGGTGTGCATGCTGAGCTGAGCTGCTCCGCTCGGCCTGCCTGTCCCCTGCTGGTGCCTCCTGCGTCACAAACTGCATTCCAAGCCTGCCCCTCTGGGCCGCTGGCCTGAGGAGTGTGCGTGGCGTGGAGACTGCTGTCACAGCATTGAAAGCAAGAGGGTCCCTGCAGGTCACCCGTGTGGCCCAGGCCCTGTCCTGCCCACGCCGCTCCTGTCCCCAGTCGTCTGTGTGTCACTCTGGCTGATTCAGACACCAGATAAGCAGGAGTCTGCTGGTGCTCGGGGCACCGGGAGGCTGGGGCCTGGCGTCAGTGCTGAGCAAGGCTCCCAGCATGGAGGGACGGGGGCCGCGCTCAGAGGTGAGGGGCCCCGTAGGGGACATCGGGATAGTGGTGAGTGACATGCAGTGAGTGTTCCCTGCCCGGGTGTCTTGTGAAAGTCAAGGTCCATTAGGATGGAGAGTCCGGGGGACACAAGCCGTTCCTCCACCACCAGGGCTCAGGGCCAGCCATGTCACGGGCAGCACTGTCCCTCTGTGGCCTGCGAGGGGGAACAGAAGCTCGCGAGCAGCCGGCTGCACAGCTGCCACTTGGCAGAAGGTGGCTCGGTGGCCACTGACCCCGGATGTCCCCTTCAGTGTGCGGAGGAGGGGACACCCCTGCCCCAGCTCTGTGACAGGTCCCTGGGGGGGAGGACCGTCCACAGGGCTGGACTCACATCACATACGACTTCTCCTCGTAGCTTCTAACCCATTTGTCTCCAGAACCTTAGGCTTTGTATTATTTTAATGTCACTGTCACCCTTGACCGTGTCCCTTTTGTTGTGATGGAGGAGCGGGGATCTGTGCCGCATCTGTTATCGCAGAAATGTAACAATAAACTTCCTCACAATACGACCTTCCTCCTGGTCATGCTGTCCCCCAAGACGCAGAGGCTTTTCCGGAGCTGCTTTAACTCCTTGTAGAAACCGCGCTGATCGTCGCTGGCATTTCTAGACGCCTCCAGAACTGCTGTTCCTGTCCGCTCCCTACTTCGCTAAAGACAGGTGAGCCGGGCTCTTTTAACTCCAAGATAAACAGTAATATAACAACTTTGAACAAGCCTGCGACTCGTGACTGACTGCCTTGGGGTCTGGGGACACATTCTCTAATGTGGGGTTGTAGGGCACAGGTGGACGCTAGGGACGGGGCCAGGCCGGCCCCGCCACCTCCGCCTCCCGCTTGCTCGCCTCGCGCTGGCTGGGAGGACCGGCTTGCAGACAGCGCGGGCCGTTCAGGTGTAAAATATCACTCAGCATTTAAGACCAGCACTGAGTCATTTTTAATTTTCATGCCCAAATGTCAGAGCAAAGAACTCCAGTTCTCATTTCATTTGAAGTTTTCACTGTCGATTAACACTTTTATTTCTGCATTTCAAAGGCTGGCATGGGCCGGGTGCCGGTGCTCACGCCTGTAATCCCAACTATTCAGGAGGCAGAGGTCAGGAGGATCACAGTTTGAGGCCAGCCTCAGCAAATGGTTCACGAGACCCTATCTCAAAAAAAAAACCCTTCACAAAAAAGGGCTGGAGGCGTGCCTAGCAAGTGTGAGGGAGGCCATGAGTTCAAATCCCAGTGCCACCACCAAAACAAAGGGCTGACGTGAGAAGGCCACCGTGAATACTGGGGTTTATTGGGTTTCTGTTGGTTTTTGTGTTTCGCCCTTTGTGGGACTGGGATTTGCACTCAGGGCTTCACACTTGCAAACAAGCGCTCTACCGCTTGAGCCGCACCTCCAGCCCATCCATTTTGCTCTGGTTATTGTGGAGGTGGGGTCTCACAAGCTATTTACCAGGCTGGCTTTGAACCGTGATCCTCCTGGTCTCAGCCTCCCCAGTACAGGTGTGGGCCACCAGCCTGGGGATTTTTTTGTTTTGTTTTTTAAGACGGGGTCCAGCTGTATAGCCCAGACTGACCTTGAACTCGCGATCCTCCTGCCTCATCCTCCCAAGTGGCTGGGATTACAGCCGCGCCTGGTGTAAATACCGTTTTGAATGAAGGCCCCCGGGGCACATGTTGAACGCATGGTACACGAGTCACACAGGCGGGTGAGAGCGAGAAGCACTGCTGTCGGTGTGAGGGCGGGGGACCTGGTGACTGAGCTGAAAGCAAAGCAACCCCGGGGGTGGCAGGTCACTGGTGGCCTCGGCCTCCCTCAGCCCTTCGCACCCAGAGTGGCTGCCTCAAGTGAACCACGGGTGTGGGAGGCTCTGCCGTCCCCCGCACTGGAACCTGAGGACTGCCAAGTGCTGGGTGTCACCTGGCCACATCTGTCTGAGCCAGAGTCTTGGAGGTGTCCCCAGGCATGTCTCCAGAAGCAGAGCTCTCCTGTGAGCTCTGATGTGGATGTAGTACAGATGGCAGGTGCACAGCAGCCAGGCGGGAAGGTGAGGTGAGTGCTCATGGTGCAGGGCTCAGCTTCACTTCCTTCCCTCTGCCACTTCCTCACCGCGCGTCCCCCAGTGCTGGCGTCCCTGGTCCTTTCTCACAGCCTTCGACAGGAATCTCACCCTACCCAGGGGTTATTCAGCAGTTGTCGCCATTTCTCAGGCTGGTAACGGCCACGCGTGCAGAGACGTGGCGCGAGGCCGAAGAAATGGTGCTGGTGGCACAAATAGAAGTGACGTCCCCTGTGAGCACACGGAAAGTGGCTCACGCGGAAGGTGTCACCCTGACACTGGAAATTAAGGACACAGGAGTGAGTGTTGATGAAGTGACCTTGGGGATGACGTGAGCGAGCTGTCCCTGGCACGGGAGCAGCTGCTCTTCCCTGGGGACAACACTGGCTTCTAGAAGCAAAGCCTTGCAGGGAAACCTGGCCTGAGGATGGGTGGCCGCGGCCGCCGTGTGGAAGGCCATGAGCAGGAAGTACCTGGGGACACCTGTGCCCGGTGGCCTCCCAGACTTAGTTCAGGTCAGTGGCGTTTGTAACTCGGGGGAAATGAGACACTCCGTATGTCACTGTCACCTGAGCCTCGGCACCAAGGAGCCTGCATTCAGTCCGTTCCCCCTTGTGCCGAACTTGACAGATGGGGTCTCGCTGCGGCGCCCAGACTGGCGTCCTCCCCTCCTCCTCCCGAGGGCAGGGATTACAGGTGTGCGCCACCCGCCCGACCGGACAAGAACAGTGCCACGACGGGTGGTGGCCAGGCAGGGCTGGTCAGGGGCACGCGGGCGTGGGGGACCCTCGTGTGGCGGGGTCCACAGCCGGCTTGAGGCTCTGTCCTCAGGAGTCCCTCGGGGGTTCAAGGTGAAGCAGACAGGAAGGTGGGCACAACAGCTGGAGTAGGTGACACCTGGAGGCCCTGAGTTCAAAACCCAGTGCCTCAAAAAACCAAAATCAGTGGCCTTTGTCTGTTCCACACCTGCGCTGCCCTCCCGTTATGGAGGAGCCCAGGGTCATTCCCAAGAGACATGACATGAGGGCAAGTGGCCACAGCTTGGTCTGACTTCAGAAAGTTTTTTTTTTTTTTTTTTTTTTTGCAGTACTGGGGTTTGAACTTGGGGCCTTGCACCTGCCAGGCAGGCGTCACTGCTCGGGTCACTCCCCGGCCCTTTTTGCTTTAGTTATTTTTTTTAATAAGGTCTCATGTTCTTGGATCTGGCCTAGACTACAAAACCCATCTACTCCTGTATAGGTGAGATTACAGGTGTGAGCCACCAGCCTCGCTTATTTGTTGAGATGGGGTCTCACTAACTTTTTTGCCCGGGGCGACTCAAATTCCCAGTCTCCACCCCCGGGTGGCTGGGCTCACCACATCTTCTCCCCCACTGTCCCCTTGGAGCCTGACCGGTCCCTTCCATATCCTGCCCCTCACTGCCAGCGACCCCTCCAGGCCTTGGTCCCCTCTTCCCAGGAGCCTCTGGCAGCTCCATCTCCCTCCATTTCTGGGACTCCCTGTTGGAGGAAGGCGGGGCAGGAGGCACCGTGTGAGCACAGGTGCTGACCCCAGGGAAGAGAAGGTCCCAGGTGTGAGCTCAGGCCTGGGGAGGACTGTCCCCTGGCAGGACTGTCCCCTGGGTGAGAAAGTCCTCCAGTGGGGAACGGCCAGTCACCCACTCGGGTGGAGTCACCCCCCGTGCAGGT
This sequence comes from Castor canadensis, assembly GCF_047511655.1. Classification (NCBI taxonomy): domain Eukaryota; kingdom Metazoa; phylum Chordata; class Mammalia; order Rodentia; family Castoridae; genus Castor; species Castor canadensis. The sequence continues at coordinate 1,591,919 of NC_133391.1, read as the reverse complement.
CAGAAGTGCTGACGTCAGGGCTCCGGCTTTACTGACCAGCCAACTCGTCATAACCGGTCAGTGCCACAAGGAAGCGGGAGGTGGCCCTCGGGTCACAGGAGGCACCAAGGAGGAGACATGTCACCTGTGCCAAGAAGGGACGTTGAGCTGTGGTCGGCCCACGAGGCCAGGCGCTCGGGGAGGTGAGCCCCACACCAGGGGTGGACGGGCGGGGTGGACAGGCGGCGCCATGAGGGGTGTGCAGGGCCAGGTGACGCCAGCCTGGCAGGAACGTTCATTAACGCACTCCAGGTGACACTTGGGCCTCACTCGGGGGCCTGGTTAGTTTCCTTTGTTGGTTTGCGGTGGCACTGGGTTTTGAACTCGTGGCCTCATACTTGCTAGGTATGCTTCTACCATTTGAGCCACGACCCCAATGCTTTGCTTTTTAGTCGTTTTTCAAATATTTTTGCCCACGCCAGCTTGGACTGTCACCTTCCTATTTTGTGCTTTCTGCATAGCTGGGATTACAGGCATGAAGCACCACACCCAGCTTATTAAGATGGGGTCTCACAAACTTGCACCAGGCCTGGCTTCAAACCCCGATCCTCCTCTCCGCCTCCAGCTGGGATTACAGACGTGGGCCACTGCACCCAGCTTGGCCAGTTCCTCTCTGCTTGGTTTGTGGAGAGCCAGGGATCCTCGGGAGGGTGTCAGGATGGACAGGCCATGCCCGCCCTGTGTCCCCATCGCCTCCAGCCATCACGGGAAGCATGGGGGTGGGGACGGGGCCGAACGCTCAGTGACCCCAGACATTTCTTGGAAATGGCTTTTTAAAACAAGCACAAGAATAACCTCGGTCAGTTATTTTGGGCTCGCACTGACAGGTGCTGTGCTGGACCAAGCAGGACAGGCTTGTCACCTGCAGCCACCGCCCTCTTTGCATTTCCCCCCCGGGGGCCGGAGCTGTCCCCTCGGTGCTTGGCCGTGTTGTCTTTGCCTTTGCTGTCCTAAGGACAGCCTTCTCCTGGGGTTTTCCTGACAGCGGGTCCCTCCGCGTGGCACCACTGTCCTCCCGGCCTGGCCTGGCCGCAGCCTCCGCCTGTCACATCTGACCCCGGCTGGGGCCTCGCCTCTCTGTACAGGAAAAGGGACGAGGCCCCAGCAGCTCCCGGCTCGGTTCAGGTGGCATCAGTGCCTCACCGCCCCGGGCTGCAGTGTGACAGCCAGGCGCTTCCCAGTGACCCAGGAAGGACATGGGGTCAGGCGGGGCTGGGCCGTGGCTCCCCAGCTGCCCCCGATTCTGCGTTGGTCACTGTGGAGCCTGCAGAGGCCAGCGTGGGAGGATGGGGATGGGACCTGGGACAGACCGAGTGCGGGTCAGGTCCCCACGGCTGAGGCCAGGGCAGCCGCACAAGCAGGTGACAGCATCAGCCCTGCTGGCCAGCTTCAGGGCAAACAGCGACAGGTGCCACATCCCCTGACGGGGTTCGGAGCTGGCCTGGGCAAGGTGGCAGGGAACTTGTGGAACCTAAATGTGGCCTTAGTGTCACCAGGAGCTCGGCTAAGCTGCCGCGGGCTTGATTCTGAACTCTGCAGATTTCTCTGCACAGGACATCAAGGTCAGCACCCCCCACCAGGGACAAGGGGCGCAGAGCCACGCCGCGCTCCTGACCCCCCAGGGCCCCGTCACTGATGGTGAGAGTGACACGGGGCCTAGCGATGCCCAGCGTGACCGAGACACTCGATCTCAGCTTCCGCAGCCCAGGGCTCCCGACGAGGCTGGCGACACTAGTCAACTCCACTTTGGTTTTTCAAACCCACCGTGGAGCTGGTGCAGTGGCTCCCGCCTGTAATCCCAGCTACACCCGTGGCTGAGACTGGCAGAAGGATTGAGGTTCCAGGTCAACCGGGGCAGAAAGTTCACGAGACCCCATCTCAACAGAAAGAAGCTGAATGGGGTGGCGCACGCCTGTCGTCCCGGCTACAGCGGCGGAAACCTACACAGGACCTGCGAGGTCCAGCTGGGCAAAACTTGAGACCCAATCTCAAAAGTGACCAGAGCCAAAAGGGCTGGGGGCATAGCCTGCCCAGCAAGCAGGGAGCCCTGAGTTCAAATCCCAGTACCACCAAAAAGCGGGGTCGTGAGAACCGACCCCGTCACCACTTGGCCTGACTGCCGTCCACAGTGTGGCCACCTGTCCCAAGATGGTCGCCCGGGCAAGAAGCCACAGCAGGCGACCTCCGAGGGTGACAAGGGCCCCTGCCTCCCACGCCGGAAACCTGCAAACCAGACGCCCGTCCGCTGCATTTGTCAGAAGGGACAAGGGGCCTGAGCGTCCTCGTGTCACGTTCAGAGACAATTGCGAAGTCCCTCGGGGTCACCTCACACCACAGAAAGTGGCCCTGCGTGTGTGGGTCCACGAGGAGCGGCCCAGGCCACCAGCGTGCTCAGTCACTGGCCAGCGTGGCCGCTCGGTGACCTAGGGACGTCCACCCGGCCGTGCTAATTCCCCACCCCAGCGACAGGGACGCCGCCTTGGAGCCCCTCCGCGTGCTCGGCCGCCGCCTCAGCGAGGAGGACTTGTGCCCCAGGACCCTCCACAGCCCCACGCCGTCACCATCGCTGTCCCCGCTGCAGCGCGGCTCCTGCCTGGGGACCGGGAGGCGGCCCGTGAACTTGTCCCACGGCTCCAAGGCGTCCACAGCCCTGTCCACCGCGCCAGCTGCTCCTCGGCCACCTCCGTTCCCAGGGCCTGGACGCACGAGGCCAGCCACCGCCCGTGCTCCTCGATGTCCTCCGCCTGTCCTCGGACCCCGGCTCGGGGAAGGCGTGACCCCACGCGTCCGCGGTGAGGGACTCCGGCAGGCTGGTGACAGCCTCTGAGCCACTCTCGCAGCCCACGCCTGAGTCACCACTCACGGCCAGGGTGTCGTCGGACACAGACCTCTCCCCGGCCTCCCCCGGCCATGTCCCCGCCGCTGCCCTGGTCCAGGCGTGGAGTCTCTGAGGAGGAGAGACCGGGTGAGGGACCCAGCTGCCTTTCGCCTGGCCACGGCTCGAGGCTATAATTGGAATGTTTGTAGCGGCACTGGGGTTTGAACTCGGGGCCTTGCAACCACTCGAGCCGCCCCAGCCAGTCAGAATTGCTTTCAGGGGAGGGAATCCTCAGCATGTATCCCGCGGGCCGGGCTTGGTAGCACACACTTGTAATCCAAGCTACGGGGGAGAAAGACTCGGGAGAAAGACACGGGCGATCCAAGACCACAGCCCAGTGAAAAGTTAATGAGAAGCCCCCCATCTCAAAAAAAACAGCAGCCATGGTAGCACACAGCTGTAATCCCAGCTATGCGACAGGTGGGGCCCGTCTGGGTCCCTGGCAAAAGAGCAAAATGAGCCGGTCCACGGCACCACGTTGAGCGCACGCAGAGCACAAAGGGCTGGGGCGTGGCTCGAGTGGCTGCAGGCCCCGAGTTCAAAACCCAGTGCTGCAAAAGGAACAAGAAACACCATCCCCCCACGCACGAGTTCTGCTGCATTTCTTGCCCGTGCGGGGCAGGTGACCTCCCGCACGGCGTCCCCGGGCCCCCTGCTCCCCCATGCACGGTGGGGCTTTTCCTCCGTGGCTCCTCGCCGAGTGCCCAGCTGACCAGGGCCCGTGCCAGGTTGGGGTGGGGAGAGAGGTTCAAGCCACAGAGGGTCCCCAGCCCAGCACCACCACACCAGGGGCCCAGGTCCCATGCAAACTGTCACCACAGGTGACAAGCCACCAGGGGCTCTGAGAGTCCCCACGAGAACTGCAGGAGCTGGGCCTTCAACTCGGGGGCCTCTCAGCGTCTGACCCCCAGCGCTCAGTGTTTCTGGGGTCTTGGCTGAAAACAGAGTGGACTTGAATAAGAAAACGAGTCAGGCACCAGTGAGCCACGCCTGTAATCCCAGCTACTCAGGAGGCAGAGATCAGGAGGATCACGGTTCAAAGCCAGCCCGGGGAAATAGTTCAGAGACCCTATCTCAAAAAAGCCCGTCACAAGAAATGGCTGGTGGAGTGGCTCAAGGGGTTGAGCGCCTGCCCAGCAAGTACAAGGTCCTGAGTTCAAACCCCAGTACTGAAAACAAAAAAGGTCCAAGTTGACGGACATCTTGAGGGAAGAATGAGGGGCCCTGCTCGGCGCCGTGCCACCAGCAGAGGGCAGCGCCCAGTGACCAGAGGAGGGGCTCGCGGCCTCCCGCCCTCCCTGTCTGTCAGGTCCCCTCCCTAGGGGAGGAGGAAGGGACACTGGGGAAGACGGGAGGACGAGCAGTAGCCCCAGTCTTGTGGCCTGAGATACAAGGCCACCTGCCCCGTGTCCTTCCACCCCTGCAGCCCACATCACAGCCACCGTTCTGGGTCCCCCGGGACCCAGAGGACCCCAGGCTCTCACCTTGTACCTGTCCACCAGCCTAAGCCCAGGACGCACTGCAGCCTCCGCGGCAGAGGGGACACAGGGCGGGGGCCGCACGGCCTCGTCCACGCTGAGAGTCCCCTGCGTGAGGCACCGAAGCCAGCGACAGCTGCCCAGGCCCAGAAGGTGGCAGGGCTCGTGGCACGCGGCCTTGAGGGACGGTCACCACCGCCTTACCTGACAGCTGTGACACCCGGGCAGCCCAAGAAGCCCACGCCCAGGCGAGGCCAGGCCAGATCCCAACAGCCGTGTGACCTTGGCCTCTGTCCCTCTGTAAACCGAGGGACCGTGCTCTGTAGTGAGGAGTGCTGGCACAAGTGACCCGGCGGAGGTCGCGCCCATCCCGTCCCGTGTCCCTCCAGCCGGCCCACACCAGGCCACCTTGCAGCACTGAACCAGGCCCAGGGCGCTGAAGCCCAGGCTCTGGTGCCCTGCGTCCTGTGGGGGTCCCGGAGCCATCTGTCCCCGCCTGCGGGAACTCCCCCGAGAACGGCAAAGCTGCAGGCGCCACTTCTGCAGGGCCGGAAAGGGGTGCAGAGAGGAAGGTGGCCTCACTCACCTTGGGGACTCCTTGGGGAGTCCTCGGTCACCACCCGTCCCTGTCCCCTGCTGGCCCTGGACCCAAGACAAGCCGGTCCCAGGAGGCGCCCCAAGTTCCCGTGGCTGTTTGCACACGTGTCACTGTCACCCTCCCCAGGAAGAAGAGGCCGAGGCCGGGAAGGACCTGGCCGAAGGTGGACGTCCAGGCCTCGTGAGGGTCAACCGCATGAGCCCAGCACGCACAGCGCGTCCCCCAGTTTGTCGTCCTTCAGGAAGGACAGGATTCCGCCTGGGGGACGGGAGGAAGAGCAGACGTCAGGGGACAGGCAGGCCCCGTCCTCCTCTCCCAAAGCCGCCATGGGACGCGGTGTGACAACCATGGGGTCAGGCCATGGCCCCATGGACGAGCAGCTTCCCCGTCTCTGCCTCTCCTCCAGCATTGCCAAGGTGGCCCGCAGGGTCGTCACCAGCCACGTGGGATTCCGAACACAGCCAGGCCACGAGACGGCCATCAGGGAATCCCACCTGGCCACAGGAGGGGACGAGCAGCCCAGTCCCCTGGGCCTGTGAGCGTGCCACCTCACACGGCAAAGGGACCCTGGGGCGCAGTGGGGGAGGTTGAGGTCAAGGGGGAGGGGGACACGGCCAGGTCTGTGAGCGCGCGAGCAAAGGGGACACGGAGGAGAGGCCGGGCGCGGCTCTGACACAGAGCTAGGGAGGGAAGGCCGGGTCCAGTGCGGTGGGGACAGCTGGAGGGAGAAGAGGGGACCATAGGACTCCGAGGGCCACTTGCGATCCTAGGCCCGTATGACAGGGACGCCACGCCAGTCACGTCCTGCTGCGGGGGTGGAGTGGTCTAAGTGACCATGGACCATGCAGGGAGAGGGGACACCAGGACTGTGGGACACTGTGACATCCTAGCAGAGGAGGAGGTCGGAGACAGCTCGATAAAGAGAGGAGGAAGGGGTGACCACAGGGTTTTCTGGTGGCCAGAGCCGTGCGAGAGCAGGGACAACAGAGGCCGCGTGGGAGGGGTGTTCACCATGGGGGTTCCGAGATGTCACAACAGAGAAACTGCCCAACTTTCCTGCATCTTAACTTAGAAAGTTGGGCACCAGTGTTCACGTCTGTAATCTCAGCTGCTTTGGAGGCTGAGATCGGGAGGATCGAGGTTCGAGGCCAGCCCGAGCAAATAGTTATCAAGACCCCATCTCCAGAATCACCAGGGCAAAATGGGGAGTGGAGGAGCGGCTCCACAGGGCATAGAGCATCTGTTTTGCAAGTGAGAAGCCCTGAGTTCAAATCCCAGTGCTACAAAACAAAAAAAGATCAATTTTAACCATACATTTGACCAAATTTCTATCCAAAATAGTGCACGCGTGTGCACTAGGAATTGAACCCAGGACCTCGTACTCTAGGCGAGGCAGCCCCTCATCCAAAATACTGACGTTGTTTGACGGCTCTGGGATTTGAACTCAGGACCTCTCGCTTGCCAGGCAGCACTTGAGCCGCTCCGCCAGCCGAAATCTCATCTCAACACAAACCAAAACTTAAGTTCGGATCTCATCCTGAGTTTTCGAGCCACCGGGTCTTGCCCAGTCACGTGGTCACCGTCCCGGGCCTCGTGGGTCTGGGAGTGACCGTGGGCAATGAGGGACTGGGAAATTTCCCCGGAGGGCGATGGTGACGGCTCTGGACGGAATTGTGTCCCCCAGGCCTCGTGGGGGACAGTCGCCTCCGTGAGCTCCAGACGCACAGCACAGACTCCGGCCCTAACTCCAGGACCTGACTTACAAATGCATCTGACAGTCGAGTCAAGATGGGGTCACCCTGCCCTGGACCCTGCCTCACGGAGTCCTCGCGGTTAACGTGCGTGCCCCCGCCGGGGCCCCGTCAGCCCTGACGCGACATGCCGCTCCGTGCAGCCTGGGCTCGGGTGAGGGGAGCAGTGGCGGGGGCAGGCGCCATGGAGCACACCTATAATCCCAGCCGTCCAAGGCCAGCCTGGGCAGAAGAACCGGCGCAAGTGGCAGAGCGGCTGCCTAGCAAGCAGAGGATCCCGAGTTCAAATCCCAGCACTGAGCAAGAAACTGATATAAATCACAACGACCTCAATGGCTGTCCCCATGGTGGGGAGCAGATGGTGACCCTGGTGACAGCCCTTTGCTCCAGCTGCCACCCCAGAGTACCACACCCCGGGAGGGATGCAGACCGTACCCGAGGGTCACAGAACAGCTCAGAAAAGCCCCACGTCCTGGTCCCAGCAAGGGCCGAACATGATACACCACGAGACAAAGCAACCGAGCCAGGCCAGGCGGGGTGGCTCATGCCTGTAATCCCAGCTACGCGGGAGTTGGAGATCAGGGGATCGCAGTTCGAGGCTGGCCTGGGGAAAAAAGCGAGACCCTATCTCAATGAATGAGCCGGGCGTGGTGGTGTGTGTCTGTAATCCCAGCTATGAGCGAGGCTCAGGCAGGAGAATCACAACCTGAGGACGGCCCAGGCAAAAATGCCAAACCCTGGCTGAAAGGCCGAGTTCCGTTGAAGCCACAGCTGAAAAAGGATTTAGAGACAGAATTAGCAGAAGTAAACGTGGCCGTGGGCATCCAGACGGTGACTTTGGACATTTCAGAGCAGCTGTGGCCGGTGGGAGGGGGACGGGGGACACAAGGGGCCACCAAACTCACCTACAGACGGTGACGCTGGCGATCTGAGGCAGAACCCACCAGGAGCTACAGGAGTGAGAAGCGTGGGAAGCCGAGGGACTTAACATGGCCAGGAGCAGAGCGAGTGGGGACACTGCGGGGCAAGGACAGGGACTGAGGCACAAAGACCCAAAACACGAAACTCAAAGGAGAGACGCAGAGTGAAACGGGCTCCTATACACCCGACTGGAGCCCTAGGGAGAAGAGCCGGCAAGGCTTGTGACGGAGACAATGGCGAGAGCTCGCCTGGGTCTCGTCTACCAAGAGCCCCACTGTCCAGCGGCCAGCAGTGTGGGGACACACGCCGAGGCCTTTGCCGGGACAAAAGGCTGGAGACAGGCTGAGTGGCTTTGAGGGACACTGTGTCCAGAGCCCCTGGGTCCCCTCCTCCTCCCCCAACGGCCCGGAACCGATGTCACCCCCAGAAAAGGTGGCAGAGGTTCCTTTCTCCCGCCTGGGTGTGGCCGTCCCTGCGTCCCTGTCCCCTTGCTCACCTGTGTGCAGCTGGAGCCCGTCACTGTCCCGGCTGGGGCGCGAGGAGCAGCGGATGGCGGCCAGGGCCACCGAGGGTGGCACTTGACCGGCAGGCCCTGGAAGGCCTCGGCGCAGCCGCGCAGGTGCTCCAGCAGGGGGCGCCACCACAGCCCCTCGCTCAGGTCTGGGGACACAGGGCCCTGTCAGTCCACCTGCGCCCCGGCCACCTGCCCGGGCGCCCAGACAGACAGACAAGGCCAGTGCCCGGGCGTGAGCCACGGCCCCACGCGGGGACTCCGAGGGTCCAGGGCAGAGCCTGAAAGCTGACCGCCTGTGACCGGCGAGGACAGGTGGCAGGGGTGGCAGCTCTCACAGCTGCAGAAAGCCAGCCTGGGGACAGTCCTGAGGGACAGGGAGGACAGACAGACACAGGCCCCAGGCAGAGAGCAGGACAGAGTCCCCAAGCGGCGTCCCCACCCCAGGTCTGTTAGGTTGGGGTCAGCGAGGTGCCACGTCCACACGGGCAGAACCCACAGGCCGCAGGGGGACAACAGGGCCCATGTGGCTGCCATGCTCTGCTCCTGAGCGGTGGGGACCCTGCGATGACACTGACCCTGCGGCCAGGACCAGGCCAGCTGGGGCCGAAGCCCGGCTGTCCTCGGGCTTGCAGTGACCCCAGCCTCACGGTGAGAGCCCAACACCACCGTCCTCCCAAGGTGACAGCCACCACACAGGGCTGCCCACATCCTCCTCCCACCCCAGCTGAGCTGGCCTCCTGGCCCCAGTGGACACTGGCCACGCTGCTGGTCCCCAAACTTTCACTGTCCCCTGTGTCCACCCGACATCAGCCTGGCAGGACATGTGACCTTCCCAGCCTCAGTCTCCTCACCTGTGAAACGGGCCGACCCACCCTCGGCACCCCACAGCGCACCTGGCACAGAGGGCCTTTGGCAGCACTGGGATTTGAACTCAGGGCCTCACGCGTGCTAGGCAGGGGCTCCACCCTTTTTGCTGTAGTTGTTTTCCAGATGGGGTCTCAGTTTTACACCCAGGAGAGCCTGGACCACGATTCTGCCGCTTTCGCCTGCAGGGTGGCTGGGATTACAGGTGTGCGCGGCGGCACCTAGGGCTGCAGGTAGACGCGGCCGCGCTGGCCCCGCCGCAGGGCTGGAGTCCTCGGGCCGCAGCCCAGCAGTCGAAGGCAGAGCAGACGAGCAGCAGGCTGGACAGCGTCCGCCCGGGGTCGTGGCCTCGGCCAGGACCTCTCCACCGGGGACAGTGGCCATGTACAGCTGCCGCAGGCCCGCGTCGTGTGTCACCAGGGCGTCCCTCAGGGCCCGGGGGCCGAAGCTGAACTCCTGGGCTGGGCGGCACGGCAGCATGGCTGGCAGCTGGCGCTTCGTGGACGTCCCAGGACATAGCCACCGTCTGTCCCCGAGCCTCCCCTCGGGCCGACGGGAATGGCTGCCAGGGGCTCCCGGCAGACGGACGCCTGGCTCTGCCCGAGGGGACGCATGGGCTCCTCCAGGTGTGCGGGCTCTGCGGTCACCACTGACCTGGACCTGCGGGCCTCACACTTGGGCCACTCATCCCGTTTGGTGACGGATTCTGTGAAGATGGGGTACACCATGCCTGGCTGTTGTTAAGATGGGGTCTCACTGACTTTTGCCCTGGCTGGCCTGATCCTCTGTCCTCCCCATCTAACCTCCCACGTGGCTGGGATTACAGGCGTGAGCCACTGCACCCAGCCCACAGACAGCCGATCGTCAGAGGTAAGGACACGGGTCTGTTCCATCAACACCCCGTGCGGCGGCCACCTCGCCTCCCAGCGAGGGTCACTCCTGACCTCCCACAGTCCTCCAGGTGCAGTGGCTCGCGCCTGTGACCCCAGCGGAGATCAGGAGCACCGTGGTTTGAGGCCAGCCCAGGCTGACAGCTCCTGGCGATTAGAGAGACCCCATCTCAACAAACAGCCCAGGCGTGGAGGTGCACCCTGTCACCCGAGCCACACGGAGGCAGAGAGAAAGGAGGCTCGCAGGCCGAGGCTGGTCCCCACAGAACGCAAGACCGCACCTGAAAAAACTAACGAGAAAGCACTGGCAGAGCGGCTCAAGCGTGAGGCCCGGAGTTCAAACCCAGCACTGCCAAAAAAAAAAAGCCACAACCGGAACCCCCGCGGTTCCAGACGCCCCAAGGACAGGAGCGAGCTCGGGAGCGGGAGCGAGAGCGAGGCGGGAGAGACAGGGAAGCGGCCTTGCCCTCCGCACCCCTCGCTCCGTTCAGGCTTCGGGGACTGGACGGTCCCCACGCTGGGGCGCAGTCTGTCTGACTGAACCCCGGTTCTGACTGATGTCCTCGGACGCTCAGTCAAGGGCACCTGGGATGGACCTCATGGTGACCGAGGGCCCCGAGCTGGGGACAAAGCCCACCGGCTCCCAAGAGGACAGGTGGGGGCAGAAGTGTCACTAGTTAATCCCTGCCAGTCAGTGAGAGGTGACAAAGGCCACTGGGGACAGGAGAGGGGGGCAGTGGGGACAGGGGGCTCGGGTCCCTGCCACCAGCAAGGGTGGGCGTGGGAATTCAAGCCAGCGCCCTGAGGTGCGGCCAGAAGCTTGTCACAGTGTCCCCGGGGAGGGCGTGCTGCAGGCAGGCCTGTGGACTCAGGGGACAGCCAGGACCTCCGTGGGAGGACGAAAGGGAGGAGGCGGGCGGCCCACTGAGCAGCAGAGGCGTCTCCTCTGCAGGCGGGCCAGGTGTCCTGGGGGTGACAGCACCCCCGGAAATCTCTGATGGCCGTGGGACCCCCGGGGGCCGAGCACCAAGACGCCTCACTGAAGCCCGAATTCCCCTCCATCCCAGCTGGGGCTCCGGTGTGAACCTGACCTCTGACCTTTAGCCCTGAAGGCCTCAGGAAACTCCCAAGGGACACAGAGGTGGCACTCCCCGCTCTCCCAGCCCAGAGGTCTGCTGGCCGCAGAGGTGGGGGGTGACAGCTGTAGGGCTGGGCCAGCTGTTCTGAGTGAGAGAGAGAGAGAGAGAGAGCGCACCTGACTCCTCACCAGCACCAGTCACAGGCTTGTGACTTTCCGCTCACAGTGACCTCGGAGTTACTCCTCACTGTCACCCTCTGTGGCTTAAGCCATTTGCCAGCTCTGTTTCGTGACAGGTTTTTTCATGAATTATTTGCCCAGGCTGGCTTTGAACCGTGATCCTCCTGATCTCTGCCTCCAGAGTAGCCGGGATTACAGGCGTGAGCCACCGCACCTGGCTGACAGATACTTTCTTTTTTAAGAAACACAGCCCAGCCATGTTTTCCCCAGGTGTGACCCAGACCCAAACTGCAAACCTCAGGCTCCTATCTCCTGTTCAGAACCCCCTGGCCACAGGAAGGACACAGTGGACAGGTGTTCTGGGGGGTGGCCACAAGGAAAGACCCAAGTCAACCAAGGCACCCTGCACACCCAGAATCCATGTTTCCAAGGTTCAAAACCAGCCAACTCCCAACACGGCCTGAGGATGTTTGATGATTGACTCTAAGTTGACCAAGTCCCTCTGTCCCTCCTTGTGTCCCTCTCTCTTGGGTCCAGTATATACGTGTCTGCTTAGCTAGCATTTCCTCTCAAGAAGCCCTCGTGGGGGCCGGTGCAGTGGCTCAGGTGGTAGAGCGCCTGCCTAGCAGGCACAAGGCCCCAAGTTCAAATCCCAGTGCTGCCCAAAAATCAAATTAAATTAAAAAACAAAGTCCCTGTGTCCATACTCATTTTCCTGGGTCATTAAGAGAAGCCCCTCGGCCATGGCTCCCTGGGGGTTATTTCTGCGCATGTGGAGCCCAGAGCTGGAGGCCACAGTGGCCGCCAGGGGTACCACAGGAGGAGCCGTCATTTCCCACCGTGTCTGTCGCCCTCCAGCCGTCCTCGGGGCCCTGCATGCTGTCACCCATGCGTGTGAGCGCGTCATCGTCAGGACGCCTGCCGCTCTGTCCACACGGCTCAGGCCAGGACCTTGCAGAGCGGCAGGAGCCACTGTCTCAAGTGGTAAACTGAGGCTCAGAGACACTGAAGGACTTGTCCACGGTCACACAGCTTGGAGGCAGTAAGGCCAGGCCTGGCCCTGGACCCCCAACTCCCAGCACACTTGAGGGGTCACCATCCAGGTAACCGGCCGAGGACCAGACATGTCCCACTCACCAGCGATGACTTCTCAGCCCTGCTGCTCTTGACACTCGTGTCCCTTCCTCTGGGCCCCACCCTGTCCCCGCTCCTCCTCCCCGGCGAGGACCTGGGGCACCCCGATGGCGGGTGATCACGGTCAGGTGTCTGGGCACTGCCTGTCCCCACACGGCCAGACGCACAGACTCCTGTTCTCAGCTCACTCTGCAAAGCGTCCACCGGCTGCGGCTGCTGGTCACCAGGCGTCCTGCACAGGAAGGCGCTGACCCGGTCTGCGGCTGTGCACTTGTCAGAAGGCGCAGGAGGGGAAACTGAGGGCTGAGAGCATCAGGGATCCCCTGCAGGCCCCATGTCCCCCGCCTGAACCCTGAACTCACTTCTGTTTCCTCCTGGGGTGGGGAAGGAGCCAGGTCACGGGGTGGGGGGACCCTGGCAGGTGGGGCACGTCAATGATGGCTGCAGTCCCTCCTGCTCCCCTCACTCCGAGTATTGGGGTGCTGGGATGGAGCCCAGGGCCTCTGCCACAAAGCCACACCCAGGGGACCCTGCCCTCTCCTCCTGGAGGTGTGGCACCCAGGTCCCTCATCAGTGGCCTGCTGGTCACTGACACCCGGGCTGGGGAGGACGCCTTCCATCATGGGAAGCGCTCTGGGCTCTGTCACCTCCGGTTGGCTCCACCACCCCGGTGACAATTGCACTCAGTCACCCTCAGGGACCTGGTCCTGGGCTGCCTGGACACCAATACCTAGTGTGACACTGCACCAAACCTTCCCCCCGCGGCCAGGCGCCAGCTCTGCAGCCCCTGCCCCAGGCGACCATTGTGCCCTGTGGGCCACCTCCACCAGGATGTCCTCCCAGCTTGCTCCAGCCTGTCCCCTGCCCCTCAGCACAGGGTTCCCACTGTCCCTGTGTCCCCTCCCTCTGTCCCCCTCCAGCCTCTCTGTACCTCTGGTCCCTGCACACCCCTACCTCACAGCCGCCCGAGGGCACTCGGCTCTGGTTGTGGCCACCAAGACAGTGAGGTCCCTGTGTGACGCCAGCAGGGTCGGGGTGGACGGGTGAAGTGCGCGGCTGAGGGCGGTGAGTTGGCGGCCGGAACCACAGGCGCAGTCACCACACTGCCACCTCCAGGGCCACCTGGGAGCACAGCTGTGAGGCAGGTGAACCTTAAAGCCCAGGTGAGGCCCCAGGCGAGGCAGGTGACCAGTGCCGCCCAGGCACAGCAATGTGGAGCTATGACCCCGACACAGCACGGCCGTCACCCACCCACTTAGAGCGCCGCCCACTGGACTCCCCTCCCCCTACGGTGACAATGGCTCTTGCAGCGCTGTCTGCCGGGCAGAGCACTCATCTCCGCCCAGCTCCTCACAAGCTGGGACTTGACCCCTCTCCTGTCCCCACCTTACTGCTGAGAAACCGAGGTGGGCAGCAAAGGGACAGCCCAGGTGGCCGCAGCCCGGGTCCAGCTGCCAGCCTCCCCAGCCCCGTGCTCCTGTTCTGGGCGTTTCCTCTCCAAATGGCAGCTCTGTGGGGCCCCGGGAGCTGCCCCAGCCTCCTGTAGGTCCTGTCACCGCCCCTCACCTGGGACGAAAGGTTCCTCAGGGGCTGGTGGGTCACTGTCCCTCCCACGGTGTCACAAAGGCCACTCGGCATCACCCAGAACAGGGCCTGGAGCTCGAGGTGTCCGAGACACACGTGGGCAAAGACATTTCCCGTCAAAGCCATCATGTCACCTGGGATGGCACTTTCAGTGACGCCCACCTGGGCCACAGGTCCTCTTATGGGACAGGAGTGAGGTGGCCCACGTGAGGCCACCTGACGCCAGGGGAGGAGGACTCAGGGCACAGGAGTGAGGGCCACCTGTCCCGGCCTAGGACTCCAGTGTCCAGCTTGCCTGGCTGGACATCTGCCTCATTAGAGCCACACCACGAGGACAGGGCCAGCTGAGAGTGTGGTCTGGCCCTGGACAGCCGCCCCCAGGGAGCGGGGAAAGGACTCCCGGTGCAGGGTGACAGCCGGGCCTGGCCCCAGGGCAGTAGCCCTGCCCTTTCTCCCTGGATAAATGCCCCCTTCCAGCCCCATGGCCTCCTGGGGCCTCGGGAGGCAGCTGGCCACCCCGGCCTCATTCCATGCATGACGCGACAATGTGTCACCGTTGTCCCCACGCCCCTCAGGAATTGTCCCGAAGCGTCAGCATGATGATTGACTGCTGGGGGCACAGCGGCTCACGCCTGTAATCCCAGCTACTCAGGAGGATCGCGGCTCGCAGCCGGCCCGGCAAGTGGTCCAGCCGTTCACGCGACCGGATCTGGAAAAACCCCTCGCGTAAGCGGGCACCGCTGCTCGTCCCTGGGGATGAGCCCGACACGGATTCCGGCTCAGACGCTCCGGTGCGACTTCTCCACGCGTTTCTGCTGGGGACAGAAACTCGGAGGCCGAGAGATCCGTGCGCTGTCCTGAGCCTGCACGGCAAGGGACTTGCAGCCGTGAAGCGGCTGCCCCGGAAATGCAAAGTCCCGCCGGCTCCTGCCACAGGCAAGGCCGGGGACCCGGAAACCGGATGAGAAAAGACCCCAGGGAGCCAGGACTCCCCAACCCCCAAGGTGGGTGGCACCCAGCCAGCACCAGGGCCACCGGACACACAGGCAGCTGCTGAGACCAGGCCCACCCTGCACACTGCACATAGTGGACCCCCAGTTGGAGTTCAGACCTCTATGGTCAAAGCCAGAGTCTGTTCTAGAAACGGCCTCAATACGGGGAGCCCTGTCCCAGCCAGAAAGGTCAAGAGTGACCTCTCTCTCCAAGGTCACCATCCTCTGACCTGAGCACGCCTGGGGTGCACGGGGAGCGGAGTGGCTTGTGCAGCTGCTCTGACATGCTGAGCCTCAGTTTCCCCGCAGCAGAGAGGTTGAGCAGTGACCCCCGAAAGCTACCCTCACCTGCTCCCTCAGAGTGGGGTCTTATTAAGGATCGGTGCAGACAGAGTTAAGGGAAGGCCACCCTGGATCTGGGGGACCGTCAACCCACTGACAGTCCTCAGAAGACACAAAATTGGGGGTGACACGTGTGACACCAAGGCAGAGAGGGAGGGATGGGGCCACAAGCCAGGGGACGCCTGAGCCTCCATCGGCTGGAAGAGGAGCCCCCACGGAGGCCGCCCGGATCGGCCCCAAACCGAAGACCTGCGCAGTCCGCCACCCGGCTCCTGGTGACTCGTCACAGCCGCCGCAGGAAACGCCCATTGGCGAAACAGGAAAAGGCGTCGCGCAGACCGTTACAGGGTCAGAGGTGTGTGCGGCTCACGGGGCAGAGCACGCGTGACGCCTGGTTCCATCCCCAGGACACCACAGAAGGAAAAGGAAAAGGACACACGTGTGCTCGCAGCACACAGTGGGTCCACAGGGTAGGACAGACATTCACTCAGCAAACGCTGTGCATGCCTGGCCTCTCTGTGCCCCCGGCCGATGCCAGCAGGTGGAGCAGGGCAGGGGGCCAAGGACAGCTTCATGGGCTGGTGTCACACACAGAGGCCAGCGAGACGAGCCAGGGTCAAAGGGCAGAGAGCGATGGGCCGGGAGGGGCCGTGTGCACAGAGGCTGGCTGTCAGGGTGCTGGGGTCCTGGGCAGAAGGGGGGACTCAGGGCAGCGGGGCCAGGGATGGCCCAAGGGGGCTTCCCAGCATGCACTGCGGCCACCTGGGAGCAGTGGGGTGGGACAGGTGAGGTAGGGAGGGGGACAGGCAGGACCCCAGCCCAGCTCTTCAGGACTTAGGGTCTGCTGAAGTAGAGAAGGGGAGCAGCTTCAAGGCCTCTCCCGCCTGTGCCTCGGTTTCCCCAGGCCGCCCTGTCCTGCTATCTTGCGGGTGGACGGCTGAGGCCCCTCCCCTCGCCTGTGCTTCCCCGGCTCCCATTCTCTTCTGGGGACCCTGAGGGCCCAGCCGGTGTCAGCTGGAACTCGGGCCCCCTCCCTGTCCTCAGGCCTGCGACGGGGACGCCACCCAGCCTGCACACCGACGTCCTTGCAGAGCTGGGCACGTGGCGGGCGCTGCCCCCAACACGGGGCGAAGGGAGGGCCGGGCTCCCCGGGTCTCAGTGCGTCTGTGGGGGGAGGGAGGGGACCTGGCACAGGAGGGACCCTGGCCCGTTCTGTCTCCGTGTCACCTCTGAGTGACAGAGAGCCGCAGCTCTGCTCTGCCTCTGTCTGCTGTCCCTGTGTCTGCTGTCCCTCTCTCTCTCTGTCCCTGGGGTCTTGCTTCCTGTCACATGTCCCTCGCTCCGTCTGCCCACCCTCTTGGGTTTGAGGGGCGTGGGGAGAACGGGCGCCCCCACTGCTTCCCAAACAGAAAAGTCTAGGCTGAGACGACGTCACGTCCACTCGCGTCCTGGCCCCTGCGCTGGGGCCCAGTGACAACCACATCCCCCAAGGGGCTGACCCTGGCCAGCCTGGTGCCACCAACGCCAGGCTCCACGAGCAGGCACGCCCGGCTGTGTGGCACCTGCTTCCCACGCGCATGGGCCCCGGGGGTGGCGGCCGTGTGGCGTGGGCAGAGGTGGCACAGCCACCTTGGCTGAGCACTCACAGGTGCTGAGGGGAACGAGACCCAGGTGACCGCCGGGCTGACGACAGCCGCTGACCAGGTACGTAACTCTAAGCGTGTGGCCAGCCTTTGCCAAGCTGTTTCCATGGCAACGCATCTTGGCTCTGACAAGAGCTGATGAGTGCAGGGAAGAGGGTCCCCACGGAGGCGTGAGAGGGGAGGTCTGTGCGTCCCCTGTTGCTGACACCCGGGAGACAACCCCCAAGTGGAGACATCCACCACCCCAGGCTAGGCTTGTACCCCAACATGGAGGCTCTGCGCTGTTTCTCTTGGCTGCCTGGTATAAGAACTGACTTAGATCACTCAGTCATTCAACAAACCTCCTGCCCATAGCTGGGGCTGCAACACTGCCTAGCATGTGGTTCACAGAGACCTTTGAGTCCTGATGCTGACCCGGGGTCCCCACAGCCCCTTGTCATTCGAGGGAGGTCACTGTCAGCAGACCTCTGAGCACCAAGGTCCACTACCTACTGTCTCCAAGGCTGGATCCATGGGGTGAGGGCTGTGGTTCAAACACTCAGAACCACAGTTCTCCAGCCCCACCCCCGGCACCCTGTCCCCCCCCCGGCACTGTCCCCCCGGCACTGTCCCCTCGGCACTGTCCCCCTGGCACTGTCCCCCCGGCACTGTCCCCCCAGCACCCCCCTCGGCACTGTCCCCTCGGCACTGTCCCCCCGGCACTGTCCCCCCGGCCATGCAGCTTTGCCCCGGCTCCTATCACAGGTGGAGTCCGTGTCTCCATCCTTCAGTCTGAGTCTGTCCTGGGACTTGCTTTAGCCAGTAAAAGGTGACAGAGTGTCGGGCACTGGTGCTCACACCTGTAATCCCAGCTACTTGGGAGGCTGAGGTCATGAGGATCATGGTTTGAGGTCAGCCTGGGCAAACAGTTCTCAAGACCCCGTCTCCAAAATAACCAGAGTGGAGTGCACTGGAGGTGTGGTCAAGTGCTAGAGAACCTGCTTTGCCAGTGTGAAGCCCTGAGTTCAAACCCCAGTCCCACCAAAAAGAAAAGTCACAGAGTGACATCGTACCAGCCCTGAGCTTAGGCCTCGAGAACACGCAGGCCTCTGCCCGCCATCCTGGACTCCTGCTATAGCGTGAGGCCAGTCATGGCTGCCGTGCTGGAGGGCGAGGGAGCCCGGAGAACCCAGGGCTTCCTGGTCCAGCTGACCACAGAGGCACAGGCCCCACCAAGATTAGCCGTGGACCTGCCCGGGCGGCAGGGGCCCTTTGCAAGTGACAAAATGCTGGTTTAGGTCAGTTGTTACCCAGCACTGGCTAACTGATACACTCTTTTCTAGCGCCCCAGCCCGCAGCCACCCAGCCTTGCAGTCGGCGCGTGTCGAGGACTGGAGGACATGTGTGGGGAGGGGCTCCCATCCCACGTCCATGACGGGAGCCCCTGCAGCAGAATGCAGAATGGCTTGTTTTGTTTTGTTTTTTAAATGCTGGGGTTTGAACTCAGGCCTTCACCTTGAGCCGCTCCACCAGCCCTTTTCTGTGATGTTTTTTTTTTGAGATAGGGTCTCACAAACTGTTTCCCCAGGCTGACTTTAAGCCTCGATCCTCCTGATCTCTGTGTCCTGAGTAGCTGGGATTACAGGCGTGAGCCGCTGCACCCAGCTGTGTATTTTGCTTTTGACACAGGGCCTCGCTACCTTTGCTGCTGCTGGCCTCGAACCCTTCTCCTGCCTCCACTCCTGAGTAGCTGGGATTTCAGGACACTGCAGGAGCTCCTGGGCCGGAAGGCCTCGGCGCCAGCCTGGGGCTACGGGAGCCACGTAGGGAAGTGAGCGGCCCAAACAGGACAGGTCAGATCTGGGCTGTCAGCGTGGCTCAAGTGGTAGAGCACCTGCCTAGCTAGCGTGAAGTCCTGAGTTCAAATCCCAGTTCTGCCAGGAAAAAAAGTGATCATGGAATCCAGGGGCGAGGAAAAGTGGGTGCCATGGAGCCTGGGGCCATCAGGCCTAGCAGGTAATGTCACATGGTGTTCCCCTAAAAGGCCATGTGCTGGAAGCAGGGTCCCCAGTGTGGCAGTTGAAGGTGACTAGGTCATGGGGCTCCCCTCAAGAATGGACGAATGCTGGCCTGGAAGGGTGGAGGATCCCAGCCCCTCCCCGTGCTCGCTCTCTCACTCTCGCTCTCTCTCTCCCCCCTCACTCACACGCACGCACATCCTCTGCACACAGCTGCCGCGCTGTCTGTCTTTCCACCATGTGACACGGCCAAGGGGCTGGGCTATGCTGACTGGACGTCCACCCACCAGAACTGTAAGCTGGAAAACCTCTTTGCTTTGTAAGTCACCCGGCCTCAGGCGGTCACGAGTGGTGTCCTCGGCTGTCCTGATGGGCTGAGCAGACGGCAGGGCCTGCAGGGCCAGGGCTCAGGTTGGAGTCCAGGCGGGACGTGGAGAGCCGGTGTCCTGGGGTGCTGAGCGAAGCCAGAGAAGAGAACAAGGTCGGGCAGTGTGACGTGACGTCGGGGATAACGAGGAAGCGGGAGGGGAAGAGAAAAGCCGGAAGCTCCGTGGGGGGCTCCACTTCACAGGCCAGCACTCAGGGCCCAGCTAAGTGTGCTGGGGACACAGCCGCCTGCCAGTGTGGGGTGGGACCATGTGACACAAAGGCGGTGTTGGAAGCAGCCCACGGTCTGACCACAAAAGCAGATCTGCCCTGGGCCATCTGTCAGTGCCAGTGTGCCCTGCCTGTCCCCTGTCCTGTGGCCCAGGTCCTGCCTCTGGCCTCCCCTCCCTCTCCCCTGGGATCTGCCCTGGGCAGTCCCCAGCACGACCTGTGGTGCTGCTCGGCCACCTCGTACTCAGGACGTACCCCGCCTCACTTCCTGGTCACAGACGGCTCACACACTGAGACCCCGACACCCGTCCTCCTCCCCGTGTCCCTTTCTGATGTCCACGTGCCCCCTCTCCCTCCAGGTCCAGGAAAGGCTATGACTTCCCAGGGACCGTGTCAGGGTCGGGTCCTGTCCTGCCTCTTCCTCCTCCCTCTGCTGCACCTGTCACCCACTCCTCGGGTGTGTCACACAGCATCGTCCCCTGGGCTCTGGTGCGTTTCAGCCGTGTGTTTTCTGTGTTCTTAGGAACTCACGTCACCTGCATGTGACACCCAGCAGGGAATCAGAAAACATGGTGGCACTGAATGACCTGGGCCTCGGTGCCTCCCAGGCCCCCAAAACCAGCCTCCCACATGTGCCTCCAGAAGGCACTTCTGCAGCCAGCGACTTCTCATCCCCACAGGCGTGGCCAAAAAGTCCCCAAGCCTCCACCACCGCTGGCCGCCACTCCCACCGAGAAAGTCCCCTGCCCTGTCACCACCCAGCTCCCACCCCGCCCCACGATTTCCATGAGCAGCTTGGCCACAGGGGGGCCACGGGGTCCCAGTGCCGCCTGTTCCACAAAGGACACCCTGCCCACTGCTCTGGGCTCTGGGAAGGCCAGGAGCACGGGCACGACAGCCTCCGCAGCTCCACCCCACGGTGGAGAGCCAAGGGCCGGCGGTGTGTGCGAGACACCGCTCTCGAGGGAGCCGGCCCAGTGCCGTGAGAGGTGAGGATTTTAGTCCCTCGTAACCCAGGCGCCTCTTAAGGCCCCACCTCCCGAGCCTGCCAGTGACATCTGAAGCTGTGCCCTTGGAAGGAACAAACCATGTTCAAAGCACGGCAGCGCTGTCCCCTGAACCCACACAGGTCTCTTGAGCAGCGTTTGTTGATGACTGAAATGGGCGTTTTCACTGGAGGGAAGTCTGCCCGGGAAGGGACGCCCCCCTCCATGGGAAACGAGGGCTGCATGGGAGAAGCTCTTGCCAGCTCGGGCCTCTCTCCCCAGGCTTCTCGCCTTGGGTCTCTGCCTCAGGTCACTTTTTTCTTTTGTGTGGTACTGGTCTTTGAACTCAGGGCTCTCGCTTGCCACAAAAGTGCTCTCCCACTTGAGCCACGCCCCAGCCAAAATCCTTTAGTTATTTCTCAGACAGGGTCTCTCATTCTGCCTCAGGCCAGCCTTGGACCACAGTCCTACTTCCATCTCCTGCGTAGCTGAGACTACAGAAATACTCCACCATGCCGAGTTTTTTTTGTTGAGATGGGGTCTTAACTTTTGACAGGGCTAGCCTTGAACCATGAGCATCCTGATCTCTGTCTCCCAAGTAACTGGGATGGCATGCAACTGGCTTCAGGTCACTCCTGGGACAATGCACCACAGGAGGGCTGTGGCCAAGTGTGAGGCCTGTGTGGAGGCTGAGCTGCCCATCTGAACGCAGGACCATGGGAGCAGGTGGCCATGGGCAGTGGACGCTCAGACACCTGAATGGCAGACCCAGAGGGGCCCAGCACCAGGAAGGGACAGGGCCGGTCCCCTGGGGGCCTGCCTGGGTCCCCAGCACTCCTGCTGGGCTCTGATCAGCATCCTCTGGTGGTCACTAGACACCCAAAGAGAGGAGAAACCGGTCTGTCTGTTCAAGGCCAGCCTGGGCAAATACTTCTAGAGGCCCCATCCCCAAAACAGCCAGAGCAAAATGGACCAGATGTGGTTCAAGGAGTAGAGCACTCGCTTTGCAAGTGAGAAGCCCTGAGTTCAAATCCCAGTCCCACCAATCCGTCTGCAGAGATCATGACCTTTCAGAGAAAACCCTAGACTACCAGAGACCCCAAGGTGCGGGGGTCACTGGTGCAGGATGCAGACGGGACACGCCGAGACCAGCTGTGTCCACATGTGCACAGCTGATCCTGGTCAGTTTCTGGAGGCAGCACACCCCAGGCGCTGGGCCGGGTGCGGAAGTCAGCTGGCACCGGCGGTCTCTCGGTCTCGGTCTCTCTCTCCCTGCCCCTCCCCACCACGATGGACGGCACTGACACCAAACCGCGAACCACAACGACTCCTTCCTCCCTCGCTTCACTCACGTTGGGTTTTTATCACGGCTACCTGAGAGATCGGTTCGTAATGGCGTCACGAATAAAGAACTTGGAGCCATTTCACTCTTGAGGTGAAAGCCCCGCGCGGCAACTGAGACCTGGAGAAGGAAACGGTGACAAATCGTGTCATCACAACCCAGGGTGAGAGCTGGAGGTCCAAATCAGCTCGAATGGCCACACTGACCACATGACCCATGGGCTTAATCAAATTTCTATCAAAACCCTATGGCATTCGCACAGCAACAGGAGAAAAATCCGACGGTTCATACAGCCACGAAAAGCCCCAAAGAGCGAAGGCCCCGCCCGGGTGACGCGTCCTGGTGACCCAGTTTACCGTAGCGCGCCGATCAGGACATTGACCAGGAGCAGCCACACGGTGCCAGCTAAGACTAATCAAAACAAGCCCCCAACAGGAGGGACACCTGTAGGGGACCGGGACATCATGAGCAAAAGAACGAACGAGGCCCTCATGTCACGCCACCCACAAAACTAACCTGGAGCGGATTAAAGACGCCGGTGCCAGTTGCTGTGTGTAGAAAACAAGCCACTGCTTTAATGTACCTCCAAGTGTAGGAATGTTGGCTCTGGTTTGGCGGCACTGGGATTTGAACTCAAGGCCTCACACTCGCTGGGCGGGTGCTCTAAGCACTTGAGCCTCTCCACCAGCCCTTTCTGCGTTAGTTTTTTCCAAGATAGGGTCTTGGGAATTATTTTCCCAGGCTGGCATTGAACCACGATCCTCCCCATCTCTGCCTCCTGAGTAGCTAGGATTACAGATGGGAACCACCAGCGCTAGCTTGTTTTGATGTTTTGAGATTTGAGCTGGGGTCTTACTATGTATCTCAGGCTGGCCTTTTTTTTTTGGTAGTACTGGGGCTTGAACTCAGGGCCTTCACCTTGAGCCACTCCACCAGCCCTATTTTTGTGAAGGGTTTTTTGACATAGGGTCTCAAGAACTATTTTCCCGGGCTGGCTTTGAACTGCAGTCCTCCTGATCTCTGCCTCCTGAGGAGCTAGGGTTACAGGCCTGAGCCACCGGCACCCAGCTCAGACTGGCCTTGAACTCGCAATCCTCCAGTCTCAGCATCCTGAGGGCTGGGATTACAGGCATGGCAACCACGCCCAGCTTAATATGTGGGAGCTCGATCCACTCCTGGAGGGTCTTGAGAACCAGCCTGGATGAAGCCCTCGGGACAGCAGAGGCTGGAGAAGGCCGCCAGCAGCATAGCCTCAGTAGCAGTCAGCCTCATTCTCCAGCATGCCCACTGTGGCCAGCATGTCCTGCAGGAGGGACTGCAGACTCTTCTCCACATGCTCACTGCCCTGGGCCAGCCGGCTCTGCAGGCCCTCCAGGTCCATGGACCTCAGGATGGCCAGCACGGCCTCAGGCTCCATGTCCCCCAGGGGCTGGCCCTGCTCACCCGCCCGCCACCTCTGCAGGGCAGCTTCCACAGAGGACAAGTCGGGGCTGTCCCCCACCTCCCGCAGGCCACCACAGGCATCGATCTGGTCCCTGAGGTACAGCAGGAGGTCACAGGCCTTCTGGGCCACAGGCCGGTCACAGTCGAGCAAAGCATGAAAGGCGAAGTCCAGAAGCCGCAGGCGGCACAGAGTCCTTAGCACCGTGGGGAGCCGGTCAGCTGGGGTGACTGTGGGCAGGGCCACTGCGTAGGAACAGCAGGGCTGCCCCAAGGTCTGGGCCAGGAACACCTGCGCCAGCTCCAGGCCCTGCACCCGGACCTCCCAGTCCAGGTCCCTGCTCACTGCCTGGAGTACGGTGGCCACAAACTGCTCTGTGTCCTGGGCCACGCCAGCATGGCCGTCCTTCAGCCACTCAGTGAGGACCTGCACAACAGCCCTTCGCGGGAAGCCCTCCGAGTCTGTGGACAGGATGTGCAGGAGGTCCCCGAGCAGGTCCTGTGGGTAGTGCACCAGAAAGGTCAGCCGCTCGGGAAGGTGGGACCCAGGGGACATGAGCCCGTGGTCATCCAGGCTCAGGCCACCTGCTGTTCTGGCCCCTTCCTGTGACAGAGTGCCACACTGCCCTGAGCCCATCCCCCAGGTGGGGCAGTGTCTGAGAGAGGGTGTTGGGAAGCCCACAGCACCATGGATGACTACACCGGGATCCTAGTGGTCACTCCTGCCTGCACTGCCCCAGGAGTCACCCAGCCCCCAGGCCTGCAGACCAACAGCCACGGCTGCCCGGTGTGGACGCACAGCCACGTGTACCTGCTGGGCCTGAAGGTGCTCAGAGCCCTTGGGGGCGGCCTGCAGGCCCCGGCTAGACAGCTGCCCGGTGGCGGCCACCGCACTTGCTCGGACATAGCTCTCAGGGTCTTGGAGCAACTGCCGGGCGAGCGCCGGTGCCTCTGATGCCAGGAGCACCTGTCTGAAGTCAGCCTGTCCTGGGGTGAAACAGCCACGCAGCCGTGACCAAGGACTCCTGAGGGCAGGCTAGGCACCCCAGGGTCCCGGAGCTGTGGGGACGTTGCTTGCCTGGCACTTACCTCCCCAGTGTCGGCACAGCTGCGTCAGGAACTCCAGGGCCGAGTCTCTCACCTCCCAGCCGGGGCTGCACAGGCGCTTCTGCAGCACAGTGAACAGCTCTGGGCCAGGAAGGGGTGGTCAGAGTGGCCTCGGGGCTTGCCTCGCCGGCCCCTCCGCCTCTGTCCGCCTCCGCCCCTGCACTGTGGCTTCGCACACCCCTGTGAGGGGCTGGGTTACCTCTGAGGAACAGCAGGGTGTGGGGGCTGAGGTTGGAGCAGCCAGCTGACGTGGATGAGCTCAGGAGCCACCGGAGCGTGGCCTGGAAGGCTTTCTTCAGGACCTAGAGCGAGCACGGCGGGCTGTAGGACAGGAAGGGCCAGCCACCGCCTACCCCGTCACAGCTCCTGTGCAGCCCCTGCCTGGAGCAGAAGCCTGAGCCAGCACAGGACTCTTTTCAGACTGTGGGACGGAGGGGCTGCCCTCCTCAGAAACCCTGCCTGGAGATGGCTTCGGTGTCATGACACACCAAGCCACTCAGGGCCCCATGTAGCCCCAAGAATCCTGGCATTGTCTGGCCTCGTGAGACAGGCATGCCCGCAGAAACCGATTCTGAGCCAGGCGTGGTGGCACAAGCTGTCATCCCGGTATACGGGAGACTGATAAGAGAATCCCAAGTTCAAGGCCAGCCTGGGCAACATAGCAAGACCCTGCATCAAAAAAATAAAAAAACAAAACAAAACGGAACCCCAAACAGAAGGGCCACCTTCCCTCATCAAGAATTCCCTGTGGTAGATGGCAGAGTGGCTCACGTGGTAAACGCCTGCCTAGCAAGCAGGAAGCCCTGAGTTCAAACCCTATTACCACCAAAAAAAGGAAAAAAAACCCAGAATCCGGCGTGGGAAGACTGTCTTCTCCCTCACTCACCGCGGCCCTTCCAACCCCTGGCACGTTAGCTTCACCAACATGGACCTGGGGCCCAGAGGCCACATGGCCACCTGCCCTCAAATGTCACTGTCAGCAGCAGCTCTGCGCCCCGCTGGAAGACACCCTCCAACCCCCAGCCCTGTCCCTGTACCGTGGGGCTGGAGTCGGGGCTCTCCAGGTACTCCAAAAGAACAGCAAACACCTGCGTCACCAAGTCTTGGGGGCCTGTGACAGATGTGAACAGACAAGTCACCCCGACCTGCCCAGAGCCCCCACCTGACAAGGAACGTGACATCCAGGACTTCTGAGTGTGAGGCCCCCCAGAGAAGTGCACAGGACAGCCGTCCCTGGAAGCCTCTGAGCAGAGAGGAAAGGGACTCCAGTCACCCAACAAGGTCATGCAAGAGGAAACATTGTCACTCACTTGTCCCCTGAGACAGCGTCCCCAGAAAGTCGAGGGCTGCTCGCTGGACACGGACACAGCCTGCAAAGGTTGCACAGAGGCGAGCACCCACACTGGAGCTAGGGGCCACCAAGCCACGGCAGAGCCGCAGTACAGTCACCGCAGCACTCAGCAGGGGCTCTTGGGGCCAGGGCGCAGGGCGCTGGGGCTGAGGGGAGAACAGAGGGTCAGTCGAGACCATGGGTCCTGCTGTGTGTGGGCACGACAGGGCCACCGCACCTACCAGAGGGTGCAGCTCCTCCAGGTGTGCCAAGGTCTGGCACAGGACCCCCACACAGGCCGCCTTGGAGGACAGGAGAGCATCCACCGTCAGAGAGCTGCCCTCAGTCCTGTCCAGCCAGCCTAGAGGCCAAATGCAACGTCTCTCTTGTAGAGGGGGTGGTTCAAAGCCAAGGCCAGGGCCCGTCTGGCTCTGCCCTGGCCACCCTCGCTCTCAGGGGAGGCCTGGGTGGACCGAAGCTCGGGCTCTGCTGCTCCTCATCTTGCCTGTGGCCCAGGTGGGGGTGTGAGGGTCCCCTCCCAACCCCATATGCCATACCTGGGGGGCCAGGGGCCTGGGCGGTGGCTTTCAGAACACAGGCCAGGAGCTGCAGGAGGACTCCGAGGGCCTGAGCCCTCAGTGCCTGGGGACTGGAGAGAAGACACAGGTGTGGCAGGCTGCTCACATTCCTTAGCATCCCCAGGGACCAGGGCACCCCTTGAGAAAGTCACTGACCAGGGAACTCCATGGGTATGGGACAAGCTTGACCAAGGCATGTGGGGCCGGCCCTGGCATCCTTAGGAGCTGCTGGGCTTCAGATGCCCACTCAGGGCTGCTTGCACCACCCAGAGGGACTGTGCTACTCGGGCAACAGGGAGTCCCAGCCTCTGGGAGCCGTGCCCAGGCACCCCATCTCTGCTCAGTGACCTGAGATGTCCGTCTCACGTTCTGCAGACCTCCTGCCCCAGTGTTGGGGCCGCAGGGTGAGGGAGGTGACACTAGCTCAGTGTATGCTGCGAGCAGAATGCCAATCCCTCACTACCCCGTGCCGCTCTTTCCAGCAGCCCCGCAGGAAGGGTCCTGAGGCCCCTTCTGCACCTAGAATCTGCGGGCCTTCTGCACCCCTATGCCCACCCTGTGGTGCACCCCTCACAGGAGGAAGGCAGAGCACAGCTGAAGGGTCAGGTGTGAACTCATCCGCCAGAGCAGAGCAGCTCCAGGATCAGCATTATCTCTGGGGATCCCCAAAGCTCTTGTTTGAGCCACAGCAAACAGTGCTGCTGCCAGCCTGCGCCAACACCTGTGTCTGCCCAGTTGGCCCAGCTGTCTCCCGCCTGACTTCTGGGCCCTAGTCCCAAGCTGTGGATTTCCAATCACAGCCCCCCGTTCTCACGCCTGGCACCTGTGAGCCTGACCGTACCAGTGCTGGAGTTTCAGCATCCCCACAGCCAGAGGCCCGACCTGCAGGGGGCTCAGACAGTTCAGAGCCTCGGTCACTGTCCCCCACAGGCCGCAGTCGGCAGAACTGAACACAGGAGACCTAAACAGAGGACCACAGAGACCACTGCTCCCCCATCCGCAGATAACCTCCGTGCCCGGAGGGGCTGCCACGGCCCCAACCAGAGGCACCCAGCCCTGTAATGGGCCTTGCCAGTGACAAAGGTAGCAGGGTCCTCCCCGGCGGTACCTCCCCTCCAATCAGCTTCTTGGCTGCCAGGGAACAGCTGTTGAGACACCCTGGGAGAGCACTGCTCACCCAGCCCCCCGCCAGCCATGCCCCAGGGACCTGACCGGGCCACGTTGAGAAGAAGGTCCACGAGCGAGTGTGCGGCAGGGATGGTGGCTCTTTCAAGTAGGCGGGCCACGAGGGGACACAACTGCTCCCAGAGGACCTCTGTCCAGGGGCTGTGGCAGCGCCCAAATGTGGTGGTCAGGACATTCAGGGCCTGAGTGACCTGCGGGGCACCTGTGGCACACAAGGACTCTTCCAAGTGGCCCACAATCTTCCAGGCACACATGGGCCAGGCACCACCCTGTAGGCAGGGGTACCCCGCAGCTTCACCCTGCATGGACAAAGCCAGGATGTGCACCAGGAGCTGACTGCTGGCTGAGGCCACAAACAGGCTGGGGTCCCCTTGTAGGGAGAAGATGGTGTCAATGGCACCTGGAGAGGGAAGGAGCAAATGCAAAAGGGGGTCAACCCAAATAGAGAAGAGGAAGAGAACCTGAACCCAAACTTCAGTGCCCAGACAAAGAGCCTGACCAGGTGGCCCGCAGGAGGCACTGTCGAGCCCCCACACTGGACTGCAGAAAGCTGGCAGGAAGCCGCAGGGGTGAGCGGTGGCATGACTGTATTTGGAACCCCCAGCAGATTCTGCTCCCCGCGATTTGCTTCAAAGACTGACACTTGGCCCCTGGTCTGTAAGCAACTCAGCAGGTGGCCCCAGTTCCTGAGGCTGGGCTAGGGACCAGGGACATGACCACCCCAGGGTTTCTGTGTATGCGGCCGGGCAACACGGCCATTCCCACGGGGCCCTGCAGTTGGGTCAGGACAGGGAGAAGGTGCACTCACCGCTGTCGGCCAGGAACTGCAGGGCGCTGGGGTGCTGTGCCAGGGAGCGCAGGCCCTGGATCCAGCCACTACGCACGGTGGGGACGTTCCAGGCCACCCAACAGAGGGGACCCACCTCCCCAAAGAGCCCCAGCAGTAACTCGCCCTGCTGGAAAGCAAAAAGAGAAGCGGAGCCTGGGGCGGGGTGTACAGGGGTCCAGGGTAGACGGAGACAGGTTTTCTGTTTCCCATGATTGGCCAAAGCCTTGAGTCAGGACACCTTCACACCAAGTGGCCAGAAAACCGTGTTCTGGGAGTGTGAATGGGGCTTAGCTCCAGTCAGGGGTGGGGTGGGAGCTTTTGGGGAAGGAAGAACCCAAATTTTTTATTTGTTTGTGACAGGGTCTCACTGAGCAGCCTATAGTGGTCTCGAACTTGCTATCCTCCTGCCTCAACCGCTGAGTGTTGGGATTATAGGTGGGAACAACCATGCCCAGGAGAATGGGTATCAGTGAGAGTCTCTCCCTCCTCTTGAGAAGCCCTGCCCCAAACACCACCAACAGCTTCTGCACACTGCCTGTCACCGGGACCTGAGCTCCAGAAGCTACTGCTGCCTCTCCACAGCCGCCTGAGCTCCTGACCTGTGCCCACCCTCCTCTTCCAGGTGTCCACCCCAACTTCCTCAAACTTCCTAGAAAGGAAGCAGAAAACATTTCACATACCGCACATCCTGGTGTTTGGGGAGGAGGGACCAGGGCCTTGGGACACTGCTCCAAGTCTATGGCACCCCAGGGCCCTCATTTTTCTTTTGGTCCTTTTCTATAAATCCAACTCTGGCACCACTGTGGAGCCATGTCTGTGCCTGGACCCCACTCTAGGCCCAAGACGCCCACCCCAACTGAAGGGGTAGGGCTCTTGGTGACTTGCAGGGGACCCCCTTCGTCAGAGTCCTACTCCTTCCTCGGCACTACTCATAGGGGTGCCCAGCCTGTCCCCAGTCCAACACTGTCCCTGCAGACTGTTCAGTAGTGAGCAGCTGGCTGATGGCGCCAGACC
Organism: Castor canadensis; assembly: GCF_047511655.1. NCBI lineage: Eukaryota > Metazoa > Chordata > Mammalia > Rodentia > Castoridae > Castor > Castor canadensis. The sequence continues at coordinate 1,562,628 of NC_133391.1, read as the reverse complement.
ACAGCACAGAGGTGGGAAGAAGGGCAAGGGGGTCCACCCCGTGCTCAGTCCAGGCCTCTCCACAGGCTGGGTCCCTGCACAAAACAGGCTGGGCACTATTGGATCACGCCTGTAATCCTAGCTACTTGGGAAGCTGAGACTGGGAGGCTTGCAGTTTGAGGCCAGCCAGGGCAAACAGTTTGGGAGATCCCATCCAAAATAATCAGAGCAAAAAGGACTGGAGGTGTGGCTCATGTGGTAGAGCACCTGCTTTGCAAGTGTGAAGCCCTGAGTTCAAATCCTGGTCCCAGAAAAAAAAAAAAAAAAGTGGGGGGAGGACCAGCAATCACAGCCCGAAGGTTCTCAGCAGCCTTTCAGGTCTCCAGCCACCACGGGTCTTGAGAAGGAGGAAGAGGAGACAGAGAAGGAGCTGGGCGAGCAACAGGAAGTATCCAGGAGATCAGAGACTGAGAACAGTCACGGTGGTGACTGAGGACAGGGGAGGCAGCTCAGTAATAAGGGTTTAATTTTTTTTTTTTGGTGGCACTGGGGTTTGAACTCAGGGCCTCATGCTTGCTAGGCAGGCGCGCTACTACTTGAGCCACTCCGCCAGCCCTGAAGGTTTAAGACTGCTTCAACAAAGCCATAAAACCCTGAAGGAAAAAACCGAAGATGACTCCGCAAGATGGAAGGCCTCCCTTGTTCATGGACTGGCAGGATTAATATTGTCAAAATGTCTATACTACCAAGATCTTCTGAGACCCGGGCTTGAGGGAGCTGCAAATGCTTCAGGGTCCATCCTTGGGGGCCTCAAAGTAGGAGGCCCAGGCTCACCTGGAGGTACTGGAAGCAGTCTTCCTGGGCAGCAAACATCCCAGCGAGGCGCAGGGAAAAGGAGAGGACCCTGGAGCTCACATCCTGTGACTTCAGCACATGTGACAGCAGCTCCACCAAGGACGGGTTCTCCTGCAGCAGGAGGAGGCTGGGCTCTGTGGACACACGTGCAGCGCAGGAGGGTGGTGACCAAGGAAGGTGGTGCCTCCCGGAGGCTGCTGGACTGAGCTGTCAGACTGGGAAGGATTCTTTGGCTGATTAAGAGGATGAAGACTGAGTTTAAACCTCACCCACAGGCAAAGGGCACGACAAGGAGCACGAGCAGCCCACAACCCTGAAAAAATGCTTTGACCCACTGTCTATAAGAAAGAAACACAGCCAGGTATGACGACCACACCTGTGATCACAGCACTCAGGAGACAGAAGGAGGATCGTGAGTTCAAGGCCAGCCTAGGCAACAAATCCAGACTCTGTCTCAAAAAAAAGTAAAACAAGACTGAGTGTGGTGGCTCACACCTATAATCCTAGCTACTGAGGAGGTGGAGATTGGGAGAATCATGGTTGGAGGCCAATCTAGGCAAAATTTTGCGAGGCCTCATCTCACCCAGTGGCTGGATAGGTTGCTGCGTGCCTGTCATCCCAGCTATGCAGGGAAGTGTAAATAGGAGACTTGCAGTCCAGGTCAGCCCGAGCATAAACTGAGACCCTATCTCAAAAATAACCAGAGCAAAAAGGGCAGGGAGCGTGGCTCAAGAGGCAGAGTGCCCGCCCAGCAAGTGCTAGGCCCTGAGTTCAAACCTCAGTACTGCCAAAAAAAGAAAGAACAAAAGAAAAGCTGATACTGTGACAGTGATGCTAGACAAAACAGACAACAGAGTGAGAAGCAGGACTGGTATCAAAGAGAGTCACTGTTGAGCTTGGTGTGGTGGCACGCCTGTGATCCAAAGCAGGTCATGAGTTCAAAGCCAGCTTGGGCTACAAACTGAGACCTTGTCTCTAAAAACCAGAAGAAAGGAAATATGTGAAATTTCTGGAACTAAACTGCAAAAGCACTACATAGTAAAACCCACAGGATGCACCTATGGTGAGTCTCGAGATATGTAGCCTCAGAATGCCAGACCGACCTCAAAGTGCAATTCAAAACAGGAACGTAACACAGCGAGCCAGAGGAAGGAAGAAAAAGCAGAAATGGATGACGTGGAATCTGTCACCAGGCCATTATCAGCTGTAGCACAAAGTGTTCACATGCAGTACTGCTGATGACAAGGAGACCTGGCACAGCTCTGTTTATGACCACAAAAAACTGAAACACGAACATCCCCCGGTACGGTGCGGTCGGCTCATAGCAGGTTACACATAGTGGACAACCCACGAGTTCCTAGGAAAAGCACTCACTCCCACAACGAGGGAGAAAAAACAAGAATGTAAACTGAGTTTGTGGTAGATCTCGTTTCATCAGGAAAACACAGTCCTGTTGCATGTTGTGAAAAACAGCAGGAAGGAAACAAAAGCACTTTCCTCTTTACTCCTTCGTGTTGCTCAAGTTTTAAGGAATATTCTTGAGCTGGAGGCGTGGCTCAAGTGGTAGAGCGTCTGCCTAACAAGCACGAGGTTGGGGGTTCAAACCCCAGTACTGCCAAGAAAATAAAAAAGAACATTCGGCACTTTCATAATCAAAAGGAAAACAAATCTGCTGAGTGCTGTGCCTCACATCTATAATCCCAGCTACTCAGGAGGATTGTGCAAGTGAAGGCCAGCTCAGGCAAAAAAAAAAAAAAGAAAAAAAAGTTAGCAAGAAAGACGCCCATCTCAGTCAAAAGCCAGCATGGTGACAGGCGGAAGTAGAAGGGTCATTGTGCAAGGCCTGAGCAGGCGCAACAGGAGAGACCCGGCCTGAAAAATAACCTGCTCAAGAAAGGCAGAGACACTCAACCCGAAAGCGCCTGCCCGGCAAGTGCAAGGCTGAGCTTAAATCCCAATGCCGCCAAAACCATTTTTAAGTAGAAGGAAGAAAACAAATTTGACTCAAGATCAACAAAATGCAACAAAGAATGTCAACCTCGGATTCTACTGGCCATTGCCTTGGACCCCAGCTGGACTTGTCCCCAGTCAGCCAGAGCCTCTACCAAGCGAAGCAAAGATACAGATGGACGGTGAGCCCTGGGCACGCTGTCCCACGGTCTCCTCCCTCCTCTGGCTTTACCTGTCTCGGTCAGTGTTTTAAACCAGTCCAGCAGTTTCTCCAAACAGGTGTCATCTGCTACCGGCTGCCTGGGATCTGCTAGCACAGCACAGAGAGCAGGGAGAAGCTGGGAGCACTCAGGGTCCATGATCAGCCAGGGGACCCTGCAGAGCAAAGAGAGGGGAACTTCATGGCCAGCTCCAGTCCTAGGCAGCCCACGGTGTCTGCTAGGCCCGTGCTGGGAGGGGGAAGAGGCCCTAGAATTTTTGCCAAAGACCAGAGAGCTCTGAATGGCCCCCACGTACGCAGGGCTCAGTGTGGGGGGAGGCTGGGTGGCCAAGAGTATGGGACGGCCAGGCGCCAGTGCTCACACCTATATAGAATCCCTTGGAGGCTAGATCAGGAGGATCAAATTTGAGCCCAGCCCAGGCAAATAATTCGCTAGACACCATCTCCAAAATAAACAGAGCAAAACCGACTGAAGTGCGGCTCAAGTGGCAAGCTTTGCAAGTGCAAAGCCCTGAGTTCGAACCCCATCCCCCATCAAAAAAAAAAAAAAAAGCATGCAAGGCCCCTCAGAAGTCCTGGGGGCCATGCTGAAGGAAGGGACAGATGACACAGGGACACAGCTGGGTACTGACGGACCTGCAAAGTGGGCCATGCTCAGGGATAGCTGGGAGCCCTGGGGTCGGCCATGTGGCTGGCGAATGGCTAGCAGGTGCACAGGGTCAGTGGGGACGGCGTGTAACAGCCCCGCAGCCGGCAGACGGGAAGGTGTCTGTCCCTCCCGGACCGGGGTGTGCACTAAGTGTCCCGTCCGGGAAGTGACCACGGGTGTCTGGGCCCTGCGAGGCTTGGTCAGGGCTGGAGCTACATCGGGATAAAATTCGAGAAGTTCTGGGTTCGAATCCCACCCCAGCTCGGCAGTCGTTCCTTCGCCGCGGGCGCCAGGCCTTCCCCCAACGACGGTCCTGAAGGGACCCGAGGCGGGGACTGAGCCTGGGCCCGTGCACGCCCGTCCCGGGACTGCTCGGGTCGCCCGCCCTCTCCACTAGGGTCCGCACTCTGTCCGCCCGCACCCACAACCGAAACCACCCCGCCGCGCGGGCCTCACCCGCTCAGGTTCCATGCGTCCGCCTCAAGCTCCGCCCCACGCTGCCCCGGGCCCCGCCCGCGACGCTGCCCCGCGCCCCGCCCGCGACGCTGCCCCGGGCCCCGCCCGCGACGCTGCCCCGCGCCCCGCCCGCGACGCTGCCCCGGACCCCGCCCGAGTCGCTGCCCCGGACCCCGCCCACGACGCTGCCCCGGGCCCCGCCCGCGACGCTGCCTCAGACCCCGCCCACGACGCTGCCCCGGGCCCCGCCCACGACGCTGCCTCGGACCCCGCCCACGACGCTGCCCCAGGCCCCGCCCACCAGTTTCTTCCCAAGCCGCCTCAAGCCCTGTCCCAACCCCCAGCCTCAGGCCCCATCCCAAGTACCTACCTCAGACCCCGCCCACAACGCTGGCTCAGGCCCCGCCTCACGCCCCCACAGATTACGTCCTAACCCTCCTCAGGCCACGCCCCCAAGTTTCTGACACAGGCCCCGCCCCGCGCCACCGCCGCAATCCCGGCTGCACGACGCTGCCTCAGGCCACGCCCCACGCCGCCGCCGTCAGTCCCGCCCCACGCTGCCTCACGCCCCGCCCCACGCTGCCCCACGCCCCGCCCCTCGCTGCCTCACGCCCCGCCCCTCGCTGCCCCACGCCCCGCCCCTCGCTGCCCCACGCCCCGCCCCTCGCTGCCTGCTGTCTCTCCCTAGGACTCTGCCACCTGCTGGGCCCACGGGAGAATGGAGGGCGGTGACAGCGGGCTTGGGGAACGTCGATGGCTCTCGGGACCCAGCTCTGCTCGCCTGGAAGCCGGGGAAAGGCCGGAACCTGGAGCGTCGCTCGGACCTGTCGCGGGCAGCGGGCGCACCTGCATGTGACTGTCCCTTAAGGCGCGTGGGCTCCCGGGCCGTAGTTCTGTCTCGGGCTCCTCGTGGCCGTCTGTTCTCAGCCCTGGGTCACCTGTCCTCTTCCCCCTCCCTCGTTGTCCCCGTCGTTTCCGCCCGCTGCTTTCTGGAACTCGTGTTTGTTCCTTCAATCCTCCTCTTTCCTCGCATTTCCCACTGCTCCCGCGTGGGTGGGATTACAGCTGTACCGCTCCAGGCCTGGCTAGCCTGCGAAATGAGGTGTCCATAAGCCTCACGCTTCGGTCCTCCCAATGTCCGTGGGGAGGCAGCCATGAGCCACCACCCACGTAGACATCGCCTGTCCTCGTAGTTAAGTGACCATAAAATGCAGCAGGAACAGGGGACAGAGGCAGGTGGCCTTGCAGGCCTGTGTGCACAGGGAGGTGACAGTTGTTGCCGACTTCGCTGGACCACGGGACACACGATGGGCAGGCACGCGCTCCATGTTTTTATGGGCCAAGGGTGATTCTCCGAGGTGCAGCCTTCCAAGAGCTCCCCGATCTGGGGGACACTGTGTTCCTCACCCCTGCTCTGCTACACTCACCCCCTTTACTTTTTAATTGCGCCCTAGCACTGGAACCGCACCCCCAGCCCTTTTTGTGTTGGTTACTATTTTTCAAAGCCGGCTCTCTACCTCTTGAGCCACACTTCCACTCCATTCTGCCCTGGTTACTTTGCAGATGGGGTCTCCAGAACTATTTCCCAGGCTGGGCTCAAACTTCGATCCTCCCCATCTCAGCCTCCCAAACGGGAAGGATTACAGGAGTGAGCCATTAGTTATTTTGGAGGCAGGGTCTCGCTTCATGCACGAACCTACCTGGGCCACGATCATCCTATTTGTGCTTCCTCTCCTAGCTGGGATTACAGGTGCACCCACTGCGCCCAGATTTTTGGATGAGTGTGTTGGGGGGAGGGGTCTGGCAAGCTATTTTTCCAGACTGGCCTCGAACCGCGAGCTTCCTAATCACAGCCTCCCAAGTCGCTGAGACTACAGACGTGAGTCCCTGGCACTCGGCTTTTTTTTTTTTTTTTACAATTTTATTGAGTTTCATTAGCCTATTCGCATACATTTATAGAAATTACTTGGATCATATTCACCCCACATCACCCTCTCCTTCGGCTGTCCCCGTCGTGTTAATTGTGCCTCCTACTCATCGTAAGCAGAGTCAATTCGCTTGGCTGCCTTGTCGCCAAACGCCTAAGGGACGCTTTACAAACTGTCAAGCGCAGTTCCGAGGCGGCGCTGATGCTCCCTCCGGCCCCGCCCTGCGCACTCCCGTCGGCCCGCGGGCTGTCGCGCATGCGCAAGACGCTGCGGACACGGTGGGCGTGGCCACATCCGGGACTCGCAGCCTGCGGCGTGGTTGCCAGGGCAGCGGGGTGGCGGGGCCCAGCGCGGGCGGGTGGGCGGGCGGGAGGCATTGCGCGGAGGCTGCAGTGGCTCCCTGGGTGGCCGGGGACCCTGCCGGCCGCGATTGCCGCGCCTAGCCCCGCCGCCACCATGAGCCTGGGCACGGAGGAGTCGCCTTCGGAGACGGTAAACACGCCCGCGGCCTCCATCCCATAGGTCTCCTGGGGTTGCGGGAGGACCGGTGCCCCGATTGTTACCGCACAAGAGCTGGTGCAGGGCGGCGGCCGCCTCGGTGGCTCTTGGACGGCACTCGCGGAGGCCGTCGCTTCCAGGAAGCCCTCCGGGACTGCGCCCTCCCGCGCGTGCGCGTGCGCGCTGCGTGACGAGCTCACCCGCGTGAGTGTTCGGCCAGAGACGCCACCGAGGCATGGCGAGGAGGGAGAAGCCCCAGGCCTGCTGTGTGCTGAACGAATGAGCTGCACGCCAGTGTGGGGGGACATGGCCCCTGGGAGGGTCTCTGTAGGTGGGGGGCCTGCCTTTCCAGGTCAAGATGGAAGCGGCCGCAGCAGTGCAAAGGGTTTGAGGGACGGAGGGGTGCAGGTGGGCGGGGGTTGACGTTGGGTTTTTGGTTTTGTTTTTTTGGGGTGGCACTTGGATTTGAACTCAGGACTTGGCACTTGCAAAGCAGGCGCTCTACCAGTGGAGTCACGCCTCCAGTCCATTTTGCTCTGGTTATTTTGGAGATGGGAGAGGTGTCTCGAGAACTATTTTCCCCGGGCTGACCTCGAACTTGCAATCCTCCCCATCTCAGCTTCCCCAGTAGCTGGGATTGCAGGCGTGAACCACTGCATCCGGCTTAAGGTTGGGTTTTTAATCAAGGTTCAAGTCCAGGGACAGCCTGTGGATGGAGGGGGCCGTGGTCGTCCACCATGGGGCTTCCCATGCGTGCGTGGAGGCGTGGAGGGGGAGATCCACGGTGCTGGCCGGCTTGGGGTTGCCTACTCAGGCCTGCCTGCGTCTGTGTCCACCATCTTCAGCTCTTGCTCCTTTATCTTTGCTTGTTTGGTGCACTGGGGTTTGAACTCAGGGCCTCGGCTTGCCAGCCAGGCTCTGTACCACTTGAGCCATGGCCCCCGGCCCTGTGCACAAAAGTGTGCAATTCTGATGGTTGGTTTTGCCTGTTTTTCTTATTTCCCTGCACACGCTTTTAGAACCCGACGTAAGAAACCGTCTCCTGACCCGAGGTCAGGGATTTCCCTGTTTCTCTTCCTCTCAGCCTGGGGTGTTTTGTGTGACTCTCTGTGGGGTCAGGAACGGGTTGGACCTCAGCACCCAGTGGCCCTGCACCGTTCAGTGAGAACACAGTTGCTTCCCTCGCTCAAAGTTTCTGAGTTTTCTTTCTGTGAGATAGGGACTGGCTGTGTAGCCCAGGCTGGTCAGAACCGCCCCATCCTTCTGCCTCAGCGCCTGAGTGCTGGGATTATAGGCGTCACCACCAGGCTGGACCTCGCTGTTCGGTTTTTGATTTTCTTGTTGATCTGCCTAGTTGTGTCCATTAGTGGCGTGGCCCTGGCAATGTGTGACTCTGGACCTACGGCCTCCAGAACTGAGCCCCCGGCCTGTTGCACGTGGTGCTCTGGCCAGGGGACAGGCACAGATGAATAAGAGTCAGAATGTTTGAACAGGGTGAAAATGAAACCCTTCAGTGGACAACTCTGTTTTTTTGGTGGTACTGGGGATTGAACCCAGGGCCTCACAAATTCCAGGCAGGTGCTCTACCACTTGAGGCACAGCCCCAGCTCAGGCTGGTCTTGAACTTTCTATCCACCTCCTGAGTAGCTGGGATTACAGAAGTGCCCCACTGCTCCCAGCAAGAACTCTATTGAAAGCACACAGCTACTCTGTAGCACCTGATGCTGGTGGCCTGGGGTCCTGGCGCACCCTTGCAGGTGAACCTTTTGGTTTTTTCCTTTTCCCCGCAGTGCTGGGATTGCCTAGGGCCTCGCACGTGCTAGGCAAGCTCTCTTCCACTTGAGGATCTTGTTTTTAGATCGGGCGTTTTGCTAATTTTGCCTGGGCTGGCCTCCAGAGGAGCTGGGACTACAGGCGTGCCCCACAGTGCCCGGGTGGACTTGAGGTTCATTTCTCTTCCCTCCTCCTGCAGCCCAGCGTGAGATGCACTGGGTCGTGGGCCCTGGATTGACTTGGTTTCCACGTGAGCAGGGAGCACGGGCTGTGGACGGCTGGCACCGAGCCGGGGCCCTGCAGTTACGTGTCTGCATGTCGTTCTTCTTCCAGGGAGATGACAGTCTGTCTGCAATCGCCTTTGACTCTGACTTTGAGACGGTGAGTGCAGTCGGCTGGCAGCGCCCACGGGGCCTATCTGTTCCCTTAGATGAGGAAACGAGGCCTCTCTCCCGCCTCGAGAGACAGATGCAAATCCTGAGCGTCCTTGGAGCAGCCAGGGCGGGCGGAGCAGGACGGTCCGGCCGGGGTGCCCTGTGGTCCCCGTGCTGAGTAGCAGTGGAGCCCTGCTGGCTGCTTGCATGGTGGGTGGTATCAGCACAGACAGGCTTAGTGACACTGCGGCCCCCGAGTGGACCCAGTTCCAGGAGCCTCTGCTCTTGGGTGGCCTGTGGCACCACTGCAGTGAGGGGTGTCACCTTGTCACAGAGGATACGGGCCTCTGGTACTCCGGGAGGAGAAGCAAGGGACATGACTGCATGCCGTCACCTTGTCCGTGTGGTGATGCAGGCTAGGAAGGGGGGTTCTCTGTCCCCAAGCCACAGGCCTAGAGTGGTGGGACTGAGTCTGCCTGGTTCTGCACTTGCACGTGACTGTCGCACGGACGGCCTCCCAACAGGTAGTCCTTGTGACGCCTCTTGTCACTTGACTCAGTGACAAGGGCTGGGTCTTGCCAGATCCACATGTGGACACCAGGCAGCAGACTCAGAATTGGCCTTGGGGACAGGGCAGGGGGCAGAGCTGTCAGTGGCACGGGGCCCTCCTTCCAAGGCCAGGCGTAGCTCCCGGCGGGGCCAGGTCCTGCATGGTGGCTCTGTCCCTTACCCTCTGAGGACATCTGCCCTTCTGTGTTTCAGAAAGCCAAAAGGAAAGGTTTTCACAGGCCTCCGCCCGCATCTCCAAGTGAGTACTGCCGGGTCCCCAGTCGGGCTCTGAGGGACGGGGTACATGCGACACTTGGGGGCATGGGGACTGCCTCCATTTGCTTTGGGGCCTTGGGCTCAGCCATCCTCCAGCTGAGGTTCCTGGGTGGGTTGGCATTGTCCCCTCCTCACCTCAGCCTCCCACGTGACGTGGCACAGCAGGACATTTCAGGCCTTGTTTTCTTTTTTTTCTTTGCAGCACTGGGGTTTGAACTCAGGGCCTTGAGCTTGCTAGGCCGGCGCTCTCACACTTGAGCCACACCCCCAGTTATTTTTCAGATAGGGTCTCGCTTTTATTTCTGGGCCAGCCTGGACCTCGGTCCTCCCACCTCAGCCTCCTGAGTGTCTGGGATTACAGGTGTGAGCCACTGCGCCTTGCGCAGATTTTTTCTGTGTGCTGTGTGGCTCTGTAGCATCGTGAGCAGGTACTTAGGTTAAGTCTAAAGCGGTGACGCGTGTGCACCGTGACAGAGGCCACGTAAAGTGCGGAGGGGCGGGGACGTCCGTGGGTGCCTCCTAGTTAGGGCACCAGGAGTTTTCACATTTTAAGGTTTCCCCTTGTCTTCTTTGTAGCAGAAATTAAAGGGGAGTTGTAAAGGTGTGTGTACGTACGTGTAACCGTTGTCAGGCTGGGTGTGACAACTGTCGTCCCCGCTGCTTGGGAGGCAGCGGCAGAGGATGGTTGAGTCCACAGGTTCAAGGCCAGCCTGAGCAGTCCACATAGCATGGCCCGGCTTGGCGTTTTCTGCATGAGCTCGGCTCTCTGCGTGTTTGTCTCACCATTTTGTCGTCTTTCTTGAGTGTGCGTGTCGGGCCCACCACTGTCCTGCAGCTCTTAAGACCTCGTGCGTCTGGCTTTGCAGAGTCACCGTACTACTCCAAGCCGAGGAAGGTGGCATCCTGGCGGTCTCTCAGGACAGCGGGGACCATGCCTCTGAGCAGTAGGGTGTCCCTGACACCCCAGAAGCTATGGCTGGGAAGTGCAAAGCAAGGTATGAGCCGCCGCCCCCGAAGGCCAAGCACGGGGGGAGTTTCTAAACTGTGGGGTGAGCGAGCCGGTGTTCGTGACCTTGGCTTTGACGTCAGTCTCAGTGGTCTGCACTACTGTGCTGCAGCAGGTCTGTGCCGTGCACAGGTGTGGTTCCCGGCTTCCACGCGGGTGGCACTTTGGCCTCCTTTGGTCCCGATGAGACTTGGTGACCGTGGCTGGAGTGGCTCTAGCCATTCCGTCTTAGTTTTCCCGACTGCTCAGTGTCACGTGAGCGGCTTGACCTTGGGTGCAGTGGGGACCATGGGATGGTGATGCCCCAAGTCAGGCTCCTGGGTCCACTGTCGAGAGCAGTTGTCATACATGTCACCACCTCCCTGGCCACGGTGTCCACTGGTGCTGCTAGCCTCCTCCTGCCCCAGAGGTCAATGGGATGAAAAGCCGCGTCGTGTTTTCGTCTACCTGTCCTACTAAACGCACGCACGTTCAAACCAGGAGGTGGGACCCAGCCCCTGCACTCCACACCCACCCAGGAGCACGCGTGGACCCTCCCCCCCAGCAGCACCCCTGACCACCTGGCGGAGGCCGTGAGAGTGAGGAGGTCAGACCTCAGGCGTTCTGCCAGCAACGGTGAGCGGCTGATGGGGACAAGGTCGTGGCTAGGAAGAGCAGAGGGAAAGCGCCTGCAGCTGAGGTGGCCTTTGTCAGAATGAGGGGATTGGCACTGTTGGAGGCACTGGGGTCTGAACTCAGGGCCTCATGCTTGCTGGGCAGATGCTCTACCACCTGAGCCACTCCACCAGTCTTGTTTGTGTTGAATATTTTCGAGAGAGAGTCTATGAACTGTTTTCCTGGGCTGGCTTCGAACTGCGATCCTTCTGATCTGTGCCTCCTGCGTAGCTGGGATTACAGGCGTGAGTCGCGGCATCTGGCTCTGATGATCTCTTAAGAGACTTGCGTGTCTTCTCTAGGTCACGTTCCTGGGATTGCTGTCTGCAGAGAGAAGGAGGACATGTGCGACGAGATAATCGAGCTGAAGAAGGTAGCCCTTCTCTCTGCTCCTCTCTGATTAGCAGTGGCAGACCCCCGTCTCTGTGGCAGTGCTGGGGTCTGTCATACAGAAAAAGCATGAGTGTTGCTCACCCAGCGTCTGGATCCTGGCCCCAGGCCTGAGGGGCTGGCCAGTGGCTCAGGGAGGGCCTGTCCCAGCAGTCTCGCAAAGGTGACACGGTTTTGGGTGGCACTGCCCTGGAGTCAGTGCGGTTTGGGTGCCACCTGTGCATAATGGAGGGTCACCTCAGGGTCCCCGAGCCCTGACCTTTGCTGGCATTTGAGGCACTGGTGTGACCCCTAGTGTTGCCCCACCCCAGCCAAGCTCTCCAGAAGCCCCGCGAGGCACGGCCAGTGTTACACCGTCTTCTGCGGTGAACTTGAGAGGTTGGTCTGGCCAACGTCAGCCGCAGCAGAACGAGGTCCACAGCCATTGGCCTCCGGGCTGAGACTTGGTTACCTCGTGCTCCCTCCCCCGCCCCCCTTGAATGGTGCCGAGGTGCGTCCTCGTCCCTCCGCTGTCACCACACTGGTGTGTGACGTCCACACACACATTTGTGCCTCGGGAGAAGTCATCCTTCTTGCTTTAGACGTGCCGGCCCCACGGCTGAGCTGCATCTGCAGGGCCGTGGTCACCTGGGCACTGCAGGTCAAGCCGAGCGCCGGTGGCCGGCACGTCTAGGCCCTATTGAGAAGCCAGGACACGTCCTACGTGGGGAGGTGGGGGCGGGGTGAGGGGAGCACGGGCAGCTGTGTCTGGGGCAGTCCCTGCTGTGCCGGTGCAGAGGACACTCGGGTTTCAGTCCTGTGACGCGCGCTCTGACCATGCAGGCCATCCAGCAGGGAAAGGCCACCCGTCTGCGGGTGTCCCCAGCAGAGGCTGGCTGCGGGGGGTGGGGGGAGCCCGTTTCTCTGGGAGGCAGAACAGTGACCGCCACAGCCGTGCTCAGGGCCATCTTCTCAGGCTTGAACTGGGCCTCTGGACGACGGTACTGACTTGTCCATGCTCGCCATCAAAGTTTCCCTGGGTAACCAGCCCTCGTCCCAAAGCCACAGAAGAGGATCGTGTTTCCATGACTCTTGTCAGGGACGCTGATCAGAGTCCTTTTCTACACGGCCGTGTCTCAGTTTCCTGTTAGGGAGGTTAGGAAGCAGGCGGGCATAGTGGTTCACGCTTGTAATCCCAGCTACTCAGGAGGCTGAGACAGGAGAATTGCGAGTTCAAAGCCAGCCTGGGCTACAGAAGCAGACTGTCTCAAAATTAAAAGAGAAAGGGTGGGGAGGTGCAGCAGAGTATAGGGGTCACCTAGCGTGCACAAGGTCCCGGCTGATCCCTGTCCTGCTCCCCCAAGGGGGACAGTCGTGCTAACCTCATAGGTTGTTGAGAAGTTGCGGTCAAACCCAGGAATGGCTCCTGCGCCCTGCCTGCTGTGCAGCGAGCGAGTGATAAGTACCTGCTTCGAAATGAAGTCGCCTGATAAGGTGGCACAGAGGAGTCCCTGGGCTCTCTCCCTCTCCCCGCGATCATCTGATATAGCTGTGCCACGGAAAAGCAAAAAACCGTGTACACTGTGTGTGCATGTGAGTGTTCCCGTGTCCTGTCCGGGCGTGGGCCCATTGTGCGCACGTGTTCCCGTGTCCTGTGTGGGCCCACTGTGCGTGTGTTCGCGTGTCCTGTCCGGGCGTGGACCCACTGTGCGCGCGTGTTCCCGTGTCCTGTCCGGGTGTGGACCCGTGCTCCACTGCTTTGCAAATGTAGGACCGCCCTCCCCACAGGTGCCCCTTGCACTTCCGGCCCGTAGCCTGGCACCGCTGTTAGTGTGGTCCGGTGTCCGTGGTTCTGTCATTTTACAATGAGCAGAAGAGACCACAGAGAGAGTGGGTGGCCTTTGGAGACTGCTTCTCTCTCACATCCCGAGACCCCTAGTGGGTCAGGTGCACTCCTGTCCTCAGTCCTCACTGCCCTCTTGACAGGCTGTGGGATTTTCATTTTCATTCAGATCACTGTGTTTTTAAACAATTTCTCTTCCTGGACTTGGTGGTGTTGCCTGTAATCCCAAGTGGACAGTGAGTCCCAGGCCAGCCTGGGCTGCATAGTGATACAAAACAGGATTTCTGTGGGACCCTGAGACCTGGCTGGATCCCGTGGTTTGGTTTCTGTTGGTTTTGTTCTTTGGAGCCTGGGGCTGTTCGGGGTGGTGGCGCCCGTGTCTTTCTGTCTTTCCTTTTCCCTTGAGGCTTGCGTGAGGTCCAGGGTGTGGTGTGGTTTGGGTGCAGCGAGTGGCCACAGATGTTCACTGGACGCCGTCGGGTGGTAGCGCTGGAGCTCTCCATCCTCTGGCTCCCGTGCCACCATCCTGTCACCGTAGCTGTGGGTCTGTCCCTTCCTCTCAGTGCCATCAGCTCTGTCCTGCAGCACCCTTGTGCTTAGGCCTGCTGTCGTCCCAGTGGGTGGACCTTGTGACTATGCGGTGTCCCTGTCTGCTGTCGCTCCTGTCCCCTGAAGTCTGCTTCATCTGACGTCAGCGTCCCCATTCCTGAGTGCGCACTGCTCCTTTCTTGCTTGTTGCGTGTGAAGCGAGTCTCTCAGCACGCAGGAGGCTGGGCAGTGGGCAGTGGGCCGTGGGCCGTAACCCTCTGTCGGTCTGTGTCTTCTCGCTCAGGTCACTTGTGTGTTGTCGTCCTTATGTGAGGGCTTGAGGGGCTCGTGTTCTGTTGCTCTCCATCTGCCATTTCTGGGGTTTTTCTTTCTGTAGCTCACTGGTAGCATTCTTGTGTCCCGAGGCCTCTGTAGTGGCCACTCCAGGTGTCCCTCGTGTACACAGCTTACTGCAGCTGTGGGTGCCTAGTGTCACTGAGCAAAGAGGAGAAACCCTGTATGTCCTTCCATCCCCACTTCTGCCTGCTTGCCCCAAACCTCCTGTGCCATGACACCATGTCACGCGTGCTCACGACTCCACGTCACCTGGCAGGTGCACTTTAGAAAACCCAAGAAGGAAAGGCGCCATGTTTCCCCAGTGCCCACTTTCCCTGTCCTGGAGTTCCAGGACCCCTCCTTTCATCACCTCCTTCCTGTGCAGAGAGCTCTGTGGCCTTCTCTCGAGTCTGCGGGTGACATGTTCCTCGTCTCAGTGGAGATTGGGCCGTCTCAGAACCCACAGAACTGGGGTGTCCTCGCACTTCTGGGAGCATTCCTACTGGGGACCTCGTGAGGGCTCCTGTGGCCTCTGTGGTCTGCCGAGGGACCCACCGTCCAGGGTCCTCCCCAGGGCGGTGCTGCCTCTCTGGCTGCTTGTGGCAGTTTTCTGTATTTATTTACAAGTGTGACTGTGTCACATCCACAGGGGTTTCCTTCCATTTGGCCTATTTGAGCTTCCTCAGCTTCTCAAACCTGTAGGTTTGTCTTTTGCCAAACTGGGGAAATTTTTCACCTTATTTCCTCATACGCCTTCTCAGCCCCGCGCCTTGTCACACCACGGGTCCCTGAGGCATGGCCCCTGTGTGTCTTCCCCTCCCCTGCCCTGCCGGCTGGGCAGGCCCTGTTGGTGTCTGCTCTTCAGCTCAGTGACCTTCTGGTTTTTCTTCATATCCTTGCTTTTTAGCCGAGACTTTCTGTCTCTTCGCTCGTTTCAAGTCGTGGGTGCTTTTGTCACGGCTGTGCAGAACCTGCCGGGCGCTGGCCCCCGCGCATGGCTTTTCCTCACTCGGGTGCGGACGTTCTGGCCCTTCGTGTGACAGGGCGGGCATGATGTCAGGAGACTCCGGGATCCCCTGTGGCAGGGCTCTGGGCCCCTCACTACCGCCAGGCAGGGATGCCCACGTTGGGGCCTCCCAACCCCACTAGGCCTTCGCTGCAGTGCTGTCAGGTGGCCCCGTCACCCCTGGGTGATGCAGCCCAGAGGGGTTCCCACAGTGTGTCCTGTGGCTGTGCCTCGCTGCCCCCCACCCCGTGTCTCCCCAAAGAGAAGAGCCGTGTGGGGAATTTTACAGTCGCCCTCGGCTCTTGGCTTCCCCAGCACCCAGCCCGGGTGAGGCGCCTCTGTCCCTCGGCCCCAGCGCGCCCGCCCACTGCCTTCTCACGCTTCAAGGTCTTGTCACAGCGGCCTGGCACACTGTGGCTGAGGGTTAGCTGGACTGGCTGGAAGAATGGGGAGCAGGAGTCCCCCCATTGCTGGGTGATGGCCACCCACGCTGGCTGTCATTGACACTTGCGTGACACCAGCAGCTGAGCCACCATAGCGTGTGGCTCTCGTGCCCTGCGACCTGTGGGACGTGTGCCCTGCCATGCTGCCACCTGGTTCTGCCCAGACCCGCGGCCTCGCTGCGGCCACAGTCCCCTGAGACGGCCGCCAGGTGACCGGCTGCTTCTCCTCACACCACTGCTGGAAGCCAGTTACCTGGGGCACAACCCAGCCCTGGTTCCTTTGCTTTTCCTACCTGGGAAAAGCTGGGTCAGACCCAGGGCATGTGCGTGCCGGGCACATCTACCCGAGCCCCACCCAGCAGGCTGGCCTGGGCTTCTTAATGTCATACGTCAGGGCGCTGGGCTCCACAGCCTGGCCAAAAGCACCTTCCTGCGAGACCATTCAAAATACTCCACGAGGACCCCCTGCTAAAAGAAACAGAACTCCAGGCCGGGTGCCCTGGGGCAGGCCTGTAATCCCCGCTACTTGGGAGGCCAGAGATTGGGAAGGCCATGGTTTGAGCTGAGCCGGGCGAAAGTGAGACCCCACCTCAACTAAAGGCTGGCAGGGTGAAGCACACCTGTGGTCCCAGCTGCACAGAAGGCAGAGAGGGGAGGCTCGTGGTCTGAGGCTGGCCCAGACAAAAGTGCAAGAGCAAGAAGGACTGGTGGAGTGGCTCACGTGGGGGAACACCTGCCCAGCCAGCATGAGGCCCTGAGTTCAAATCCCATTGCCACCAAAAAAAAAAAAAACCACGAGTCCGAAGTCGTGTCACAGGAAGGAGAGTTAAGAAACAGTAAACTGACTTGTGAAATCTTGTCTGTGTGGTCCTTTACTCTCCTCAGTCTGTCACAGATTAATATAAAATTCCTCCAGAGACGCCGGAACCATGGCTTTGGTTGGCCAGCACTTCTAGTGACCTTTGTCACATGGTGTGGCAAAAATGGCACGGAAGTGAGCTCGGTTCTTGGGCCATGTCACTGCCCATGAAGCATGCGTTTCTCAGCAGGTGCCCTGGCGTTGTGGCGGGGCAGTTCCCACCACGTCCATGACACGTGGCCTCTCCCGTCCCCCGCCACCAAGGGCCAGGAGTGCCCTCGGCCTGCAGATCTTCCCTCTGACCCCCCATGGCGCCCGAGGGAGCTGGACAACTTGGCCAGCCTGGGCTCGGCGTGTCCTTGTCCCTGCCAGCGTGTGCATGGTGTGCGCCTGGCCCCTCTCTCCTCCAGTCACTACACATGCAGAAAAACAACGTGGACCTGATGAGGACCAAGCTGCGACGCCTGGAGGAGGAGAACAGCAGGAAGGACCGGCAGATTGAGCAGCTGCTGGATCCCGGCCAGGTGAGCTCCTGCCCGAGGCCCCGTCCCCAGACCCCCGACCCCGTGTGGAGGGGCCGAGCGTCTCGGCCCACACGCTCAGCTCCCCTCACTCTGCAGGGCTCGGAGTTTGTGCGGACGCTGGCAGAGAAAAGGCCGGACACTGGTTGGGTGAGTAGTCGCCACCCCAGAGCCTCCCACAGGGTCGCAGCTAGACAGACAGCGGTGGCGATGCGCTGGAGGGGCTGGGCTCAGAGCCATCTCCACCCACGCTCCACGGGGCCGTGGGTCACAGCAGTGCTTCAGGATCCGTCGGGGAGGAAGACAGGGTGAGCAGGCCTAGCATGAGGCCAGCGGTCACCGTGGGCCATCTCGCCAGCGACACCCAACCATGTGCACCTGTGCTCAAAACAGAAACAGCAGCTGTAGAAGGAAGCCTGCACAGTAGGTGCAGAGCTCTCATGTTGTGTGATTGACGTCACCGAACAAATGAAACGAAGTGACCAAGAGTGGCACACAGTGGCAAGAAAATCACATTTGGAGAAAAATGTCCTGGACTACTCGGGTCGGACACGTCTCTTGTGAGTGTGGAAGCCAAAAGGAAACCCGAAGGGCTGCAGTTCTGAGATTCTTGAGTGTGATGCGAGCAATGGACTCGACATCGAATTACAATGTATATAAAAGCCCTTCAGACCAGCTGGGTGCTGGTGCTCATGCCTGTAATCCTAGCTACGGAGGCTGAGTGGGGAGGATCGAGGTTTGAGGTCAGTCAGAGCAAATAGTTCTTAAGACCCCATCTCCAAAATAACCAGAGCAAAATGGACTGGAAGTGTGGCTCAAGTGGTCGAGCGCCTGCTTTGCAAGTGTGAAGCCCTGAGTTCAAATTCCAGTCGTACCAAAAAAAAAACATACTGAGGTGCGAACTGCAGCAGTGCAGTGGGGGAAGATTGGGTCCCATTGAGTGATGTGTTTTCTGTCCCGGACGTGCAAAACAGTGGGCGTGACTCCAGACAAGCAGTCTGCACTGCGATATGGCAGCTGTCAGTGCATATCATGTAGAAACGTCAGGTTTCATGTAAAGATTGAAGCCTCGTGTGCACAGGGTGCACGAAGTCTTTCCCCAAGAAAATCTTCTTCATTATTTTGAGACAGCATCTCACTGTGTGCCAGGCCAAGATGGCCTTGGCTCCTTGGCTCAGGCAGTCGCCCAGCTCAGCCTCCAGAGTAGCTGGGACTACAGGCACCCTGGCTCAGAAAGTTCCTCAGACGACTGCCGTGTGACACATTTGATCTTCCGTAGTGGGGGCTTCAATCCTCTTTCATGTGTTTATTTTTTTGGTGGTGGCAGTAGGGTTTGCACTCAGAGCCTCACGCTTGCTAGGCAGGCACTCTATCATTTGAGCCACTCCACCAGCCCTTTTAGTTTTAGTTATTTTTCAGGTTGGGCTTGCATTTTTCCCTGGACCTGCCTCAGACCACGATCTTCCCAAGATCCTCTTAGAGTACCTGGAATTACAGGTGTGAGCCTCCATGCCTGGCCTTCAGTCCCCGTCGTCAAGATCAGGAGATAGGTTAATAATAGACATCTCCAAATCGGGTTCCCTCTGCCACCTCTGAGCTCTGGGGAGGCAGGAGTGAATGGTGTCGGTCTCAGAATTTATTTAAAAATACTCCCAGTGAAACCACTCACTGTCAGCAACAGAGTTCACACCATCATCAGAGCCACTCTTGGTAGGGTTGTGCAAAAGCCAGGCGTATTCAGAACGGAGGCATCAAGTTTTACGTCCTTACGCTGTGCAAAACCATGCCTGGCACTCACCTGCCCATGCGCTTGTTAGGACCGTGGCAGGAATGCGATCCAGCGTGGAAACCCACTTAGTGCACAAGGACATTTATTCCTGCCCAATTTGGGGGAAATTTGAGGAACAAGCCACTCAAAGTGGTATGTGCGTATCTCAAACATTTCTGGGAAAAAATTTTTAGACCGGGCATGGCGGCGCTCGCTGTGATCCCAGTTAGGCGGGAGGCCAGGGCTGGCCCAAGCAAAAGGACAAGACCCTGTCCCCAAAATGTCTAAAGCAAAGAGAACTGGGGGAGTGGATCAAGTGGTACAGCACTGTTTGAGGAGCACAAGGTCCCAAGTTCAAACCCAAGTGTCGCCAAATAAACCAAAAAACAGAATAGTGCAGCTGCCTCAAGAAATGCCCCCCCATGAATAATGGATGCTTCCATAGAGAAAAGGACCTGTATTTTTATTCAGTGCCATGGGGTTTGTTTTTGTTGTTCTTTTTTTTTTTTTAAACATTGAAGTTAAGTAGAATTCTAGCTCAGAAGGCAAATGCAATATTTACTTAATTTTTGCAGTACCAGGGTTTGAACTCGGGGCCTCATGCTTGCTAGGCAGGTGCTCTACCACTTGAGGCCCTCCACCAGCCCTGGCGTGTTTATTTTAATCCCATGTCCCTCAAAGTGATGGAGCCCAATTTTGAACAGTTTTACTTGTCATGACCCCACGTTGAGGAAATGTTTGGTGCCAGGTGTGGTGGCACACACCCGTAGGCCCAGCACTGGGGAGTGGAGGCAGCAGGATTGTGACTTTGAAGCCAGCCTAGGCTCCATACTGAGTCTTCTCAAAAACAAAGGGAAAAAATGGCCGATTGCACATGGAGGCCTGGCCAGGGACCGGCGGCAACTTCAGCATAAGCGTCCACCAGTGGGAGGATGGGCAGGTGATCCTCTGCGTGATTCAGAGGTGGCAGGGATCAGGCCCAGGGGGTCGTCGATGGAAGAGTCAGTCACAGGGCGTGTGGGGTGCGTCCTGTTCCCCCGCGCGGTGGCCGTGCCTGTGTCCAACGTTGCACAGCAGGCGTGCACCCACGTGACGTGCAGAGTGAGCGGGTGCGTGAGTGTGCACACGGCTGTGCCTCTAACGTGCGTGCTGCGGGTCTGCCGTGGCAGGCGTGTGCGGCAGGCGTGACTGGCGGGTGCACGCAGCTGTGTCTACTGCGTGTGCAGAGCGGGAGTGTACGACACGTGTGCAGTGGGTAGGGGTACCCGTGCACTGAAGTAGAAGAAAGTTAGCACTGAGGGGTGACAGGAGGAGAGTGGTCGAGGCCCAAGGGTGTGTTAGCCTTACCCACAAAGCCTTTAAGAAAACGTGTTCACGTATGGCTGTATTAAAATCTCATTAAATCATCTGTTCAGAGACAAGGGTGTCCTCTAAGGGCCAGGCGGACGTGCCAGGTGGGCTGATGGACTTGTCGGGCAGGTGAGGTGAAGGTCCCGGTGGCTTCCGTGATGTGAGACAGGAGGCCGACATTGCGCCCGCTCTCCCAAGCCCAGTGTGTCCAGGAGGACAGCTGCCATCGGGCTCACGGGGGTCACTGTCCTCCTGCCTCTGCGTCTCTCCCACCCGGCCCCCGTGCTCAGTGTCACACGCGTGCATAGCACAGTGGAGCCCCAAGTCACTGCCTTGGCCACCAGACAAGTGGCATCAGGAAGGAAGGTGGCACACATGGACAGGCTGGGGCCCTGGGGCCGCTCAGCTGGGCCTCGGGGAGGGAGAGCAGCGGCTTGGGCCCCGCGGACAAAGGCTGAGGCGGTGGCCTCTGCCCTCAGGTCATCACGGGGCTCAAACAGAGGATCTTCCGGCTGGAGCAGCAGTGCAAGGAGAAGGACAGCACCATCAGGTAGGGGCCGTGCCACCTGCACTGGGGTCCACTGGGGCTGCACTGGCACTCTGTCGTCCTTGTCCCCACCCATCCTGGTTCCCAGCAAAGCTGAGGAAAAAGCTGGCCGTGCCTCCCCCCACCCCACGTTTCCTCCAATCCCATCGGGGAACAGGATTCCCCAGGTCTGCGGCTCACCTTTGCTTTCCACCGTGAATTTCTTGGGTCTTGATACAGCCTCAAAGGCCCAGACCTCGCCCCGGCGCGTCTGTCTCCCAGGCCCTGTCCTGCTCTTTGGGCGTAGCTATCCTGTCTCTCTGTCTGCTTTTCTGTCTTGTTAGTGAACAGAGGTGGTCTTTCTTGGCGGTCGTTAGGTCTGTTTAAGGAAAACAAGCTGGTGGTGCTCCCTGTAATCCCAGCCCTCAGGAGCTGATGCAGCGTCATCGTGAGGCCCTAAAGGAGGGCAGTGAGGCAGCGTGTGTATTCGCGCTGCAATAAGGCATCATGGGATCAGTTGGGTTAGTGGTGGTTTCTTGGGAGTTCTTCGCGTCTTAGTGCCCTCTGCCTGAAGCCTGTGATGTGCGGAGACCGAGGCCACCGCGCTCAGTGCCAGGGCAGAGAACGGTCCCTAGAACTGGATCTCCCCACCTGCCCCAGGGTGGCCATCCCTCCCGGCTCTTTCTGTGCATCGAGCCATGTTCTCAGGGGAGCATCAGGGACGGGCCTCACTGGAGTCACTGGTCCCCCCGAGGGACGAGGCAGTATGAGGACCCTTGTCAGTCTCCAAGCGAGAGGGTCCCTCAGGGCCAGAGCCACCGAGGGTCACTCAGCCTCCTTTCCTGTCACTACCTTGTGCTGCCCTGGCCCTGGCGTTTCTGTGGTAACTCTGAACTTGCTTTCCAGCAAACTCCAGACGGACATGAAGACCACCAACCTGGAGGAGATGAGGGTTGCCATGGAGACGTACTACGAGGAGGTGCGTGTGCAGCCAGGCAGCCACCTGCTCAGCTCCTGTGACACGAGTCGTGGCACGCTGGCTCTCCTGCAGAGTCGTGGGTGCGGGTTAGGGAAGGCCCACCCATGCTGGCTCCTTCGAACATGCCCCCCTTGGCATTTCCAGATCCACCGTCTGCAGACTCTGCTGGCCAGCTCTGACCCCCCGGGAAAGAAGTACGCTAACGTCCAAGCCGCGTCTCATGGGTAGCCTGCACACTACCCAGCCGACTCTGAAAGCAGGGTAGTCCTTGCCTGGAAATGGCGTCCCCGGCCCCTACCTGGGCGGTGGTGCCGATGTCCACACTGTCCGGGGTGTTCAGGTCACCTCATGATCACTGCCTCCCCATGACGGCTGCACAAACAGTACTCCTTGACTGAGTCCTACTCACCGTCTGGCAGCTTCCGGCCTACGACTGGAAAGTGCTGCCGTCCAGTTAGATCCACCTTCTCAGGAGGACTTCCCATACAGTCACGTAAAGTTTTCCCAGCCAGGGGTGGGGGGTGGCTCAGGTGGTAGAACACTGGCCTAGCAAGCCCCAGACCCCAGTACCATAAGCCCAGGCACAGTGGTTCACGCCTATAGTCCCAGCTACTCAGGAGGCAGAGGGCAGGAGGATTATAATTGAGGTCAGCCTGGCCAAAAAAGTTCGGGAGACCCCATCTCAACAAAACTTGAGTATGGTGGTGCACACCTATGATCCCAGCTATGCAGATGTAAACAGGAGGATGGCAGTCCAGGCCGAGCTGGGCAAAGATGTGAGACCCCTCCTGAAAGGACTGGAGAGGGCTGAGATGGCTCATGTGGTAGAGTGCCTGCCCAGTAAGCATAGGGCACTGAGTTCAAACCCCATTGCCCCCCCCAAAATTTTCCCTAAAGTAGTTTATTAGGAGAGACAACCTCACCACATAAAGCTCCCATCCTTTTCCCAAGTGACGTGGCACAAGGCTTGGAGTAACTCCTGGGATGGTGGCCTGGCCACTGCACACGCTGCAGACACTTGTACAGGCTGTGCTCCCATGCACGGTCCTCAAAATGCCTTCTGTGACAAGCCAGGTGACAAGCACCTCAGCTCTTTACTCAGGCAAACCGATGTCATTCCATGAAGTCCTCAGTCACTGCTCCCTGGGCTGGCAGGGACGTGACTGGTGTTACAGATAAATATGGAACCTGTCGGTAACACGACCGACTGTGTTTTCTATCTCATGGGGTAAGGGGCAAAAACGAGAAGAGAAGCCTTTTTCCGCAAACGGGGTTCCCACGAACTCCGCTACAAGTCACCGCGCGCGCTTATTTTGCTGTAAGAGTGGAGTTTTATCACGGGGTTAGCATTTGGTCTATGTGGGATCCAAAGGTAGCGTTCCCTGTTCCGTTGCAAAACCACCCTGGGCTCCGTGCGCCCGCCCCTCGTCCGGACCCCGCGAAGCCCGTGTAGCAGCCCAGACCCCAGCCCTTGCTCGCTTGTCGCCAGGCCCGCAGCGGAGAAGAAGCCGGGCATGAGGAAGCAGAAGATGAACAGTGCCCTGCTGAACCTGTCCCGCAGCGTCCAGGAGCTGACGGAGGAGAACCAGAGCCTGAAGGAAGACCTGGCCCGTGTGCTGAGCAACTCGCCCACCGTCTCCAAAACCAAGGGTTTGTCCCCGCCACGAGGGGCGCACGGGGGGCCGCCACAGGGAAGCCCCGGCCCAGGCCTCAGCTGTGAACCCAAGTGCACAGGCCTCAAAGTGCGTGTGTCCTGTCCGGCAGTGTCCCCTCGCGGTGACTGTGCTTGCCATGTGCCATCCAGACCCTGGGGGCAGAGCTGGGAACGAGCATGCAGGCGTGTCCCATGGGGGTGACGCTGTGGTCATGAGGAGCAGGTGTGGGGAAGGCTGTGCAGAAAAGGGGTGCTAGCAGCAGACGCCCCATACTTGTCCTGGTGACAGTGTGCTGGCTTAGCCTGCAGAGTGGCAGGAGTGGCCAGGGAGGTCCTAAGGGACAGGCGGGGTTTGAAGTGAGACACCTGGGCTGGAGAACGGTGTGTGCTGCTGGTCAGTGGGTAGATGGAGTAAGTGGGGCCACCCCGCGAGCAAGGGAGGGGACAGAGCAAAGGAGCAGGGGTCCTGAGCCCTGAGGCACTGGGAAGGTTGGGAGGTGAGGGCTAGGTGGCCATGCTGGACGGAGCCCAGCAGTGAGGACCAAAAATCAAATTCAATGGAAGCCGCCTGAAGGGACTGGTGAGGTCAAAGCCACGCCAAGATATTGGCAGGCAGGCGCCAGCATCACTGACTGCAGACAACCTGCAGGGGGCCGGCCTCTGTCCGCCGGGGGCTCGGAGCTTCGCTGTCCCCCGTGGGAGGGAAGGCTGTCCACTCGGGGGACATAAGGAAGACCTGTTGCTTCCTTAGGTTACGTGGACTGGAGCAAGCCCCGGCTGCTGAGACGCATCGCAGAGCTGGAAAAGGTGAGTGGGTGTCGGAGCCCCGTTACCAGGACCTGCTCGTGCCCGAGGAGCGCTGTTTAGTGGGGGACGTGACTCATGGAGTGAGACGGGTCACTGGACAGGCAAGTGGTGACCGTCCAGCAGGTGGCTCCAAGTGCAAACCAAAAATCCTGGCTCCTGGCCGGGCCTGGCCAGGACCCGGGGTTTGTACCGCACGTTGTCCTCATTTCATCTGGGGCAGGTCACATCAGTGGACCTCCACGTAGCTGCGGGTGGCAGTGTGTGACCCTGGCGCCCCTGCACAGCTGGCATGTGCTGCCTGCCAGCTGCCAGTCCAATGGCAGACTTTTCCTCCCGTTGTGGGATAATTGAATTTGCAGACGACTCTGGGGTCCAGGCCACCTGGGAGGGTGGCGTTCCTAGCGGCTGCATTGATGCGCCTGGCCCATTATTGCTGGGATGATGAGCGAGAGGCAAAAGGACGGTGCGGGTATGGGGGATGCAGAAGTAAGTTCAGCGTTTACAAAGTGGAGAAGTTGCTCTGCACCGCGGGTACTTGTGATCAAAGCCCTCTGGGAAGTGGAGGCAGGCCGGGGCCAGAGTGGAGGCTGCTCGCACCCCTGTGGTCACTGTGGGCAGAACCGGAACACAGCTCAAGGTGAAGGGCAAAAGGGTTGGAAATTTCAGATGCTCCCTGCCTGCTCACACCTGCATCCTCCTGGCCTTTGTCACCCTGTGCCCGGGCCGGGTCTGCCCGCCCCACCGCCCGTCTGGAGCTGAGAAGCCCTTCCAGCAGCCTGACCCAGACTCGTGTCACAGCCACGCTGTCTCTGCACGCTGTCACCTTTTGCCTCTAGCTCATCACCCCATCAGAGGAACTCGTCCCCCGGGGCTGGTTGTCTGTCTCCTGGTTTTGTGAATGGAAAGGAAACGCGGGAGTAACACAGCCATGTTCCCTCCAGAAAGTGAGCTCGCTGGAGAGCCTGAAGCCGCACGCTGCAGAGCTGCACAGACTGTGTCCCCTGGTCCACTCGGCCTCCAGCACCGCGGTGCACAAGCCGCCCAAAGCGGACCGGGCCGAGAACCCCGAGCACCTGCAGCACCTGCGGGGGACGGTGAAGAGCCTGAAGGGGGAGCGGAGCTGGCTGCGCGCACAGCTGATGGAGAGAGAGTGGGTACCAGCGTGCGGCCCTCGTGAAATGAAGGACGCCCTGCGACCATGTCACGTCACTGGGGGGAGGGGAAGGAGTGCCCCGTAATCTGCTCATGCTCAATTCCAGAAAAGCTTCTCGGAAACTTGCCATCTCCATTTGCATGAAGTCAAGTAGATTGTAGGCAAAGTGGCTTTAAATTAGTGACGTCTGTGACATGTGAGTCCTACGTCACATGTGTGCTGGAAAGTGTTCTGGGTGACCTGGGGGTGAGGGCAGAGCCTGCCTACCTGTGCTGCAGGCCCGGCTGAGACGAGGTTAGGACGGAGGCCAGAGGCCCGGCTAGAAGTTATAACGGAGGCCAGAGGCCTGGCTGGTTGCCATCAGCAGCTTGGGGCCTGGGTCCCTTTCCAAGGAACGCCACTTGTGGCAGTGTGCAAAGCCGTCGTGTAGCATGAGGGCTCCTGAGTGAGCCCCTGCTGCCCCTCCAGGGCTGTCTCAGTGGACACGAGCGCATGGGCCACAGTGACACGGGTCCCGTCTTGGGCTCCCCTCCGGTATAAGTGGGTCTCTGGTTCTGTGCCCGCAGCATGGAGGTGAAGCAGCTGCTGCAGACCAAGGCCGACCTGGAAAAGGAGCTGGGCAGCGCCCGGGAAGGCGAGAGGGCACGGCAGGAGCAGGAGCAGGCACTGACGTAAGTGGTGCCATTGCTTTCTTTTGCGGTACTGAGGCTTGAACTCAGGGCCTGCACCTTGAGTAACTCCACCAGTCCTTTTTGTGATGGTTTTTCTTGAGAAGTGTTTTCCTGGGCTGGCTTTGAGTAGCTGGGATTACAGGTGTGAGCACCGGCACCTGACACTGGCGCTGTTCCTCACGGGGATCTACACTCCTTGCCCCAGGGGACCCATCCCCAGGTCTCACTCAGCACAGCACAGAGGTCATGCCTCTCCTGGCGGTGGTGTTCAGGGCTGTCCCTTTCCTCAGGACTCCTCATTACAGACCATGTTTATCCCTGTGCCATGGTGGCTGCTCCCTGCATCCCCTCCACGGCAGGTGTGCAGTGTGACAGTGGTGCCTACCAGCCCCAAGCCAGGCATCCCTGCTCCTCAGAGGGGACTTTGTAGTGGCACTGGTCACCAGAGCCAGCAAGTGCAGGCTACCGCAGGGTGGAGGGGCCTGGAGCACCTGGCTGGGAAAGTGGCTGTGGTGACCAAGGAGCCACTCCCTGGGGCCGTGCAGGCCAAATGGGGACCGAGAGCCTGTGCTGGGAAGAGGGGCTCCTCAGGGGTGGTGGCTGCTCTTTAACGAGATCCTGTGACAGCTGCAAGCTACCGTGACTGTAAAGTCACCTAACTGTTCACTTTAACACGTTGATTGCTACATTTTGTTATTGATGACTGTAATTTCCAGCACTGGGGCTGTGTTGGGCAGGGCTCTCCCACGGAGCCTAAAATAGTGAATCTCTCCTTGTGAGTTTTGTATGGACATAAAAATGTAAACAGAACGAGATTTGAAACGTGAGTAGGCGCATTTAGCACCCAGAATCATCACTAATACTCGGCTTTGTGGAGTGAATATAAAACATTTTATCTTTAGAAGATTGCAACTGAATTTTGTCAGGAGGTCTGAATTAAATCAGAAAGGGCAGGTGTTCACAAACAGTGTTTTACCTCAGTGCTTGAAGTAAGGACACATGTCACAGTTCCTGCCACCCCCACTGGGTATGGTGACACACGCCTGTAATCCCAGCTACTCGGGCAGCAGAGGTAGGAGGATCACAACCCGAGGCCAGCCCAGGCAAAAGCATGAGACCCTCTCTGAAAAACAGACTAAAAAGGATGAGGGCTGTGGCTTAGGTGATAGAGCCCCTGGCAGCAAACTCAAGGCCCCCGAGCTCAGTGCCCGGTACTGCCAAGAAAGAGAGCCGTCAGATTGGTGGTGTAGCTCAGTGTAGAGAACACGCCTAGAGGGCGCGAGGGCCTGGGCTCCATGCCAG
This sequence comes from Castor canadensis, assembly GCF_047511655.1. Taxonomy (NCBI): domain Eukaryota; kingdom Metazoa; phylum Chordata; class Mammalia; order Rodentia; family Castoridae; genus Castor; species Castor canadensis. The sequence goes on along the minus strand of NC_133391.1, from coordinate 1,535,346 downwards.
CAGCATGGATGACCCCATGTGACCCCTCCCTGGTGCAGTGACTGCTTTTCAAGTCCCAGCAACGATTCCGGGATGGTGCCAGCCCAAGGGGACCTCAGCCCTGCCCTTTCAGAGCTCACAGAGGAACCCCATTAAAAAGCTGGCCCTGCAGTGGGGTCTCTGTGGCCACTAGGGAGGTGACCTGCCACTGTCCAGCATCTCAGTAAGGTGTCCTGTTTCCTCTGCAGGGAGGAAATTGAAACCCTGACCAACAAATGTCAAGAATTGGAAGAAAGCAAGAGAGAAGAGAGAGCGCCTCGGTCAGACGTTAAGAGAGAGGAGAGAGGCAGCGCCGTGGACGTGGCTCCCGAGGTAGAGTGTGACCTATCCTCTCTTCTGTTGGGCGTGACGTGGCTCACAGCTGGTGTCTTCGTGCCCAGTTTCTCCTGGCCATCCTGTGATGGTCCAGTGTCTTGTGACCCTCGCGGTGCTTTCTGTACCCAGGTGGTGTGTGTGGAGGGTCCGCGGTTCTGGATGAGCCAAGGTCAGGTAATTGACCTCTCTGCCTGGGGCTGGGCTGACCACTGAGGTGTGGGAGCCACAAGAAGGGAGGGTAACCAAAGAGGCCCGGGTACCCTCCCATTCATCCCTGAGCTATCTGGTGAGGACCTGGTGACTGTCCCTCCTCTCCTCCTTTGGAAAGAAGCCACAGGAGGCCGTGGTGAGTCCCTGGCCCTTCTCTGCCCCCAGGGCGACCAGGCAGCTTCGTACATGGAAACTTAAGACTCGGTGTCCCACACCCGTGTGGCCCTTTGTTCTGAAAGGTCCTGCCTCGTGAACAGATGGTAGATAAGCCATGCAGGCCGGGCATGCTGGTGCACCCTGTAATCCCAGCACTTAGAAGGTGCAGGCAGGATCTGGGGCTCAGCCTGGGCTACAGAGCAAGACCTGTCTCAAAACAAAGAAATGAGCTGGGGCGTGCTTCAGTGTAGAGCAATGCCTGAGAAAAAAAAAAAAAGACAAGCAAAAGAAAAAAGCCCAGCGTGGTCCTGGGGTCCAGCAGGAGCACTGGCAGAGGTGGTGAGCTCCGCCCTCCCCGTGGTGCTGTTCAGAGCCTCCAAGTCCCCACAGTAGCTGGAAGTCACCCGTGGCCCCCGGCAGGTGGGTGGCAGCTGTAGGTGGCTGAACATGACAGGGTTTTGGTTGCTCAGTGTGGGCTGACTGTCCTTCGCCGGGTTTGGATTTTAAAGGCCTCCCCTTTCAAGCAGGTAGGCCATTTTCAGTTACCATGGCGACAAGCCACAGTGCTGCAGTCTCTGTGTCCCCCAGGTGCTATGGTGACCTGCATCCTGGTGCCCCTGCTGGTGGCCTGAGGGTTGATGGGAGGGCATCTGGCTCCACAGCCATCTTGACTGTATCTGTCTGTGTCTGTGTCTGTCTGTCTGTGTGCCTGTGTCTGTGTCTGTCATCGTGGGGTTTCAGGCACTTGGGCTGATGTTCTAAGTGACCTAAGCTGTGTCCCCTGTCTCCAGACAGTCTGCCACTCTCCACTGGACCTTCACTTTGGTGGTCCACGCAGCCTGCACTGAGGGTCACTCCTACCCAGGTGACATGCTGTGGCATCCAGGGTGACAGGCAGGGCTGGAGTGTCCCCGGAGTCCTGGTCACTCAGGGCGGGGTAAAATCTTTTCCAAGTGAGGTGCTGGCAGGTACCTGGGCGTCGTCAGGGCCTGTGAACTTGTCACCTGCTGCTCCTGGTCACCCTGCCAGGCGCTCAGTGGTGAAGGATTGGGGCCACTCCTTTCTGAACATCCTACTCAGGGTCGTGCCATGGGGACAGTTGGTGGCTTGGCTGGCACTGAGGGCCCACCTGTGGTGTCCTTAACATCGTGATCTGTAGACTTCTGCCCATCCACAGGTGCCCCCCTGACTGTGCTGGCCACCTGCAGGGCTGTCACAGGCTGCCACCCTTTTCTTTCAGGATCCCTTTTTCTTATTACTACTTTAAATGTGTTCAGTTTTGTTTTGTGAGACAGACAAGGTCTCATTATGCAGCCCAGGCTGGCCTCAAACTTGTGATCCTCCTGCCTCCACCTCCCAAGTGCCGGGATTACAGGTGTGCACCACCACGCCTGGCTGAAATTTAGATTTTTTTTTAGCTGTCTGGCAAGAACTGTTGGACTCAGTTCCCTCCATCCTTTGAGTGCCCACCTTCACTTTTTTGGTCACATCAGCCACATGTGACATTTCTCTTTGGTAGAGCAAAAATGTATGAAGGTGGAGGGCAGGCGGTGAGACCCTTCTGTGGGGACAAACCCAGGATGTCACAACTTAGTGTCGGCACGTGCACACCAGTACCTTGGTGAGGAATCTGATGGCAGCGACTGCCAAGTGTCCCAGGATCTGTCTGACGAGGTCTGGTGAGACCCACAGACACAGAGATGAGGGCCAAGAGGGAGAAGCCTGCCTAATCCCACGTGCCTCCTGGGTGGCAGGTACCACACAGGCCACACAGAGACGACAGGGTCAGGCAGGAGGCGGGGACGGCAGGGACCAGGGCCTTGCACTGAGCAGGATGGTCACAGCCCACAGTGCTGAGGAGGCCCAGGACTGGCTCCTTTGAACGGCCTTGGTCACTCCGGGTGCAGAGATGTCCTAGCTTCTGGGTACCAGGCCCTGGGCAGAGGCCGGGTCACTAGCTGGGTGTGTGAGGGTTCCACAGGAGGTGGGTGCCATGGTTGAGCTGGGTGGCTGCACAGGAGAGCCCTTTCAGTACCTGGGCAGCAGCCAGCCCTAGGGAGGCCCACGTGTCCACTCCGGTTAACTACAGAAAACAAGAGCTTGGTTTCCACCTGGCTGCGTTGTGGCGGTCACCTGTGCTGGGCGCCGCCCCTGTCTGCACCCCACTGAGCTGCCCTTTCTCTGTGTGTGGTGCTGCGAGGTGAACTCGGGGCTCTGAGGGTGCACAGCTCTACTGTGTCCCGAGCTTGCCTTTTTCATGTGAGAAAAATAGTATTTTATCTTTACGAGAAGAGTCCTTGTGATGATAACTTGCCCGCTAGGTTGTAGAAGCCAGTGGCATTTCAGTGTCACGATAGCAGTTACCGCTTCTTTGTACCAGAAATCACACTGGACACTGGACACGCCTTGCCTTTGATTCAGAAACCTCGTTTTCGTAAGGTAGAATCAAACTTTAAAAAGGCCCAAAACACCAGGCTGGGCGTAGCAGCTCACACCTGCAATCCCAGCTTCTTGGGAGGTTGTAGAGATTGGGAAGGTGGCGGTCAAGGCCAGTTTAGGCAAAAGCCAGCAAGCCGGGCGTGCGACACTGTGATCCAGCTCTATGGGAGGCACAAATAGGAGGATCGCCATGCCGGCCTGCTGTGGCAAAAATGCGACATCCTGTCCGAAGGTAATGCTAATGGGCTCTGGTGTGTGTGTGCCTGGCCGCGAGTTCAAACTCCGCGTACGTAACGCTTGAGCCCTGTGCTGTTGGGGGCCCTCGTCCTGGGAGGCACGCGTGCTCAGGAGAGCTCTCGGCCAGGAGGGACGGTTCCACGTCCCCTGACCTAATGAGTCTGGTCCTCGTCTGAGGCCTGACAGCCATCTTTCCGCAGCCGCCTTAGGCCTTGCGTTTCCTGCAGGCCCCCGGAGAGCCCCGCACGCCCTTGCCCTGCAGCGAGCTCCCGCAGCCCGACTTGGAGCCGGATTCCCGCAGCAAGGACTGTCCCCAGGCCCCTGGCCCCTGCCCCGACTGGAGGAGAGAGGCTGCCGCCAGGACCCTGCAGGCCCGGTGGAAGGCGCACCAACAGCAGGTGGCACTGCGACTCTGGTCTCTGTCCTGCAGGGGGGAGGGCAGCGAGCAGCCGAGCGCCTCTCGTGTGCACCATGAGCTCCCAGCCCTTGTGGCAGGCGAGGTTGAGGCCCGAGGCCCAAGACTGTGCTGAGGAACTCGGGTTTCTCGGCTGGGGGCCTGACTCACGGCATAGAGCATCTGTCTAGCAATTGTGAGGCTCTGAGTTCAAATTCCAGTGCCACCGGAAAAAAAATTTCATCTTTCTCACGTTCATTCACTTTTTCTTTCTCTCTTTCAGAAAAAGGCTGTTCTGGACGAGGTAAGAATGTTAATGCCACCAATTTCAAAAGACTTGTTCTTACTGGGCAGTAAAATAACTGATGGGTATTTAAGCACACACCACTGGTCCTGATTATCAGGCAATCAAACCAAACCTTGACATTAAGCTCAAAATACATAAGTTGTAGAAGCATCAAAAGAATATTTGAGGAATTTCACACTTTCTAAATTCACTCACTCAGGGCCAGGCGTGGTGGTGCACGCCTGTAATCCTCGCTTTTGGGAGGCAGGAGAATCATGGTCCAAGGCCAACCCAGGCAAAAGCACAAGTCCCTACCTCAAAAACAAACTGAACGCAAAAGGCCTGCGGTGCGGCTCCCATGGTAGAGCGCCTGCCCAGCAAGCACTGTGCCCTGAGTGCAAATGTCATTCCTTAACACCTGCACCCATACCCACTGTCAGTCCTGTGTCTGACCGTCTGAGGGTCACCGTCACCCAGACGCCTGTCAGGCGGCACGAGGGCGAGGGTGGAGGTCCCTGGGGGGGCCTGGGGAGGGAGCACGGGGCATCGTGGGCGGGACGGTGGCGGCAGGAGGAGGCTCGGCAGACTGGTGGCTGGGGAGGATCGGAGCCAGGTCACAGGGGTCCTTGGAGCAGCCAAGAGCGGAGGGATTTTCTACAGAGCATTCTGAGTCACCGCCTTGTGCCCTGGAGGCGCAAAGACCTGAAGCTTCTCGCTCAGGTCCTGGAGGCCTCAGCCTCCCGCTGGCTCCTCCAGACCCCGCTGGGCAGTGAGTTTGTGTTGGTCACAGGGAAGCTCTGGGGGCTTGGATCTCCTCACCACCTTTCTCCTGCCACCAAGCTCTGGCTGCTCTGGCTGACCCGATGGCCTGGGTGACCTGTGCACTGCCCAGCCCCCTGGGACAGGCAGGGCCAGAGCTCGGCCTTGGCCAGTGCTGACCTCCTGCCCTGCTCTCTGCCTTAACCTGGGCTCCTTGGTCATTCACCCAGTGCTGACCGGGCCCAAGGCTTCCGGGAAGACAGTCCAGCATTTGTGTCCAGTGACAGTGGCACTAGTTGCCTTCGCCAGTGTGTTCTATCATGCCAACCTGAGCAAGGTCCCCTGCTTACCGCTGGCCTGTCCTCAGCCTCGGGTCCCTTGGCCCCCTTCAGGAGCCACCTGGGTCAGTCTTGGCCTCCCCACCCCACCTGCCCCACCTCTTGCTGCTTTCCAGCCCCCAGGTGCCACCCTCGTCCTCTCCAGCTGCTGTGGCCATTTCAGGTCCCACTGTCCAACCTGCCCTCCCTCCACCCCACACCCATGCCCTGCTGGTCACCTTGCTGTTGACTCTGAGAGGTGTGATTAGCAGACCTTCCAGCTGTGGCGAGGAGCCGCCTCATCTCTGGGGTGGCCACAGTCAGGAGCGACAGTACCACGTGGGACGCAGAGGCAGGGCGACCGCATAGCGAGACCCTGTGTCAAAGCAACAAAAAGCCAGCAGTGCCAAGAGGGGCTGGAGAGCAAGGAGCGCTCGTGCTGTGCCCCTGGCGATGGACAGACCGTAGCCACCAGGAAGCTCACTGGTCATCACCACATGGCCAGCCACTCCTGTCCCAGGTGCTCGCAAAGGAGCCACACTACTCCTTCCAGCACTGCCATGACGGCCAGAGGCGGAAGCCGCCCTGGGCCCCTCGCCCAGCAAGTGGACGGGCAGCGTGGTCTGTCCACACAGCGGGGAGTGGTGAACCCTGCAAATGCACCAACTGAAGAATACCAGCAAAGGCCGCGCTGTGACTGGTGATGGAAGTGTCCCAGACAGGTGACCTGTGGGGACAGAAGGACCAGGGAGAAACGGCTAAGGGCTCAGGGTTCCTGTTTAGGATAATGAAAATGTGACAACTGCCCCACACAGAGCAGAACCAGTGCTGCCGACTACAGCATGGCCACCGTGCTGACCTGGATGTCTGCTTCACTGCTAACAGAGCTTGCGGCTAAGGCCGAGACTCAAGGAGAGCGCCTGCCTAGCAAGTGCAAGGCCCTGCGTTCAAATCCCAGTACCACAAGGAAAAAGTCACTTGAGGTGTAGTGGTGCACACCTGTAATCCCGGCACTAGGGAGGTTGAGCAGGAGGATCTTGAGTTGCAGGTCAGCCTGGGCTACATAGGCACACCCTGTTTCAAAAAACGCAAACAAACTTCAGAATATAAAAGGGAGGGAGAGAGAGAGGCTGTCCTCTTCCTCTGCTCCCGAAGTCTGACCACGTCCATGTTCTTGTGGAAAACTTCCACCTTTGGGGACATTGGAGCTGCCACACACGGCAGCCCAGGGCTGCTCGATCCCTCCCCGCTGAATGGCTCCCATCAAGACTGCAGGCATGGGACGCAGGCCCTGGACCTGCTCTGCTACCTGTTGTCACCCTGCAGGTCCTCGGCTCCCTCTAAGACCAGCCATCCCGGCAGTGTCCTCAGCCACAAACCCAGTGGCCATCCAGTCTTCGCCTTGCCAGGAAGCCCAAGACTCACCACAATCTCCTCGTTGAGGCACCGCTGTGCTCGGGTCCCTCCTGGGTCCCTCCCTCCATGTCTGACTGCTGGGGACCATCCTGGGACCATGGTGCAGGTCAGCATGGGTCAGCAGCCCCATGCTGGCTGCTGGGGATGACAGGACAGTGACCCCTGGTGCATCTGCCTCAGGGCAACAGACTGGAGCTTGTGAAGGCACAGTCATTCTGGCCTGCCACCTGTGTCCGCACCGTGACCTCAGATAGGCCTGAACCCCAGTGCCAGCCTCCACAGACTCAGAACTGCTGCCTGGGCCACCCTACGCTGAGAGGGGAGGTCTCAGCCTCTCCTGTACCTGTTGTCCCCTGTGATGACCATCTTCCGCCACCAGGCAGGACAAGGCCAAGTTGAAATCTCGCTTGGGTTCTTATCATCCCTGCAGCCCAGCACAACCCATGGCTGCCGGAATCCGGCCTTTTCTGGGCTGCGGTCCTCCTGGTGGCCGGGACCCATCTCCTCGTAACCCTCTTGCTTCCTCTTCGCCCTCCTACAGCTGACCCCTCGCAGCTGACCGTTCGTGCTGGCCGTCACCCTCAGCCCCAGCGTCCCTCCAGCAACCTCCCTGCAGCCCTGGGCCGTGGCATAAGCTGCGCCTTCACCTGGAGGGCGCATCCCCGGTGCTCACGCGTCCTGCTTTGTTCAGGCTTCTGCTGGAGGCCTTTGCTTTCTTCCCAGCATGGACAGGGGACCCTGCCATCTTCCCCACCCTGTCCCTAGAATCTGGAACAGTGCCTGGCCTGTGGTAGGGTTCAGGGTGTGCTTGTTTGGGTTTTTTTTAAACGTAGGACACCTTGCTTGCAAAGCAGGCCCTCTACCACTTGAGCCACACCTCCGGTCCATTTTGCTCTGGTGATTTTGGAGATGGGTCTCACAAACAAATCTGCCCAGGCTGGCCTCAAACCTTGATCCTCTCACCCTCCTAAGTAGCTGGGATTACAGGTGTGAACACTGGTCAGTGTTGTCTTACGGAACGTGTGAATGAAGCACTGAACTCCGCCATGGACGGGACAGACCAGCAGCATGCAGGCAGCATGTGGTCACCACCTTGTCCACTTTTCCTGTCCTGTCCCCTCCCACCCACCTGCAGTGTCATCTCTGAGTGACAGGTGACAGTAAGGTCTAGATTTAGCATGCGGAGGGTCGGCCTCATTTCAGCTCCCGCTCCGACCGCAGCGGTCACCGAGGCAAGCACGGCTCCACTGCCAGCCTTTGGGTGGGCTGTGTGGTTCTCACTCCTCCAGGCGGCCCCGGCTGTCACAGCGGCCCCCCACCTGTGGGGCCTCGACCTCCAAGCCCCATCCCCGACCTTTGGCCTCTTTTGTTCTGTGTTTTTTCCCCAATATTGGGATTTGAACTCAGGGCCTAACCCCTTTTCTGCTTTAGTTATTTTTAAGGTAGGGCCTCCTTCGTTTGCCCAGAACCAGCCTCTGACAGTGACTTTCCTGCCTATGACTCCCAAGTGTCTGAAATTAGAGGTGCACACTACCATGACAACTTAATATTGAGACAGGGTCTCGACAACTTTTTCCCCAGGCTGACCTCGAACCCAGATCCTCCTGCTCTCCACCTTCAGAGTAGCTGGGATTACAGGCGTGAGCAACTGTGCCCAGCTCCTGGTTCCTTAACTTGTTTCTCGGTTTCCTTATTCATGGCGTTCCTTTCCCCTGCCTTTGAGAAAAAATGAGGTGTTTCAGACAGTTTCACAGAAGTGGCTGGACCACTCAACTCACGTGAGGTCAGGGCTCTGCGCTTGCTTGTCACTTGTCGTTCTCTACCATGCTGGAGGTGGCAGGTCCTCTGCCGAGCCTGAAAGGTTTAAGCCTGGGCAAGAGGCGGAGGGTTTCCCCTACAACATGGAGTGTGGATTTCATGCATTACTGACACAGCCATGGGAGACCAGGGTCAGAGGGTAAACAGTTCCCTTTGGGTGTCCCTAGAGCTCTCACATGGCTTTAAGATGTCTGTGATGGCAGTGACAACCCCTGCGCGAGAGTGGCACACAGCACCAAATGGAACCACAGGCTCCATGGTTGTCCAGGCAGCAGGTGTTGTTGCCTTTCTCCCTGAGGGGCCTGGTGCCTCTCAGCTTGGGGAGCCAGAGGGAGAGAGCCTCTGGGATACCCATACTGATGCATCAGTGCTCAACAGTTTTCTAGACTTTCCCTTAATCTCTGCCCTCTTCCTCCTCTTCCTCTCCTGCCAGGCGGCCGTGGTGCTTCAGGCAGCCTTCCGGGGACATCTAGCCCGAGCCAGGCTGTTATCAGGCAAAGCCCGTGGTTCCTCCCCTCCCTGCCCACCGGGCGTCCCAGAACAGGTAATCCCCCGGTGGTTGAACACAAGCCTGGTCACTCTGGCCGCTCCCTCTCAGGACTCCCCCCACTTCAGCCACCAAGACAAGCTCAGGCACTTTGCTGGCCTTAACCTGGCTAGGCAGGTGTGCCCTGTGCTCCATCCTGCGGCCTGGGGAAGCCCCGCGGTGGTGCCTCTGACATGGCCTTGGGCTGACTCAGCTTTAGCGGCCGGGTTGCTTCGTGTTCTGGGAGTCGAGTGGCACGAGCTGGGAATTCAAACATTTGTGCTTCCCAGATGAGATAATGTCCCAGCCAGGCACAGTTTCTCACACCTATAATCCCAGCACTCAGGATGCTGAGGCAGAACAGTCATGGGTTCCAGGCTGCATAGCCTGACCCTGTGTCAAAACTAAAAACAGAGTCTTGGGGAGTTTAAAATAAAGATCCTCCAGTGAAGAGGGCCTGGCGCTCGGGTGCCATGCCTGGGCCGGCCAGGGTTGCCACCGTCTGTCTGTTGCACACAGAGCTCTTCCCCGTCCTGCATCCCAAGCCCGGCGTCCCAGGCCAAGGGCAACCCAGAACAGGAAGAGGTCATCACTATCATCCAGTCTGTCTTCCGGGGATTCCTGGCCCGGGCCAGGTACAGGTGAGTGGAAGCCACGGGCACCTCAGTGCTAGGCCTCAGGGGAATGTCCAGTGCAGGGCAGCCTGGGCGCCAGGCCACCTGCTGTTGGGAGCTGGAACCGGCCACTCACCAGGGCAAGCCTTGGGAAAATTACTTCCTCACCGTGGACAGGGCACTAGCTGCAGGCTCAGGCCCTGGGGAGGCCTTTCTAGAAGGGTTGTGGACACTGTGTCAACTGGGTTCATTCATTGCTCCTTTCTTAAAGAAAGCAGCGCCGGGTACCCTGGCAAACGCCTTTGACCCCAGGTACTTGGGAGGTGGAGATGGGGAGGATCACAGTTTGAGGCCAGCCTGAGCAAAATGTTAGCGAGTCCCCATCTCAACCAATAAAAATAAAAGCTGGGTGTGGTGGTGCACCCCTGTCATCCCAGCTACACGGAAAGTGTGAGTAGGATTGCGGTCCAGGTCAGCCCTACCTAAAAAGCAACTGAAGCAAATGCCTGGGGCCTGGCTCAAGTGGTAGAGCGCCTGCCTGGCAAGTGTGAGGCCCTGAGTTCAAACCCCAGCACTGCAAAGAAAGAAAAAGAAGCCCTCCACAGCCCCGCTCAGGCTCTCCTGAGGCAGCAGCAGGGGGTCCCTCTGGTCTCCCCAGGCAGGAGCAGGAAGTGCAGGCTCGTCCCCAGCCCCTCACTCCTCCCTCTGCCACATCGACTCCTCTTCTTGGCCCACAAGGCAGAAATGGTGCCCACGGGCAGGAGAACCGGGCCACATCCAAATCTGCTCCTGATCCTGCATGACATGGGACAGACCTGGCTCCTGGTCTGGGAGGTCTGTGTTCTCCATCCTCTGACTGAGCTGGGCTTTCTTCCTTCCAGTGCCACCAGCACAGGGACAGCCACCGCTGCATCTCCGAGTACAGCCGCTGAAGTCTCACGCCCAGCGCCCTCCCCGGCCCCCCTCGTAGCGTCTCCTGGTAATTCTGATTCTGGCGCAAGGGCTGCTGGCCCTGAGGCCACCTTCTGGCCACATGGGGCTGAGTAAGGACACCAGGAGGTTCATTGTGCCGTAGCTGCCCCGCCCTGGGCCACACCTCACTCTGGCCCTGTCCTCGCCACTGTGGCTGCAGGCACCCAGTCCCAGCTTCTGGCCTTGGTGTCTGTATTCCTGGCTCCGAGCTGACCTGGGCCCCTGCCTCTCCTGTTTAGTGACTGTCCTATTCCCTTTGCTGTGTCATTAAAGCCCAAAGGCCCTTGGTGAAGAGACCTGGCCGGATGGGATACCATCCCCAGCTGAGGTCCAGTCCCCTCCCCGTCCACCCTGAGTGGTGACCCCGCAGGCTCCTGTCTTGCCTCTGGACACCTCTCTCCCAAGCAGCTCGCAAGTCACCCCCGCCCTAGAAGCTGCAGTTCTGTGAATGACCCTTCACCTTCCACTCACTCAGAGAGCCCTCCCCCTCGCTGTGGCTGTCCCCCTCGAGCTGCAGGTGAGCAAGAGGGCAGGTGCAGACAGGGACTGTCACTAGACAGCTTCTGCATGAGAGTGTGGCCTGCAGGCCACCACATCACCAGACACCTTGCGGGGAAGTTTCTGTGCTGAGCTCCTTGGGCACAGAGGTGACCCAGGGAAAGATGGGTGAGGACAGACACTAGCCTACTGTCAGAGGGACAGGTGACAGGCGGTGACAGGTGCTGCCCAGGACTGACTTGATGCTGAGTGGGGTCCGATTGTATGTCCTTCCAGATAAGGACAGCAAAGCAAGTGGCGATGAGGCTGTGGAGCTGGAGGACAAGGACGAACCCAGGGAGACAGCAGGCCCACAGCTGCGCTCTGGTAAGTGGGGATGGCGCCTCTCCGAGCAGTCACCCTGTTCTCTGATGGCACAAGAGTTACACAGTTAATGAAGTCACGACTTGCCCCGATCCTGCCTGCCCTCGACCTGGCCGTCCCTCTGCATGGGCCTGGCCCTTCCCTTCCCAGAAACCCCGTCAGAGCCCAAATTGGAGAGCCTCTGTCACTCTATGTTGGCTTGGACGTCACATTTGAAATCGTTTTTGTCCACTTCAGCCATTCGTTTTCTAGCTTTGTCAGAGCAGGGACACTGGGAATTTTGACATTCTCTCCAGACTCTCCTCTGCAAAACTCAGGGAACAAGGACCAGCAGCTCTGGGGTTGCAGGGAAAGCGCACAGGCGCTGGAGCCCCAAAAGCCCTAGCCAGCCGGCAGCCCCTAGTGCCCCAAAAGGCTTTGGGATGCTCTCCAAAAGCCCAGTTCCTGCTGACTCACCAGATGCCATGTCTGGTGACATTTGTGTTTGTTTGGTCAGGGCTGAAGTGGCTGCATGCCGCCCTTCCTCCTCTTGTCAAACGTGAGGGATTTAAAGGACAGTCATCCACCTGTCACCCACCTTGGCAAAAGTGCCAGCACACATGGAGCAGGTGGCTCCGCCCCAGTGACTCAGAGCACTTTGTGTTGCTGCTTGTTTGTTGGGAGCTTGTTTGTTTTATTTTGGGTTTTCTTTGGTGGGACTGGAGTTTGAGCTCAGAACTTCACACTTGCAAAGCAGGCGCTCTACCGCTTGAGCCAGGCCTCCAGTCCATTTTGCTGTGGTTATTTTTTTATTATAAATTTTATATTAGTATATATTTGTCATACAGGAGCTCTGGTTATTTGTTTTGGAGATGGGGTCTTGTGAACTGTTTGCCCCGCTGGCCCAAGTAGAAAAGATTACAGGTGTGAGCCACTGGCACCAGCTGTTTTTTGGGTTTTTGAGGTAAGATCTTAACTGTGTAGCCCAGGCTGGCCTCAGACTCAAGATCCTCCTACCTGAGCCTCCTGAGTGCTGGGATTACAGGTGTGCACAGGACCATTGGTGAGCAGGTTGTGTTTTTAAAGACAAAAAATGGGTCAAGTGTAGTGGCTTATGCCTGTAATCTCAGCTACTCAGGAGGCAGAGATCAGGAGGATCATGGTTCGAAGCCATCCTGACCTTTTTGAGACCCAATCTCGAAAAAAAACCTTCACAGAAGTAGTGATGGAGTTGTCAAGGTGAAGGCCCTGAGTTCAAACCCCAGTACTGTCAAATGAAAATGACCTTGAAACTGATGTTCTTAGTCTCCGAGGTCCCACTTAGGAGTTTTTTGGAGGTTGCTAGGATAGGGCTGGTGCAGTTACGCTGTCCGCTGGGTGGTGCAATTATAATTCGCTTTTTCAGAATCCCAAATCTGCGACGAGTTTCTGTCTGCCTCAGCCTCAGCAGGGAGCTCTTGGCCCTCACCGGGCAGGCCCCGCCTCGTCCTGCCCGCTCACCTGGCCTGGCACGAGGCCCGGGAGCTGCACCTGCAGCGGGGAGCCGGCTCCTACGCGCTGTGTGAGTGTGGCACCAGCCCAGGTCCAGATTCCCTGTGCCAGTAGGTTTTTTTCTTTTTAGGCTGTACTGGGGTTTGAACTCAGGGCCTCAAGCTTGCTAGGCAGGTGCTCTACCACTTGAGCACCAGCCCTTTTTTGTGGTGTGTTTTTTGAGATAGGTTCTCACAAACTATTTGCCCAGGTTGGCTTCAAGCCACGATCCTCCTGGCCTCTGCCTCCTGAGTAGCTGGGATTACAGGCGTGAGCACCAGCGCCTGGCTGTGCCAGTGTTCTGATCTCAGGAAACCGTCAATTACTCAGAGCTGGGAGATGGCGTGTGGGTCCCTTGTGAACCCCAGGTCTGAAGCCCTGCCCGGGGCTTGCTGCTTTGGGGGCCTTGGTCTTGCCTGCTGTGGAGCTGCTGATAGTGTGTGTCCGGGCAGGCAGTCCCCCGCTCTGTCGCCCACACTGCTGACCCACTCTGGTTCATTTCAGCAGAGCCCTCTCCCCTGGGGCTGCAGCCCGTGGTGTCCCCTCCTGTGGACGAAATCAACTCTGATGACTCTGACGACATAATCGTGGCACCATCTTCACCCGCGAGGAAAAACCCTCTCCCTCCCCGGCCCTAAGCATTGTCTCCAGATGGCGACAGCACCCCGGCAGGATCGGCAGGATCGCAGGATTGGGTCAAAGGACTTCAAAGGACGAAGCCTGCTCTTGAGGACTTGCTAACGAAATTGGAAAGATAATTTATCTTGCTAGGGAGGGAACAAAACCTCCAAACCCCAGCGTCCTCGTGGCTTCCCTCCTTCATTGTGCCTTCTGTCCCCCTGACGGCCTTTGTGTCCCTCTTTGGAGGAGGCCAAGTGGCCACCTCAGTGCTGACAGGCACGTCTGTCTACCCTGAATTGAGGGCGGCAGGCAGCCCTACCAAGATGGCAGACTTACTGCCTGACCTCCACCTTGACCTTGACCTTGACCTCTGAGGAGCTGCCTTGTCAGGAGCCTGGCTGTGCCTTTGCCCCATGGGGCCCAGAGATGATTCCAGTGCCTTTTGGGGGAGTGAGCCAGGCTCCCCACCCCGTCCCGACAGCAGAAGGCAGTCACTTCCCACGGCCCTGTCCCCTGTCTTCTGTCCCCTCACTCCCCTGTGCTGCCATAGCCACCCCTCCTAGGAAGGACCGAGGGGGTCTGGGAAGACGGGATGGGGTGAAGAGGCGGGCAGGTTCGCTGGTCACCCCAGGGGCACGGAGTCTCCGGTTGGGGGTAAGGTCTGTTTTGGATGCAGGGACAGGCCCTGTCACCTGGGTGTGGGAGGCCCCAAGGGCACCAGAGCCACCTGGCCCTCCAGGAGATGGCCAGTGGAGGTGTCTGGCTCCACTGAGGAGCTGTGTAGTTTCAGTTTCTCACTTGTCTGAGATTAGCCAACGGGCAAAAATAAGAGGCCCCAGGTTTGCAGGTTCAAGGGCGTGCAGGCCACCACATAGCCAGGCCTGCTCCCGGGTCTTCTCTGCAGAGTCCCTGTGGGACTGGTGGGCCGGCCTCCTCGTCCACTCGGGACTGGGGACGTCTCGCCTGGTACTGGCTGTCTTGGGAGAGACCTGAGGCTGGAGGACCCCTTGGATGGACATGATGGGTTCCTGAGGTTTCGCCCCTAGGGAGAGTCTAAGCCCTCGGCTCCCCTTTGCCACAAAGGTCCCTGATGGCTGTCTTGTTATTTAGCCTCGGGCAGGTGGCTGGACTTGGTGGCCAGGAAGGGGAACTCTGACTTGTCCACCTGACTGTAGGGACAGTGAGGGAGCTCCTGGCCCTGGGATGGGACCCAGAGCAGCTGAAGGACTTGCCTTGCCACATGGGTCACTGCCCGGCCCTTCCTCCGCTGAAGCTGAGGCTGGTTCGGGTCTTTTCTGTTCTGGGTGCTCTGTGTCACCCAGTCCGTTTTCTGACTTAACTCACCTTTGGGCTGGCGTGAGTCGTCCCCCACTCCCCCGGCTTCCTGCACGTCTCCCCTCTGCTCTGTTCCCTGTGACCTGTGCCATCCCTCATGGGTCCAGGTACATTGTGAAAGCACAAGAGGCCTCCGGGGCACCGTGAGCTGGGCTGAGGGGTCCTCGGTTCTGTCTTGGGGTGACCGCACCCCTTAACAGAGGTGTCTCTGCATGGCATTCTCCCAGGACAGCACCTGGAGTTAGTTCTGGGGGTTGGAGGAAGTTTTTCATGGGACACCCTTGCCTCACACTTGGAAGCGCTTCTGCCAGGAGGGTTGCTGGGGGACAGTGCCCATCCCAGGCCCTGTGCACCTGACCTGCAGGGGCCCGGCCAAAGGGCGGAGTGGGGTCAAGGTCAGCCCCGGAATTGTTCTCCTGACTTGTAAAATGTAGTCTTTCCTCTGCTCTATTAAAAGCAAACAGTCTGATGCTACCTCAAGCCTGTGTCTTCCGCTGTGTCCAGTGTCCGGTGCTGGTCACCCAGGTCCCTCCACTGGGACAGCCTGGTCGACTGCTTTGCCACAGAGAAAACATGGGGCGAGTGTCACCAGAGGTGTGGAGACCTGGGTCTAGTGCTGCTGGCGTCAGCAGGAGGGACTGGGCAGGTTGGCCTTGAACTTGGTGTTCCTCTGATGGTGCTGCACCACAAGACAGGACCCTTGTTGCTGGGCTTGGTGGGGTTGGTGCCCTGTCCCCACACCTGGCCATCCAGCTGGGGTGTGGGTGGAGCTGTGAGGGGCGGGGCCAGTGGGTGGGGTGGAGCTGTGAGGGGCGGGACCGGTGGGGTGTGGGCGGGGCCAGTGGGTGGGGTGGAGCTGTGAGGGGAGGGACTGGTGGGGTGTGGGCGGGGCCAGTGGGTGGGGTGGAGCTGTGAGGAGCGGGGCCAATAGGTGTGGGCAGGACACTGGGTGTGGCTTGAGTGGGCGGAGTCTCAGGAGATAGCAAAAGGGATGCCCTGGGGGAACCTGCCAGGGAGAGCAGGGCAGAAACCTCGGGCTCAGGGTCAAGTGCCAAGGCAGGCCCAGGTGTGTGCACTTCCGAGCAGGTGCCAAGTGTCACCCGTCACTCACTGTGCCCTGATTGTCACTGCAACACCTCCGATTCACCTTGAACGTGGAGAAACTTCACCAGTCACAAGCTGGGTAGGTATTCAACTTTTTTTTTTTTTTTTTTTTGGCAGTACTGGGGTTTGAACTCAGGGCCTCCACCTTGAGCCACTCTGCCAGCCCTTTATGCAATGGATTTTTTGAGATAGGGTCTCTTGAATGATTTGCCTGGCCTGGCTTTGAACTGTGATCCTCCCAGTCTCAGCCTCCTGAGTAGCTGGGATTACAGACAGGCGTGAGCACCGGGGCCTGGCGGTAGTCAACTTTGAAAGAACGTCCCCCGACCTTTCAACAGAACTGACAGAAGACATGAGAAGCCCCTGGATCGGCCGTCCCCACCATGTGGGCCAGCAGCCACACCTATGGAGGTGACCGCTGCCAGGGACAGCAAGCAAGCGCAGGTGCACCGCACGCTCCACGGAGGCACCTGTCCCTTCCACCCATTCATAGAGGCGCTGTCCAGTGGCCTCAGAACATCCCCAAGGACACACAGGGCGCTGGGTGGCTGGGGACACGGCTTTTACAGGGTCTTTATGGGATGCTGTTCCAGGCCAAGGGCAGACTTTCCCAACGGTGCCGGGTGCAATGCCCACCGAAGGCAGCTGAGGAGGTGTGGGAAGGTGACAGGGACAGGCTGTGGAAAGCCTGCAAACCGGGAGGAAGTGAGGTGCAGATGCGTGGGGCACAAGCCAGTGGCAGTGAGTTTCAGGGGTCCCTACAGCAAGTTTCTGGGTACAAGAGACAGGCCTGCAGCATTGGCAGGGGCTCCAGTGGTCCCCAAAAGCAGGAAGGGCACAGGGGACCCAACAAGTGGCCTAGGATGAGACAGCAGAGCCAGGCTAAAGGCCAGAAAAGCCCGATGTCCTGAGAGGTTTGTGCTGGCTCGTCTGGGCTGACCCTGACCGCAGGTGCTGGCTTCTGTGTGACGAGCGTCTATTTTTGTCTCCTGGCAAGGGGAGCGCGGCTAAGCCCTCAGTCCTTTGCAAAAACACCGATGGTGTCGGAAAAGGACCGCCCGGCTCAGATGTGCCAGGACAGCAGAGCAGAGCGCGGCTGTAAAGGAAATCCCTTCTATCTTTTATTTAGCGCTGACCCCCAGATCTAAATTAAAGTCCCATTGCCACCTGCCTGCACTAATTGCGGCTCAGAGAACCCCTGAGGACAAGACTTGGCATAAAGAGCTGACAAGGGTCCCGGGCGACTATTTCTCAAGACCCCCCCCACCCTCCAGGGGGCCCCTGGGGGCCGGCAGTGCCCACGTTGTGCCAGCTGCTTTGTCCGGTGCTGGCCACAGCAGGGAAACACCTGTAAAGCAAGAGAAATTGCGTCTGGAAGCCGAAAATGGCTCAGAGGGCCAGGAGGGGCTCCACTGGTCTTTAGCATTTTTTATTTGAAATAAATACAGAATTTACACATAAATCTTTTTGTTTATTTCTTGGCAGTAGGGTTTGAACTCAGGGCCTTGTGCTTGCTAGGCAGGCGCTCTTCCACTTGAGCCCTTTTTTGCTTTGCTTATTTTTCAGACAGGATCTCTTTGTTTTTTCCCTGGCTGGCCTGGACCATGGCCCTCCTGTTTACACTTCCCGGATGGCTGGGATGGCAGGAGTGCAGCACACACCCAGCTTACTATTGCTTGAGATGGAGTCTCTGTTTTGTTTTGTTTTGCCTGGGCTGGCCTGGAACCTCAAGCCTCCTGATCTCTGCCTCCAGTGTTGCCGGGATTACGGACATGAGTCACTGCACTCGGTCCTCTCATACAAATATTTTGGAAGGGCTAGGCTCTTGTTCCTGTGCCATTTGTCCAGTTGCTTTGCAGGTTGTTTATCCAGATGGCTCTCTAAATGTCTCACTCTTGATGACTGCCACGTGTGCTCCCGCTGTCTCTATCCACCCGGCTTGCATGCTCCTGTGCCAGATCTGCCTCAGGAGCCCATTTTCCTGGACTTGGGGCATTTTGCTTTGGTCCTAGCAGGGGACAAGTCCCTGCCACACGCGGATTCTCTGAATTTCACAGACACACAGTTCCTCTGAATTTCAGTCCCTTGGACGTGAGCAATGGTTTGAACATCAAGGAAAGGAGAGTGGCTGAGCGTGGTGGTGCACACCTGTAATCCCAGCTCGTGGGAGGCTGAGGCAGGAAGTTCTCCAGTTTGAGGCCAGGCTGGGCTACATCTCAAGGCCCTGACTCAAAACAAAACAAAAATGAGTGTGCCAGAAGGGAGTTCCCAAATTCTGTTTAATTTTGTTTCAGAAGCGGGGGAGGAGGTAACATGGGAACCAAACACAGATGGCCTTGTTTGTCTGGACCTCACGCTGACTGACATGTTGGCTCTGCCACTGACCGGAGCCGCTCCTGGTGCCCGGTCATCCCGTGTCCCGCTGGCGAAGCGTTTTTGCATCTGAACTGGGCCGGGAGGGGCCTGTGAAACAGAGTGCTGGCCGCGGACGCTTCACCCAGCCCCTAACCCACCACCACCTCTGCCAGCGCAGGCTTCAGCTGTGATTCCCCCACGAGGCTCCGCCTAGGAGCAGAGTGGATGTGGCCTCTGGTCCTCTCAGCGATGGCTGGCAGGAGGAGAGGAAGAAGTGAGACCGTCCCCAGAGCCCATGCCCACCACTGGTTTTCCGTGCTCTCGGGAGTTCTTCCAGTTTGGTCTGGAAGGGGGAGCACAGGGGCCTTCTTAAAACCGGGCGTGCTGGTGCATGCCTGTAATCCCAGCCCTTGGGGGCTGAGGCAGAAGGATTAAGAGTTTAAGCCTGGCCTGGGCTACACAGCGAGACCCTATCTTAAAAACCGCAAAACCAGCAACAACAGCTGGGTGTGTAATCCCAGTTACTTGGGAGACAGCGGCAGGAGGGTCAAGAGTTTGAGGCCAAGGGCTGGTGGAGTGGCTCAAGCCACTGTGCCTGAATAGCCAGCATGAGGCCCTGATTTCAAACCCCAATGTCCCCTCCTACTCACCCAATAAAGAGACTGGGCGAAAGTAACCCAGGCCAGGCCCTGGCCAAGGCAGGCTTCTGTGGGACACCCCTAAAGTCCCCAGGGGACACAGGACAGGACAAAGGAGAACCTGAGTCCCCCATTACTGCTATGGTGTCCAGAACAGAAATGACGAGGGCGGGGACAGGCTGGCCCGGCTCTGGGCATCTGCTCGCAGCTCCTGGCCCTCCGCTGGCTCCCCTTCCCACGGCCTCCTGGGTTTGCAGCCCCAAGGGCAAGGTTTCCATGGCGCCCTGCCCCTGCTGGGTGAGGACAAGGGGGGAGCCCCGAGCTACGCGTTAGTCAAGCCCAGAACGGACGCAAAGGAGAGCCGTGTGCCAGGGCTCCGGGCCCAGCCTGGGGCTTTCTTCCCAGGGATGAAAGAGAAGCAGCGGGGAAAGGGGGAGTGGCCCTAATGGGGGGCCCCACACAGAGGAGGGCTGCTCCCCGCAAATGGCAATGGCGGCCTTCTGCCCCCCTTCCCCCCACCATGGCTGCTACCCCAGGGCTTGCCCACCGGCCGCCTCTTCTCCTACCCCTGGCACTAAGCCTTGTCCTCTCTCTTACACGGAGGGGTCCCCAGGTTCCGTC
The DNA here is from genome assembly GCF_047511655.1 of Castor canadensis. Classification (NCBI taxonomy): domain Eukaryota; kingdom Metazoa; phylum Chordata; class Mammalia; order Rodentia; family Castoridae; genus Castor; species Castor canadensis. The sequence goes on along the minus strand of NC_133391.1, from coordinate 1,515,804 downwards.
CCTCCACCCTGACCTACCCACAAACATGCGTACGCACGCCCTGCACGAACCACGCGCACCTGCACGAAAATGCACGCGCACGTGCACACGCAAACTCACAAACTCCAGCCAGCATGCGTGATCGAGAACAAGACAAGACCCCCAAAATGCCGGGTGTGGTGGGGCATGCCTGTAATCCCAGCAGAGGCAGGAGGATATCGAATTCCAGGCCGGCCTGAACTATATAACGAGACCCTGCCTTAAAAATATATGTATGTACTGAGACGTCTGAGCGGGTCTGCTGTCACCGGGACGCCCTTCCCTGGCCCACGCGTCACGGGCACAGCCTCAGGGCTGATTCAGCGACATCCAGGTCTTGCAAGTGACAATCACCACCCTGTAGCTGTGACGAGGTGGCTGCTAAAGTCCCCTCTGACACGACTCCAGGTGATTCTGCGGTGGGCTCGGTCAGCACTGCTCCTGCCCGCTCACTCTCGGGGCCACCGAGCCCTGAGGTCATCACAGGACTCGGCGAAAGGCACTGGCTCCCTCTGCCTTTTGGGGGACACTTCTGCCTATCACTGAAATCCCCACTCCTCCCGCAGGACCCCACTGTCACCCCAGGCCTGGCACCCGCTGCCCCTGCCCCCACGGGGTCCCCCGCTCCGGCCGCTCCATTCTCATGCTCAGCTGGCCCCAGCCGCTGGCCGTCTCTTCTGCACAATGTTAACTGAAGCAGCGTCTCGCTCTCCTCGTAGCTCACGCTGGCCTCAAACTGGCCCTGTAGCCCAGGATGGCTTCCAACTCACCATCCTCCCACTTGGCCTCCTGAATGCTGGAACTACAGGAGTGTGCGCCATGCTCTCCTTAGAAATAACTTCTGTCAATATTCAGCAAATCCCAGTGCAGACAGCAGCGGAAGGAGAGGGAGGGAGGGAGGGAAGTAGGACCGGCAGATAAACACTGCACAAAAACAATTTTACTAGAGCGAGGATTGACATAGGTTCTCTTTGATTTGTTACAGATCACATTTACTTTGACTACACTTGAATGGAAGGGAAGGGAACGTGGAGGACTGTTCAACTGTGGAGCTCACGCCTGTAATCCCAGCTGCTCAGGAGGCAGAGACTGGAGACTGGGAGGATTGTGGTTCGAGGCCAGCCCAGGGAAAAGGTAAGCAAGACCCCATCTCAATCAGTAAGCCAGACGTGACGGCAACACCTGTGGTCCCAGCTTCACAGGGGGCCGAGGGAGAAGGATCACCGTCTGAAGCCGGTCCCCAGGCAAAAATGTAACTCCCTACCTAAAAAAACTAAAGCAAAAAGGGCTGAGGAAGTGGTTCAAGGGTAGAGCACCAGCCTAACAAGAGCAAGGCCCCGAGATCAAACCCCAGTACTGCCAAAAAAACCAAAAAAAAATCTGAGTTCTAAGTTTTTAGTACAAAGCCAAACTTGTGCAGAGATTTCTGGTGTCCTTCCAGTGACGTGTTCTGGCACCCGTGTCCCTTGTCTACCGTAGCTAAGAGGCATCCTTAGCTCCTGGTCCCGTGCATCCTGCCTCACTTTGCCGTGTGTGGCCTGCTGGGTCGCTTAGTCACTCTATCCGGAGGCCGGGCGCACGTTCCAAGCGGAAGTTTGGCCCAGGCACTGAGAGCTGTGGGAACGGGACGGGGCCACTGGCACAATGGTCCTATTTGCATTTCAGCAGGGGAAGCCTGAGCCAGACGAGGGACAGTGGCTCCTGGGCTGGCGAGGGACCGTGTGAATGCAGCCCGCCTCCCAGTGCCCTCCACAGATGACAGCTCAGGCGTCCCAGGGCCCCTCAGGGAGGGGACAGTCAGGCTGCTGGCCAAGAGAAGTGGAGGGGGGTGAGGGCCTCAGAGGGGACAAACTCTCCTGCCATCCCTCCTCCGTGATCCTGCCAGGGCTGCCCGCTCCCAGGGTCCCCGAGGGGCAGAGAAGGCATGAGGCGTCCGCAGATGCCGCACAGATCCCAGGGCTGTGGCCCGAGTTGACGGCCTCCTGCACCTGTGTGACAGGCGCTGGGCGGGTGGAGGTGCTCTGAGATATCTCCCCAGGAAGGCCAAGCTCTTCACACTATCAAGGCAGGACCCCCACCCTTCCCAGGGTCCTCCCCAAGTGAAACGGGATTCCTTTGAGCAAGACATTCCTCCAGCCAGGGATGGAGACACCCTGCCGCGCGCAGGCGCCCAGAGTTAGCCAAAAGTCTGAAAACTTAGTCCCCACGGCTGTCTCATTTCTGACACTCACGGTCTGGTGAGTCACCAGGACCCACAGAACTCCCAGCAAGGGTTGTGCTCATGCTTAGTGTTCATTTCAGGGGAAGGGTGCACGTTACAGTCAGCCAGGTGCCAGGCGCAGAGGTGCGTGCCTGTAATCCCAGACCTCAGGAGGCAAAGACAGGAGGATCATGGTTTGAGGCCAGCCTGGGCAAAGTCACACTGAGATCTTATTGGGGTGGGGCATGGCTTAAGTGGTACAGCACCTTCCTAGCAAGTACAAGATCCTGTGTTCAAATCCCAGTACTGAAAAAAAAACACCAACCAAGGGAACAGATGCAGGGTGGAGTTCAGCAGGACTCTAAAGGGGACATTTCTGTTCTCCTTGGCACTCTGTACCCCTGCCTGTATCGGCGCATGGCAACCAGTTAATGCCACCCAGGAACCCCCCACACGCACCAGTGTCAGTATGGAGGCTCCACACACAAATTAGTTGACTGACTAATTGATTGAACAGATGGTTATCAGTTAACTGATCTGGACTATCCCAAAGCCCCCATCCCACATTGCATAAGGTGTGGTCAGCCCCCACCATAACCAAAGACACCCCATTCAGGTATGACATAGGTAACCTTCCTGAAGCCAGGGGGACAGGTTGGACCTCTCTTTGTGCTGGACCAACGTCTTCACTACACACGGTGTCAGCTGTGGAGGGTGGCGTGGTCCCCACCTTCCTAGCTTTGGGCCCTGGGGAGCACTTCACTCCGGGTTTCAGTCTTGGCAGGTGTAAGGGGAGGGCCCGCCTGGGGTACAGACACCGCGGTCCCGTGGACTCCCGTGGGGAAGCCGGGGGTTATGGCCGTGTATGCCACCCTCTCCCCTAATTTAAAGAAAGGCCGGGAGTGTTTCGCAGCTTGTTGGTGAATTGGGGGTGCATTGGGGTGAGCCCATTTCCATCCGTAAAGCTGGCCTCAGACTGCCAAACTCCACCTCTGCTGCCAGGGAGCTGGGATTACAGATGCGGCCCACAATGTCCGGCTTGGTTTTTTTTGTTTTTGTTTTTTGAGATGGGGTGTCTCTAACTCCCCCACCCACACACATCAGGCAGGCCTCGATCTCCATCCTCCTATCTCCATCTTGGATCTGCCCTGGGCTTGGAGACTGAGGGAGACAGCTGGAGCACTGGGACTTGGGACGGCGTGCTTGGTGGCTCAGAGGCCCCCTGCTGCTGGTTTCCTGGTTCCCACTGGCTTTCTGGATAGATGAGGCTGCTGGCCAGGTAACCACTGGCTCGGGCTGTGTTTGCCTGGCTCTGTGCCCCCTCGGGGACAGTGCTGGCTAGCTTCCAGAGCCCAGGGCCAAGTCCCTCGTGACCAGATGGAAAGCATTGCTGCTGTGGCTTTCCTGTGACCGAGCTGCATCAGCCAGGTGTCTGTGGTGAGCCAGGCCCTGGGCTGGCTGTGTGGCCCGAGTGGCACCTTGCCACCTATCACAGGCGCCAGGGGAACTGGGGCCTCCAAGCCCTGTCCTCTCCCTGCCAGTTCTCCTGAGCGCTCTCCCCACAGAAAATGTGAACCTCACTGGACGGGGCCCAAGCACAGGGAGCTCCATTGTTCTGGCGGGGCCCACATCTGGGGGCCGGGCCCCCTCCTGCACACGTGCAGCTGTGGCCTGGCTTTGCTCCCAGGAGCTACAGGTCTGGGAACAACCATCGAGGAGCCTCAGCCCAGCCACCTCCCCTGGCCTGGAGACAGTCCCTGGGGACTCCAGGCCTGGCTCATCCCTCCCTCTGGAAACTTTGGTCACTCACAAATCTGACTTCACACAAAGGAGGGATGGACGGAGGCAGAACTCGGGTTTCTGGCCTGGGATGTGATTCTCGGAGCCTCCCCAGCAATGGCAAAACCTGGGCCTCAGTTTCCCCATCTGTAGAGTGAGGCGAAAGTCCAGCCTCCAGCCACAGGCGGGCCAGAACAGGCAGGAAGTGAGCTCTGGCGGGTATGGGAGCCCCTTCCTTCCTGCCTTGTCCCCAGGAGGTGACAGGGCTGCTGTCTGTCAAACTTGCCCTTCCACCAGGGTCCTCTCACTAGAACTGGACGCTGAGCACCGTCAGCATGAGTAAGGGTTCAGATCCACCAGCACAGTTGCAGCTGTGCTGTCCCAGACTACAGGCTGGGGACCTTATTTTCTCCTTGTCACCCCTTGTCACTTTTCCTTTGGAAACCCCCTCAGGAAAGGGTTTCAGGGGCCGGACACATGGTGAATATTAGCCAATACTTAGTTCCTTTTTTTTCTACACTGGGGTTTGAACTCTGGGCCTACACCCTGAGCCACTCCACCAGCCCTGTTTTTGTGAACGGTTTTTCAAGATAGGGTCTTGAGATCTATTTGCCCAGGTTGGCTTTGAACCATGATCCTCCTGACCTCTGCCTCCTGAGTAACTGGGATTACAGGCGTGAGCCACGGTGCCCGGCTTAAGTTTCTCTTCATTCCAAATGAATCAGAGACAAAGATGTGTGCTATAGACGCCCAAGGGCCCCAGGAATCCGTCTCCGTCTCCTAGGACCGCAATCAAAGTGCCACAATAGAAGTTTGGATTGAGGTAGCTCAAGTGGTAGAGCGCCTACCAAGCAAGTGCGAGGCCCTGGAGATCAGAAGTCAGATATCAAGGCAGCATCGGTTTCCTTTGGAGGTTCTAGACTGGGCTACAAACAAATTTTTGATCCACCTTCCTTCACCTCCTCAGAGCTGGGATTACAGACATGCACAACTATACCCAGCACCAAATTTCCTTTTCTTGTAAGGACACTGTCACTGGATTTGGGTCTACCCTAATCATGTATGATCTCATTTAACTTGATTTCACCTGCAAAGACCCTATTTCCAAATGAGGTCAGAGTCCTGCCAGAGGTTAGGACTTGAACCTGTATCTTTTTGGCTGGATACAATTCAATCCACTCTTTCTGAGTTACTTCACATAACAAACAGACTCTCTGGCCTTTTCAGAAGAAGGTGCTCAGTTTGATGAGGCTTCTGGAAGTATGGTGAGGAATTCCTAGACCCCATTCCTGCATGGGTGAATCCTGGCAAAGCTGCGAGGCTGATGTTGGTAGCGCTGGAATAGGGAGATCGAGCAGGGATACAGGGGCTCTCTCTGTGGCCACGGAAGACACTGGGACACCAGAACCTGTCCCCACACGTGAGGACAGTCTCTGCTGCGGACAGACACTGTCCCGTTCATCCTCAGAACTGCAGAGCCGGGGGCAGAGCTGTGGGGGCAGGCCTGGTCTCCATCGTGCAGCTGATGAGACAGGTTACCTGCCTGGGGTGGGCGTCCTGCCCACCCCCAGTTCACAGCCAGCAGTTACTCAATGCCAAGAAAAAGGATTCATGCAGCCATGTTTCTGGGAGGGTAGCCTTGGTCTTTGGGGACATGAGGGGACCTTTGCCTTGTCCATTGGTCCCGTAGCCTTGGGTGCACTGAGGAAAGAGAAACCTAAGCCAGAATCCAAGACCTGGCCTTGCAGCCACTGGGAATGGAGCTCATGCTGTCCGTCCTCCTGCGCCCTAACTGGGAGCTGTGTCAAATGATCCAGAGGATGGAAACCGCCCTCTGCAAAGGCCGTATCACAGAAAATCAGGGTCAGATGAGCAGAAGACAGGCCTCTGGGAAGCCAGGAGGGGCCTGGCTGCCCGCAGAGCAGGGCAGATGGAAGAGTCCAGGTGTGGAAACCTGTGCGTGGAACACAGGAGGTCCAGACATAAGGCCCCAAGGCAGTGAGGGGACAGAGCCAAGAGGATGTCCTCAGGGGTGAGGCCAAGCAGGTACTGTAGCTCCAGTGGCCTTTCTTCCTGGGTCCAGGTCAGCTGTCCGCAGCAGGTGCTGAGTTTCCAGGCCTCAGGGTGCCAGGACAGGACATTTTCTTTGTCTCAGGTCTTACCCAAAGACGTGATCCCCCCCCCATACCCTGCATCCCCACCCGCCACAGGGCTCTTCGTGCCAGGCCTTCTGAGCACCGTGCTCTCCCTGTACCTCTGCGACCCCCCTTCTCGGGGGAGGATGTGGATGCACAGAGATTAGGTAACCTGTCCACGATCACGCAGAGCCAGGCTCTGAATCCACATCATGTCCATCCTGCAGAGCGGCCACTCACTGGGGCGCATGCTGCAAGGAAGCTCACCCAGACCCTGCGGGCCCGACCCCCGCAGCAAATGTGCAGTAAACCAGAGGACTCATGGGATGAAGCACAGCTGCAAATGCAAGTGGGGTTCCACCCCCGGGGTTCACAGTAGGGACAAGTTCTGAGGGTCCTCGGGCCTGGCGGACCTGGCGCCCCCGGGGAAGGGGAAGGCAACGAGGTAGGCGGGACTTCTGACGGTGGACCAATGGCGTGGCGGAGGTGGGGCCTCAAGGTGGGAGGGGAGTAGGGCGGAGCCAAACCTGGTTAATGTAGAGACGGAGGCTCAGTGGGGCGGGACCAGTGGGCAAAAGCACCAATAAGGACGCAGAGACGGGCGAGCGGCACCAGCTCAAAGGCAGCGATAAACCAATGAGATCTCAGAGACAGTCGGAGGGCGGGGAAGTGGAGTGGGCGTGGCAAATGGACAGCGAAGCAATAACAGCGTGAGGGCGGAGCCAGCGGGCGGGCGGGCGGAGGCGGTGGCGGCGGCGAACAAAGAGGCGGCGGGCGCGGGCGGCCGAGTGGAGCCGAGTATAGCCGAGCCGGGCCGAGCCGAGCCGGGCCGAGCCGGGCCGGGCCAGGCTCAAGAGCTCACGAGCAATGCGTGTGGTTAAGAAAGGGTCGGCGGGTTCCTAAAGCCCCCCGCTCCCGGGCCAGCCGAGGGAAAGCCACGCGTGGCCGCGGCATCCGGCCCGCCATGGCCGGGGTCAGCTACGCGGCGCCCTGGTGGGTGAACCTCCTGCACCGGCTGCCCCACTTCGACCTGCGCTGGGAGGCCACCAGCAGCCAGTTCCGGCCCGAGGACGCCGACTACCAGCAGGTGACGCGCGTCCCCGGTGTGTCCCCAGGTCACGACCCCTCCCGAGGGTCCGAGACCCTCCCTCCATCCCCATGCAGGATCGCGACCCCTAAATCCTGGAGGGCCCTCTGGTGCATGGATCCCCCCATCTCAGGGTCTCAAGCCCTCCCCTGGGAAGGTCCTGGGTCCCTCCAGATTGTCACCAGGGTCCCCCTATTTGGGTTAGTGGGGCCACCTCCCTCCCCTCCATGGACAGCGATGGACTGCTGCCCAAGTCCCACTTTATGCTTGGGGCGACCCCCGCCCCAGGTCTGCACCCTGAGCTCCCTGGGTGCAGACAGGAGGGAATTCCTCACCATCCCCCCACCCCTCTTAGGCCCCAGATGGGGAATCCACTGCCAGGCTCTGGTGAGTGAGTGGCCTGGGCAAGGGCCAGCCCTCTGTGGCTGCAAATGACCCCCTGCTCAGCGGTCAGGCTGTGGGATGTGCACACTGTGCAGTGCGGTCAGTCCCTGGTGGAGGGGGCCGTGAAGTGGGGACAGGAGCTGGGCCTGGGTGTTGGTGGCTGCAAAGGCATTGAGCCCCTCCGGCAGAGCTGGGGGCTGTATAGGGCTCTTCTCAGCCTTCTCCCTGTGGAACCCTAGGCCTGGCGTCATGCCAACTCCCAGTGCCGCCCTCCCCCCCACACACACACTGCTGAACCACTGTCATTTGAGTGCAGGGCAGGGGACCAGGCTCTTGGCTTTTTCTTCCTGCCAGAGGACCGGATTCCAGAAGCCAGGGTGGGGGGTTGGCTGCCTGGTCATCCCAAGTGCTTCTGGGTTTCTCTGTTGTGGGTGTTCAGAGCAGCGACCCCGCGGTGGCTGGCGTGGGAACCCAGCGTTGCTGGGCTGAGTAACAGCTCACCTGCTCAGCGCTTTGCGGCCTCCAGCCCAGGAGAACCGGAAGTCCAGGGTGAGGGCACATGGGAGCTCGCTGGTCCCACTCCTGGTGTACCTGACCCCAGGTCCACCAGCTGACCACGTTCCTAAGCAGATTAGAATGGAGTGAGGAACGGGCCCCACCCACACCAGGAAACAGCAGGGAGTCCTGGAGGACCAGCACAGTGTGGGGCTGCACCAGCTTCTCTGTGCTGCCCAGAACTGGCTGTGTGGTGGCTTTGTCACACTCCTCCTTGAGGACTGTAAGCGGGAGGTTGTGTTTTACTTGGAAAGTTCTCTGCCCTGAGGATTTGGCCAGATCTCAGTTCTGAAGGCCTGGAGGCACCTGAGGCACCCAGGTGGCTGTTTCCTGTGGCCTGTGGGCAGCCACCTGCTCACACTACAGTAGCTGCATTTGAACTTGCTGTGAGGATAGGTGGGCCCCTGCTCTCCAGGAGGCCTAGATTCCAGCACACGTGGCGGGGGGGCGGGGGAGTGAGGGGCGGATGGGGGGCGGCCCTGGGCCTGGGAGGGCCTGTTGTGCCCCTTTGCTGCCTTGCCCTGCTAGCTCTCTGCCGTGGGAGAGCTCTCTCTGACTCACTCTCCTTCTGGCCCCTCTCGGAGGAGCAGAATTAGCCTCTGAATAATTCACAGTGTGGAAACCAGCCTCCCCCGCCACCTTCGCTCCTGACGCCAGCTATGGACATGCGTCCTGCCCCTGCCCTTGCACGCTGGTGCTTTTAGGCCAGGTGGCTTGTTCTCTCTGACCATCATTCTGAAATCCCAGGGCTGCTGGGGCGGGGTGGGGGTGGGCAGCAGGAGCAGAGCGCCCATCCCAGGCAGGTGGGATCATGGCCTGTCATGGGGCCTGACCTGCCTCCCTGGGGAGTCTCGTTGTGGGTAGACCCTTCCCCATCCCGATCTGGAGTGTCCTCTTAGCCATCTTTTTACCCCTCCTCCACAGTTGCCTGCTATGAAGGGGTTTTCTAACTTCCTTGCTGTTTGGGGCAATGGTGGGGGCTAGGGTCGGGGGTTGGGGCCTGGGGAGACCCTCCTGGGTCCTGGGCTGTTTCTGACCCCTGTGGCCCACTGTCGGGACCCCTGGTGAAACCCCCAAGGAGACCCTTTAGCCAGGCCCTGTGCGGGGCTTTCACCCAGCCCCCTTTCACACAGCCCAGGAGACACTGATGGTGTCTGCTGTGCACAGATGAGGAAACAGGCCAAGAAGGGACTGGATGCCCCACTGGAGCTGGTCAGCCTGGGTTGCTGGATCTGGAGTTGATGGGTTCTTCCAAGGGCACCTAGACCCTGCGAGGATCTGGGCACCCAGAGCCACGACCAGCCCTGCCCTGAGGTCCCCGCAGCCCTGACACAGTAGGTGGGATCTTCCTACAGCGTGAGCTCTCTTGGAACTGCTATCTCTGACCATGGCCTTCCCAAGACCACCATCCTGGGAGAGTGCCCCACTGTCCACCTCTTGGGGCTGTGATGATGTTGCAGAGCGGTCTGCTCTGTGCTGCCCCCCACCAGGGCTGTCCTCAGGCTCCTGCTTCCCAGGAAGGGAGTAGGGGCCCCCAGCTAAGTGGACAACACAGGGCCCAGAAGCCTGTCCTGGCTGCCTGAGGTCCCCCAGTTGGGGTAGCAGAGCTTCTCTGTATAGAATATGGGTGCCTGGGATGGGGACTGCTGGGTCCTGGCCTGGGGGCTCACTAGTCTTCATCACCCACCATGATTTCATGTCCTCAAGAAGGGGTCAAGTTCCTGCTGTCTGCTCCCAGTCTGGCTCAGTCTGACTCACTGTGTCCAGTAATTTAGGGCAGGCTGGAAGCTGCGGCTGCTGGAGAGCCGTGGTGACCAGTGATAGGGTTGGAACAGGGGCCTGGTGGTCTGGGAAGGCTTCTTGGAGGAGGTGTTACCTAGCCTGCCATGTAGGCTTCCAACCAGGCTGCAGCTGAGGACAGGCGTTTGCTCGTCTCCTCTCTGATTCTCCCATGTGGCAGCCCAACTCAGGCTCAAAGCCGGTACAGGGACACACCAGCCTTGCAGGTAGCAGTAGCACTTGCCTAGGGCTCACCAGCACGTAGGGCTGTTTCCATTCTGGCCCTGAGTGCTTGGTGTGCCCAGGGCTTGGGAAGAGGGTTCCAGACAGCAGGAACAGCATGTGCAAAGGCTCTGAGGCAGAGAAGCTGGATCTTCAGGCCAGACCAGGCAGAGCCCTCTGATCCACAAAGCGTAAGGAGCATGCTGCCTGGGAGGTGTGTGTGTCCTTGCACGTGGCCACGCAGAGGGAGCTGGGCTCTGGTCGAGTGGCCCTCAGGGCCAGGTGTCTCCTAGCGGAGCTTGGAGCTGGCCCATGACAGCATGGCCCCTCAGTTTACAAGGTCAGCTGCAGGCAGCAGGCCAGTGACAGAACGGCCATAGCCTCCTCCAGACAGGGCTGGCCTCATTCCGGAGTCCTCACTACTCCGGAAATGAGCTCTGGCTAAAAAAGCACCTTATCACTGTCTTCAGCTTACAGAGGCTGTGGGTGTTCGTGGGACACGGGGCGGGGGACACATGAAGACAAAAGAGCCGCCCAGCTGGAGTCGGACCTGCAGGGTGTTTAGGGGTGGGTGCCATTTGAAAACAGCCGTGCTACATCCCTTCTTGTCTGTGGCCTGCTTTTTTCTTTCTTTTTTTTTTTTTTGGCAGCACTGGGATTTGAACTCAGGGCCTCACATTTGCTACATAGGTGCTCTACCACTTGAGCCACGCACGCCCTGAGCCCTTCCTTCTTTAGGTATTTTTCCGTAGGTCTTGCATTTTTGCCCGGGGTCAGATTGAGCTGTGATCGTCCTACCCCAATATCTGAGATGACAGGCCTGCATCCCACCCGTGGCTTGTTGGTTAACTTTTCCGTTGACCCATCAGTCTTGAACTGCATCTTCTGATCTCTGTCTTCCCAGAAGCTGTGGTTACAGGTGTGAGTCCAGCTTGCTCGTTAAACGCCCGTGGCCTTCTTCTAAGTGCTTCCCCAGTGTCCCACTGTGCTGGTCAGCATTCTGAGGTTGCATGTAACAGAATGCTGAAGGCAGTATGCCCTGGGGAGCCAGGTGGGAGCTTCTAGAGCAAGCCCGGGGTGGGCAGGACTAGATGGGCTAGACTTGGGGTACAGATAATAGGGTCTGGGCCTTGGGGACCAAGGGAAGGCCTCTCCAGGCCTGAGTGGCTGTGAGTGTTTGCACTGGAGTCCCAGGAGCAAATGTGGTGCCTGGCCTGGCCTGGGTCAGCCCACCTTGTGGCCAGGGGAGGCTGAGGCTATGACCCCTGGGCCCCCTTGTCCTCTCCCATTGGGGATGGTGCTGGGACATAGTCGGCCGACCTGCCACCTTGTGTATGGGAAGTGCTCTGCTCCATTGTGCTGGCTCACCGTGGACCTAGGAGTCTGCAGATCTCTGATCCCACAGTCCCAGACCCTCGAGAAGTCCTGGAGAAAGGAGGTCCTAAGGACACTTCTGCTAGCTGGCACAAGCCTGTTATCCCAGCACTTGGGAGATAGAGACAGGAGGATAGAGAGTTCCAGACAAGTCTGGTGGCATGGTGAGACCCTGTCTCAAAAATCAAAAACAGGCAGGTGCAGTGGCTCATGCCTATAACCCCAGCTATTCGGGAGGTGGAGTGAGGAGGTTTGTGGTTCGAGGCCAACTGGGGCGAAAAGTTCACAAGGCCCCATCTCTACAGTCAAGCCAGATACGGTGATGCACACCTATCATCCCAGCTACTGGGAAGGTGTAAAATGGAGGCCCAGGATGTCCCTGACGTAAGTGCAAGACCCTATCCTCAAAATAGCTACGGCAGAAAGGAATGGGGCCGTGGCTCAAGTGGTAGGGCGCCTGCCTACCAAACGTGAGGCCCTGAGTTCAAACCCCAGTACTGAAAAAAAAAAAGTGTAAAGCAAACAAGAAGGGTTCTGCTGAGGGCGTGGGGGCATGCAGGTCACTTTACGTCAGTGTAGTGGCGCCTTGGCCACTCCAGGCCCTCTGCGGGGTTCCTGCCCACCCTGGCTCGCATGGCTTCTCTCTCAGGAACCCTTGTACCAATCTCTCTCCCTGCCCCCACTCCTGCCAGGGGCCCAACCTCACCCCACACGTGCCCTGCTGCCCTTCTGGCTGCTGTCCACGGCCCTCTCGCAGGCTCTGGGAGTGCCAGGTGCTCTGTGGCTCTGACCCCCAGGTCACAGCCACCCTGCTGAGAGGCTATTACTGTGTGTTTCTGTAGCACACGGTGGCCCCTGGAGCCGGACACCATGGCCCTACACTGGCAGAAGCTGAGGGCTGTGGACTGGGGCTCCGGCTCCAACCCACTCCTTCTGCCCTGTGGACACAGCTTCAGTGCAGCCCCAGGTCCCTTGGTGCTGGCTATGGGGCCCAGGACGTCTGACTGCACCCCTCCCCCACAGGCCTAAGAAGGGGAACCCAGGCCTTAGGCCCAGGCCTAGGGTCACCGAAATGGGAAGTGACTCATTTGGCCACCAAGGGGAAGGGTTGGTCACATGAGAGCACCCTTAGAGGGCCAAGTGGCCTTCAGGGCTGCCTGTGGGCCCGGCCAATAGAGCCCCCAGCCCTGTGAGGCCGGGTGCACGTGGCTGTCAGGCTCCTCATGGTCTTCACTGGGGAGAGCGGTTGAGGACACAGACCCAGAATGGTCACTGTGGTTCAGCTTGGCAAGGCTCTGATAGGCCCATCCCCTGAGCATGGCGCCCCCTGGAGCTGGGAACCACTCCCCTCCTAGAGCGGGATGGAGGCCTGGCTGCAGAGGCCCATCCAGGCTGTGGATGGGCCATGGGGGCTCAGAGCCTTGGTCAAGGCAGCTTCCAGCCAGTGCCATAGCAGGACACCTGTGCTGGGTGACGACTGTGCCACAGGCTGTTCCCACTCCTGTCCAGAGCCAGGTGTCTGCTGGGAGAGGGGTGGTGTGAGGCCTCTCTGCCCAGGACCCTATGTCCCCAGATGGGCTGGGGCACAGTGTACCCCCTAGATGGGGTCGGAGCCCACGCACATGCAGGCCTGCACACATGAGTGCTCCTCGGCCCTCAGTTAGCCTGGCCACCCCCACCCCCGCCTCCGCTGCCCCAGAGCAGGACTACTGGAACCTGGGACCTAGGAGGGTACAGATGTACCATGAGGCAGCGACCACTGTGTTCCAGCCAGGCTTGTTGCCCCAGGGTGTGGGAATGGCCTGAGAGGCCAGCTGGTTCACTCTGCCTCTGAGGAAGGTGCCAGGCATGGCGGCATGGCACACCCACTGCCTGGCTGCCTGCTCGGCCCTGGGCCCTCTGGACTGGGTGCCTGGCCATCACCTCAGAGGCGATCACCTGGGGTGCTTCCAGCTCTGGGACCGGGTTCCAGGCTGGCTCAGGTGACCAGGCCATATGGTGGCTACCCACTGGGTCTGAGGTCTGCCAGTGTGGTGAGAGCCCAGAGCTTCCTGGAGTTCACGCTGGGAGACAGGTGTGTCAGAACAGAGGGGCCAGCGTGGCCACGTGCACTGTGCCCTCTGCAGGGCAGGGCAGGGTGGCCCTGGCTGCAGGAGAGCTGGGGTCTTCTCACTGGCGTCGGGCTTCAGGAGTGCAGGATGGGGCTCAGCTGCAGGAGACCCGGGCTGGACCCTCAGCCACGTGCTGCCTCACTGAGCCTGCTTCACGCGATTCCAAAGTGTGACGTGTGCAGCCTTGGGCGCCTGCGTGCCTGGACCTCAGAGCTGGGTGGGCACGGGGCCTGGAGCAGAATGCTGGGCCCTGCTCCCAGCTCCCGCGTGTCCGCCGCCAGCTGCTATCCCCAGGCCCCGTCAGCAGCTCACTGTCATGGAAATCGTGAAACCCAAGCCCAGGCCGTGGAAAATCTGTTTTTAATTTCTGCCTGGTGTGGCTGGGAACCTCGGCTGAGTGTGCTGGGGGGTGGGGCGGTGGCAGTACAGCCAGATCAGCACTTGGGCAGCCTGGCCTGGGCAGGGAGGCCTCTTTGCAGGTCAGTGAGTCCTGGCTTCCTGCGAGAGGAACAGCTAGCTTCCTGCAGCCTCAGTGTCCGTCCACATAGCAATAGTCGGCCCACCTGATGGCCAGGGACCCTCAAGCAAGAGTAGAGAGCTTGCACGCAGTGGGGCTCAGGCCAGGCCTGGCCTGGGGAGGGGACAGTACCGTTGTGATAACCCCCTCATATTGGGGGCCCCAGAGTTGGAGAGCTGTGGTGCTGGTTCCTGGCCAGCCACCAGCCGCCCAAACCTTATCTCTTCCTCTGGCAGATATGGCTGCCGTGGGTGTGCCCCAAGGCAAGGGGTTACCACTCATCTCCCTTCTCTCACCCTCCTGTCTGGACCCCACCCTTCCTCTGGAGCACTCTCTGCTGTCTGAACCCCACCTGATCTCATTTGTCACTGGACTGTGGCACACAGGGCCATCTTTGAGGGCCCCTCCTCCTGGGGTACCTTACCATCCACCCAGGTGTGATTATGTGTTGACTCATCCCTGCTCCAGGCAGGCAGGTGTGACTGTGTGTTGACTCATCCCTGCTCCAGGGAGGCAGGTATGACTCAGTGTGGTAACTGATCCCTGCTCCAGGCAGGCAGGTGTGACTGTGTGTTGACTCATCCCTGCTCCAGGGAGGCAGGTATGACTCAGTGTGGTAACTGATCCCTGCTCCAGGCAGGCAGGTGTGACTGTGTGTTGACTCATCCCTGCTCCAGGCAAGCAGGTGTACTGTGTGTGGTGACTTATCCTTGCTCCAGGCAAGCATGTGTGACTCTGTGTTGACTCACTCCTGTTTCAGGGAAGCAGGTGTAACTATGTGGTAACTCATCCCTGCTCCAGGGAGGCAGGTGTGACTGTGTGTGGTAGCTGATCCCTGCTTCAGGCAGGTAGGTATTACTGTATGTGTTGATTCATCCTTGCTTCAGGCAGGCAGGTGTGAGTGTATGGTGACTTATCCTTGCTCCAGGCAAGCAGGCGTGACTTTGTGGTAACTCATCCCTGCTCCATATTGTGACCGGTGGCTCAGTATGCCACTTTTCCCTCTAGGCTGCTGTGTCTAGATGCTTCTGCCCTGGTGAGGCCCAGAGCCACAGATTTCCAGCCCACAGGGAGCAGTCTACACAGGGCTGGCTGAGCCTGTCCAGTCTCAGGGCCTTGTATGTGGGGTGTGCTACGTGGCTAGCAGGGGTCAGAAGGAGAGCAGGCCTAAGCAAGAGGTCATTCAGGGGCCAGCTCCAGGCCGTGCACACATGCCCTGTCCCGTCTGTGCAATGCATAATGATTTGGGGGCCTTCCCTGCACAGAGCAGGACTGGGCAGGACGGTGGGGGACGGGGGTCAGAATCCTAGGGATCTTAGGGGCAACCTGGAGGAGGTAGCCTGTGACGAGTGCTGGGGACAGTGGGGACTCCCTGAAGGAGACCTAGGGACCGCATGTGCTTGGGTCTGGAGACCAGAGAATTCCGGGCCAGCCCTCAGCCACTCTCCTCGTCTGCCTCTGCTCGGGGGACCCGGCCCTGACTGGGGACGGAGACCTGTGGGTCCCTGTAGGCCCAGTGGCCTCAGACCTGGCCCGTCTGATTTGGGACAGGAGGCTTCTGTTCCACAGGAGTTTCGGGAGTGGGTGTGCGTGGGGGGTGTGGGGAATGGGGCTGGGCAGCCCCCTAAGCACCCACCGCCTACAGCTCTGAACTGCAGGACCTGCGGAAGGATGGGGTGGTCCAGGCTGAGGGGCAGGAGCCCCAGGACCTGGGAGGGGTGGGTTGGCCTGTGGCCACCCCACGACCGGAGCGCAGGCCAGAGCAAGCATCTCCCTCGCCACGTCCACCACGGATGGAAAATCCCAGGTGCTCAGAGCCCAGGTGCTGATCAAGCGTTCCCATGATGGTCCTGAGTGGGCTGTGGACCGGCACCGGGCCACCCCGCAGCCCAGAAGTGTGTCTTTTAGGGATCTGGCCTGAGAGAGTGGGCTGAGGTCACGCCCACAGTAATCTCCCCGACAGCTGGCCCGGCCTTGTGCACACCAGCCGGGGACAGGTCCCCTAGTCTGCAGGGGTGTGCTGGACCCCTGGGTCCCTGTGCTGACTTGCCTTGGTATTACCGAGGGGTGCTGTCCTTTTCCTCCTGAGAAGCTGAATGGGGCTGACAGTTGAGCAGGTCCTGCCAGGGAGAGCACTGCCCAGCCTCTCGGAGTTGGAGGGTAGGGGCCTCAGTTTACCTGCAGCGAGGCTGAGCCCCTCCTGTGTGCGGGCTCTGTGCAGAGCAGAGTCCTAGGGGTAGAGACGAGGTCAGCAAGGCCCTGTGTCTCTCTGGCCTGCTGCAACGGTGGGCAGCACCACCCCTGCCCAAATCACAGAGCTCAGTGCAGCCTTCCCAGTGCCCCGTCCAGAACGGGCAGTCCTAGGAGGTGAGGGTGGAAATGGGGTCTCCAGCCTCACAATCAGAGACCGGATTCCTGGAGCAGACCAGACCATGGTGGGAGGAGAAGGAAGGGTACCAGTGTGAATACCTGGCAGCCACAAGGGCACCTGGTCACCGCCTCCAGGGCTTGAGTGACTCTGGTGTCCTTGGGTGGCCCCCCTGAGTCCCAGGACACATTTTGGTTTTTTGTTTTGTTTTGTTTCTGGAGACAGTCTCACCATGTAGCCCGGGCTTCTCTTGAACTCACGATCCTCCTGCCTCCACCTCCTTAGTGCCGGGATTACAGGCATGTACCACTGTGCCTGGCACCCGGGACACAGTCTCATCCTCAAGGCCTGAGGTTTCTTGGGGCTGGTCCTGGCCTGGCCTCACCCTTAACCAAACTGGGAGTGCCTTGTCCCTTTCCCACCGGCCTGCTGTAGGCAGCAAGTGTCCCAATTGACATCGAGGGGCTTGGAGCCCCAGGAGCACAGGGCCACACCTCCTCCCCCCGTAGTAGAAACCTGGGCCCACACGTGGTATAAACGGTCACGTGTGGGAGGGGATTCACACTGGCATCCCGGCGTGAGCAGCTGTGGGTCCCCTCCCCTTCCTGGCTCAGAGCTGCGGAGCTGGGCCTGGAGGCAGCCCTGGCCTCACGGGGGCAGGTGGCTTTTTCTGGGGTCCCCCACGCAGGCTCCGCCTGAAAGCACTGCTCGAGGCCTGTATTCCCATTGGCTCCTTCGCCCTCCCAGTGGCTCCTGGAGAGAGCCATTGCTGGCCATTGCTGGCCGTGCTCACACACCAACCCTGGCTGTGTTCACAGTACGCCGCCTGCTGGTCCTGGCCCTGGTCCAGCCTTCTTCTGGCAAGCCCCATCGTTCACTTACGGTTCACCATCAGTTGGATCCCTGTGTGTGCCTGGCACCTGGTGGCCTGTAGGGACTGGCTGGCCTCGTCCCAATGCCGGATGGCCTCTAGTGTGTCTTACGTTATGGGGCCTGTTTTCTTGTCTGTCAAGTGGGGGTGTGTGTTTCTGGCATCACTGAGGAGGAAGGCCAGGCCTGCAAGCTCGTAGATGTGTGCTGTGACTGAGCACCGAGTGAATAGACCAGCCCTAGAGGCTGCCTGCCGCGTGTCTGAGGTCAGCCCCTTCCTCTTCCTGATCCCCAGTGTCCTCACCCCTGGACGTGTGTCCCCGAGGGATGTGTGCTCGAGGTGAGGGATGGAGCTCTGACACCCCTACCAGAGCTGCATCACCCATTGAGCAGATATGGGTGCAGGGGAGTGAGGGCCATGCCAGCCAGGGCCTGGGAGGGCTGACCAGAGGGGGCCGGCCGGCCAGTGCTGGGCCAAGACAGGGCTAGGTGACATGGGTTCCAGAGCCGTGGGGACCTCTGGGGTGGCCCTGCTTATGGAAGTGCAGGTGTCCGTGTCCCCAAGATTGGCCAGTTGCCTTCACAGGCCTGCCTGTCTTTACCTCGAACCTATAAGGAAGGAAACTGTAGGACCTGTGAGCACAGCTGGTGGGGTTGGCACCTCTGGTTCGTGCCCAGCTGTGAGTAGGTGAGGGTGGATCCAGGAAGCCCAGTTCGACTCCCTGATGTTTACTGATGGCCACTGTATAGGGCTGGTGCTAGGGCACAGAGACTGTTAAGGCCCCTGGGACTGGCGACTGGCCTCTGGCCCACACACAATGCCCAATTCCACTGGGGCCACCTGCTGTGGCCAGCTTGTCGCTGCCTCCCCATGCGCTCCTAGGCTGTGCAGCCCCTCCTGACCTGAGCACCTAGGGCCCAAGGGAGCCCCGGCTTTGGAAGGTGGCTCTGGGGCCAGTCCTCCCCAAGGTGCCTGTGCCGGCCACTGCGAGCCAAGCACGGGGCTAAAGAAGTACGCTCCTCCAGCGCCTTGCCCAGGCCACCCGTCACAGGGCAGCCGAGGGGTCAAGGTGCAGTGTGTCGGGACGGCCCCGTGGTGGAGTCCTGGCCTTCCCCTGAGGGCCCCCCTGCACTGTGCCACAGGCACAGACCCAGCCTCCAAATGGCACCACAGCCCAGTGTGACACTGGCCCATGAAGTTCCACTGTTGTGCGTGTCTGCTGGACATGCAGGCTCCGGAAGCACCTTCGTGGCCAGGTGGAAGGGGAGAAGCTGCCTCAGAGTGTGGGGCCAGCTGGCTTTAGGGAGGAGGGAGTGTCATCGTCCTGCTGCCTGGCAACTGTCCCCTGGGAGCTGCCCCACTGGGGAGCAGTGCTGTTGATCCAGGAGCCTCTTGTCCCAAAGGGTCCAGGCAGGGGTCCTTCTGCCCATGGCTCCCCGGGCTTGGGCCCCGCGGACAGACACAGTTGCCAGGGTTATCAGAGTTGCGGGGTGACCATCAGGCACCCCCGAGCTGCAACTGGTGCAGAGAGATGCCCTCCTCCCCCTCCCGGCAAGCTTCCTGTGCATTGGAACGCAGGCCTTTGGGCCTGGTCCTTTCTCTGTCGGAAGCATCTCTACTGTGAAAAGGTGGCCAGGCAAGCCCTGGGCGGTGCAGAGCCCAGTGGAGGCGGGCTGGCGCCTGCTCCGACTGTGGACAGCACCAGGCTGTGTCCCTGCTACCCTCCTCCCCACAGCGGGTGCTCAGGAAATGTGTGGGGTAAACTGCTTCCTGTTATGCCCAGCGTTGGGGCAGGAGGCCTCTGCTGTCCCAGGGCCCAGGGGACACAGCATCAGGCAGCTATTCACAGCCAGCCCCCAGCCTGGACGTCGCACCAGGCCTGGGTGGTATCCCTGGGACAGACTCGGTGTGTGGTCGGTCCTCATCTCATTGAGTATAGGCAGCACCAGCTGGGGGCAAGGCCCCTCACAGCCCCCCAGATGTGCGTGAGCCTGACGTGCCCCTCAAAGACTTTTGTCATCAGCAAAGTGGAGCACAGTCCCCAGCAGGCCCACTTTCCTAGCACCCCTGAAAACCTCCGCACTGTGGGGTAGAGGGGTCACCATGGCAAAATGCCCTCCTTTGGCTGGTGGACACAGGGAGGCTGGGGAGAAAGAGGGGCAGCGGTTTCACCTCCCCGTTTTCCTCCCACGGCTGAGGGAGGAGAGCGAGGGGCAGGACATTCCATCCCAGGAGCCCCCTGGGGCTGGTGATGAGGACAGATGCCATCCTCACATCCCCACTTGCCCTGTGCCTGGCTCAGGAGCTCACTGCCCCTGTGCGCCACTTCAAGGGACCATCACCGTGCCAGCCCAGGAGGTGACAGGTCCCTGTAGAAGGACGGCTCGGCATGGGACCTAGGAAGGGACCCCCATGGCCTTGCCAGCTGGGCACGCATGGAGGCCTTGAGCTGGTCACTCCTCGTGGGGTCTGGGTTCAAGTGCCATGTGGAATGGAAGATGGTGAGCAGTGACCACCAGAGCGTGGCTTAGGTGTTGGGAGCCTGCACCCACGCCTCACCTCCCAGGGCCGGGGGAGGATTAAATGGGGGGGTCAGTGCCAGGTCCCCTGGCCAGGCAGTGCCTGTAGCCGGTGCGGAGCCCACCGCCCTCCAGCGCGCTTGTGCCGCCCGCAGGCGCTGCTGCTGCTGGGGCCGCGGCCCTGGCCTGCCTGGCCCTGGACCTCCTCTTCCTGCTCTTCTACTCCTTCTGGCTGTGCTGCCGGCGGCGCAAGAGCGACGAGCACCTGGAGGCTGACTGCTGCTGCACCGCCTGGTGCGTCATCATCGCCACGCTGGTCTGCAGGTGAGTGCGGGGGGCGGGGCGTGGGAGGGGCCGGCGTGGTGGGGGGGCCAATGTGAAGGAGCGAGGGGTGGTGGCAGGGGCCAAACGGGGCGGGGAAGTGGGCGGGCGGGAGGGGCCGGGGACGCCTGCGCTCTCAAGGCCCTGCCTCCTCCAGCGCGGGCATCGCGGTGGGATTTTACGGCAATGGAGAGACCAGTGACGGCGTCCATCGGGCCACCTACTCGCTCCGCCACGCCAACCGCACGGTGGCGGGGGTCCAGGACCGCGTGAGTTCACGCGGCGGGCGGGGGAGGGGCGCCCCTCTGTGTGCGCGGG
Organism: Castor canadensis; assembly: GCF_047511655.1. NCBI lineage: Eukaryota > Metazoa > Chordata > Mammalia > Rodentia > Castoridae > Castor > Castor canadensis. Next base: position 1,495,246 of record NC_133391.1, on the reverse strand, counting down.
AGGGCGCGTGGGCGCGCGGAGTCCCCGGCCTCAGCTACTCTGGTCCGGCAGGTGTGGGACACCGCAGCGGCCCTGAACCGCACGGCCGAGCCCAGCCTGCAGAGCCTGGAGCGGCAGCTGGCCGGACGGCCCGACCCCCTGCGCGCCGTGCAGCGGCTGCGGGGCCTGCTGGGGACGCTGCTGGGCTACGCGGCCTCCGTCCCATTTTGGAAGAACCCGGCGGTGTCGCTGCAGGCGCTGGCGGAGCAGGCGGAGCTCTACGACTGGTACAGGTGCGCGGCCCCCCGCCTCCGCCCCGCCCCTGAGCGCGCGGCCCCCCCCCCCCGCCTCCGCCCCGCCCCCGAGCGCGCGGCCCCGCCTCCGTCCCGCCCCCGAGCGCGCGGCCCCGCCTCCGCCCCGCCCCTGAGCGCGCGCGCGCGTGTGCCCGCAGGTGGCTGGGCTATCTGGGCCTGCTGCTGCTGGACGTTGTCGTCTGCCTCCTGGTGCTGGTGGGCCTCATCCGCAGCTCCAAGGGCATCCTGGTCGGGTGAGTGCGGGGTGGAGGGAGGGTCGTGGCCCAGCCGCACCCGGGACCAGCACCGTGGGCCTCCTGTGCCGCGTGGGCTTGCTGGGCTAGTGGACGCCTTCTTGGGACTTGGTGCCCAGGCCCCCGAGTGCCGGGGAACTCGTTCCATTCCTCCATCCTTGGCTGTGCTGACAGCCTGGGTCCATCCAGGCTCTCACAGTGCCACCTCCTCTGAAGATCACAGGAGTGGTACCTTTTCCGTAGAGTGGCTGCAAGGGGCTGTCACTGTCCCCACCTCTTCCAGGCTCCTGTGGGGGTCTGGCACTGGGAGAGTCCAGAGGACACCCCATCCTCTGCAGTGTGGTGCCCCGTGAGGGATGAGCGTGTAGGCGACAGCGCCCTAGAGAAGAGCATAGCCAGGGTGGGGGGTGCAGGCATCTGGGCGGTCGCACTGTGCACGCTGGGCCCAAGAAGGCCCGAGAGTGGGGACTTGGGGACAGAGGCCTGAGGGAGGCCAGTGTGCAGGCCTGTGGGTGTGTGTGGGGATGGGGGATGGCAGGTCTGGGGCTCTGAAGGAAGCTGTGTCCCACAAGGTTAAAGTCCCTGGTATAGCTGAGATCATAGGCCCCTGAGACTGTCACATGAAAGCCACAGAGCCAGAGTGAAAGCAGTGACTGTGATCTACTGAGGAGAGGATCCTGAGGAGGGAGCTGGGGGCAGGAAGGGTGAGGCCCCAAAGCCAGCTGGTCTTCAGCCCAATCCCACCCGCCTGCCTCTCCCATCTCTGAGCCCCACCCCGGCAAGGAGCCGCATCTGTCCAAGCCATGGCTAAGACCATGCCACAGGGGCAGCCACAGCCCCTGCAGGCCAGATCCCCCAGATGTGTCCTGGGGCCTGGCACTCTGGTCTGCAGCTTGGTGTGTGGCATGTCTCCTCCCCCCAGCCCGGGGGCTGCTGACCGGCCTCCTTTGCCCCAAGGGTCTGCTTGCTGGGGGTCCTGGCCCTGGTCATCAGCTGGGGCACACTGGGCTTGGAACTGGCTGTGTCTGTGGTGAGTGGCTGGGGTCCTGAGATCCCCATCTGCTGGGCCTAGGTGGGGAGGGGGGTACCACATTCCTCTGCCCTCTTGCCCTGGGGCCAGGGTGGACAGAGAAGCACAGCTCTTCTCTAAGGCCTGCTCCTTTGCCTGTGCCCACCCAGGGCTCCAGTGACTTCTGCGTGGACCCTGACACCTACGTGAGGAAGATGGTGGGGGAGCACTCAGTGCTGAGTGAGGGTGAGTCTGCAGCCACATCAGAGCTGGTCTTCCCACGCTGGGCTGGCCTGGGGCGGCAAGAGGAACAAGTGAACAAGGCTGAGGTGCCCCTGCCGTTGGAGCCTTGGGTCTCGGGGTGGCAGGTCCCAGGCCAGGAAACTGGTGAGTCAACAGGACCACCTTTTCCCAGGTGGAGGCTCTGCGGGATGGGCAGGTGCGGTGAGGCCAGTGACAACCTGGGGGGCAGTCAGGTGGCAAGGGAGGCACACAGCCAAGCCGGAGATTTTGAAGTTGAGCCAGGTGAAGCTGTGCCCCAGGCGAAGGCCAGGTGCAGGCACACAGGCTACATGGGAGCCTAGCCAGGCTGCACGCAGTTGTGTTGGGGCTTATTGTAGCGGGGGCGCCTGTGGCCAGGGGAGAGGGGAAGAGGCGAACCACGGCTTTTTAAAAGCTTCCGTGAGGCCAGGCACGGTGGCCATGCTTGTACTCCCAGCACTCCAGCAGCAGGATTGCGAGCTCAAGACCAGCTGGGTTATGTCGTGAGACCTTACTGCACACAAAAAAATTTAAACAGCTCTCCAGGCTGCTGGGTGGTGACCCGAGGGTTCTGGGGAGGCCGCTTGGGAGGAGCCAGCGAGGCCTTGAACAGGTGGAGTAGGAGGCGGGCAGTATGGGCTTTGGGGGTGGGGCAGCAGGACTTCCTGATGAGCTCAATACAGGAAGAGAGGAACTGGGATTCCGTGTCGCTGGTCCTCCAGCCCCAGGCTCCTGGGGCAGACACCAGGGCTGAGTGCAGGTGGCGGTGTGGGAGACCACACTCCCACTGTTGCCACATCTGGCATCCTGCACACCAGCAGAGGGTCGGTGTCCAGCCTTGAGCTCCCTGGAGGCCACAGCTCGCCCCCATATGCTTGGTGCACTCATGCAAACAGAGGCCACCCCTCAGTCCCTCCTCCCCTTCCCCCTCTCTCCACAGACATCCTACAGTACTACCTGGCCTGCTCACCCCACGCCGCCAACCCCTTCCAGCAGGTAAGAGCCAGGCCAGTCCCCAAGCCCACCCACTCCAGCCAGCACCACGGGAGCTGTGCAGGGGTAGCTGGGCGGACACTGTTAGCCCAACCTGCCTAGTGCTGCCACGTCCCCGAGACTCCTTTCATTCCTTGGGGGGCAGAGGGAGGGTCCCTGGGAACGCTTCTGAACAGTGTCCTGTGGTGACATTTCAAGGGGTGGCAGTGCTGGCTGTCATGCCAGTAGAATCCGTCTCCAAGACAACCTGCCAAGGGTAGGCGTGTGGTTCACGCCTGCCATCCCAGCACTCACTTTGGGAGGCTGAGGCAGAAAGGACTGGGAGTTCGAGGCCATCCTGGGCTACATAGGGAGGCCCTGTCTCAAAAAAAAAAAAAGAAGACTCACCTGCATTGAGAGTGCCTGTTTGCTCTCTGGAACAGGTGCAGAGGTGCGGTGCTCTGGCACCTCCTGAGGGAACCCCCTGGTGTGCGGACAGTGGGGGTGGGGGAAACGGGTACGAGCCCTGTAGGCTGTGTGCCGGGGAGGACCGGGGTGACCAGGTGGTGGCCCAGCCGCTGGAACCCAAGCCTTTCTGGAGCAGAAGCTGTCGGGCAGCCACAAGGCCCTGGTGGAGATGCAGGACATGGTGGCTGAGCTGCTGAGGAGCGTCACACGGGAGCACCCAGCCACCAAGGTAAGGGGTGCAGGGTGGGGGAGCCTGGGGTCCCATCTCCTCCGCCTTTCAGTATGGAGCTGTCTTCCCATCCTCCTCCCTTTCCATTGTTTTCCCCGGGGGAAAGTTCAGTACTTTTTAAAAAAGCAATTTTGTTCTTTATATTAAAAGTGACAACTGGTGGAGTGGCTCAAGTGGTAGAGCGCCTGCCTAGCAAGCAGGAGGCCCTGAGTCCAAACCCCAATACCACCAAAAAAGAGGGGAAAAAAAAAAGACAGAAACAACCCAAACGCATCAGCGGTGGAGTGAGTATGTTACGGTATAGCCCACACAGAATACTATACAGCAGTGAAAATGGAGGCACATACACCCCCATGTGGGCGCGTGTGGTTAAGCTTCTGACAAAAGTCCACACCTCCTGGGGGTGTCTGGGTGGCCTGTGGGGTCCCCGTCCCTGTAGGACAGGAGCAAGGAGAGCTGTCTGGTGGGCTCTCCAGCTCCGTGGGAGCAGAGGAGTACCTTCCCTGAGGGACTTGGCGGACTTCAAAACAGCCAAGTGTTTGAAGTTCACGCACGCGATACTTTGTTTTATTTCGCGTTCCTGGGACAGCGTGCCCTTGTGTTTTGCTGACATGGGTCAGTAGACACATCAGTCAGCTCCGGCCACTGTCACAGCACTGCAGATGGGTGGCCTGACTGAGACCTTTGTGTCACGGTCCTGGAGCGTGGAAGTGTGAGGTCGAGGCGTGAGCCGCTCTTTCCTCCCGACGCTGCCGCCCTGGTCTGGCAGTCTCGTCTTCCTGCGTGCTCACAGGGTCATCCCGCACACGTGTGTCTGTGTCCTGAGCACTCTTGTAAGGACCCCAGAGGGCCACTCAGCAGCTTCACCTTGCTGAGCCGGTCTGCAAAGGTTCTGGGGCTTCAGTGCGTGGATTTTAGGACACAGCTGAGCCCGTCACGCTGGGCTCTGTGTCCCTGACACAGCGTGGCTTGAAGCCGTGTTGCTGGAGGCGGCACTGGGCCTCTCGTCAGCCCAAGGTGTTGCTGTAGCCGTGTCTGCATGTGTACGACAGCCAGAGGGGTCCACACACGTGCACACACAGGTGCACTGCGACGAGGCTCGCTCTGCACAGAGGGTGTCACGTACTGTGGTGTCTCTCAACGTCTCCCGTTAAGAAAGAACACTCTTTCACTGTTCTTTAAAATAGGGTTTTTAAAAAACAGCTGGGTACCAGTGGCTCACGCCTGTAATCCCAGCTACTCAGGAGGCAGAGATCAGGAGGACCGCGGTTCGAAGCCAGCCTGGGCAAATAGTTCGTGGTTCAGATAGTTCCACGAGACCCTGTCTCGAAAAAATCTTCACAAAAAGGGCTGGTGGAGTGGCTCAAGGTGAAGTTCAAACCCCCAAAAAAAAACAGAACCAGGCCCCAGCCAGTGACTCACCATGGTCCCGTGACAATAGGGAGATGTGACTTCACATAGCACTGACCCAGGGGACAGGCATCCATGGGTCCCTTGTGTCCCCATGATCCAGGGCACAGACTCCATGGTTACCATTCTGCCCTCCATCCCTGCTTCCTCAAACTCTTCCTTCCCCACCTTCCCCTCTTTCTTCTTCCTTCCCTCCCCAGAACTGCAGGTACTTGCCAGGCAGGCGCCATGCCAGGGGTGTGTGCAGAGAATGGGGTGGAGGGTGGTCTCGGTGGCTGGTTGTGGGGTGGAGGAGCCTTGGGCTCCAGGAGGAGGTGTGGTGTTGACGTCAATGGCGCATAACCCCCCCAGGACCCCCTGCTCCGCGTCCAGGAGGTGCTAAACGGCACCGAGGTGAACCTCCAGCACCTGACGGCCCTCGTGGACTGCCGCAGCCTGCACCTGGTGAGGGCCGCCGGGGCGGGCGTGGGCAGCTGCGGGCAGGGTTGCTGCCGGACGGGGACAGCCCACCGATGGGGGCTCTCAGCCCACCTCCTGGCAGGGGCGTCCAGGCCACTGTGACTTGGCTCTGGGGGTGGCGTGTCGGCCTCACCCTGCCGGAGTCTGACTCTCCCCTCTGTCCCGCACAAAGGACTACGTGCAGGCCCTGACGGGCTTCTGCTATGACGGCGTGGAGGGCCTCATCTACCTGGCCCTCTTCTCCTTCGTCACGGCCCTCATGTTCAGCTCCATTGTCTGCAGCGTCCCACACACCTGGCAGCAGAAGAGGTGAGGCCCAGGCCACCCAGCACGCGAGGTCCTGGGCTCGAGTGGCGTGTGGGTGCCAGGCTCCTTCTCTGGTGTCACTGTGCCCCTTCACCCTCCTGCCTCCTTCCCATTTGGGCACTGACTGCTGCTCGTGGACGCACGGGGCTCGCCTGTGTGTTCTCTTGACGGTGGTGGTGATGGATGGCGATGGGGTGGTCATGAAGGTGGTGGTCGTGATGGTGGCGGTGAGGGTGGTGGTGGTGACAGGGGCAGTGGCGGTGGTGAACGTGGAGGCTGAACGGGTGGCCCAGATCTCAGCCCTGGAGCGCATGGTTGACTCCGACCCTGACTGTACCCGCTTGTCATCTGACTGGACGAGTCACTGCTACTCCGGGCTGCGGTGCCCCTGCATTAAGGGAGGTGTAAGAGGTCGGATGAGCTCTGTGTAAGGCCCCACCTGGGCTCAGCCGTGGTCCCCGCTGCTCAGCCACAGTGTGTCACCCCAGCCCAGCCCAGCGTCCCATCAGGGACAAGAGGGTGTGGAGGGCTCCAGAGTGGCAGGGTCTGAGCCACGGGCTCCCTGGCCTCGCTCTGCAGCACCAGTGGTGTGAACGGGCCCTGCAGGGCCAAAGCAGGGCTCCCCAGCCTATGCCCCAGGCGGGGACCTGCACCCTACTTTCAATAAGCAAACAGCCAGGAGAGCCCTCTGCGTGCTGTGGGACAGGCCCAGGTGAGGTGACCATGTGGTCTAGGGCCCCGCCTCACAGTCAAGGCAGCGCCTGTAACTGCCCACAACCCATCAGTGTGACCGTGGCCCAGCCAGAGTCAGAAGCAGGCGTCCGCGCCAGCGCTGCTTCGCAGGCTGTGTGGCCGGTGCCCTCCTGCAGGCCCTTTAGCTTGTGTCCTGTCCCTCCCTGCAGGGGCCCCGAGGAGGATGGGGAGGACGAGGCTGCACCGGGGCCACGGCAGGCACACGACAGTCTATACCGCGTCCACATGCCCAGCCTCTACAGCTGTGGCAGCACCTATGGCAGTGAAGCCAGCATCCCGGCCGCGGCCCACACGGTCAGCAACGCCCCGGTCACCGAGTACATGTGAGTCGTGGGACAGGTGGGACCAAGGCTGGGCCATGGCTTGGAGGATGAGGGAGGCCGGCGCAAAGCCTGCAGGCTGTGGTGGAGGCTGGGCAGCCCCAGGCGTCAGGTGACTTAGTGTTGAGTGTCCTCTGCTCTCAGGTGAGCCCAGTAAAGGGCCATGCGGAGCCCACCTGATCAGACAGAGGGTCCATGGCTAGGCCGATGGCCCAGGGGAGGGGAGGCCTGGGCAGGCACAGGGGGCCGCTCTAAGCCTATTACTGTGCTGGGCCCCCGAGACCCTCAGTGAGAACAGGTGTCAGCCCTGTGGAAATCGGCGTCAATGGTGGTACTGGGCAGAGTCCTTCTGGCACTGAGATGGGTCACTGTGGCCAGTGGCCACTCATCAGCTCTCTCCTCTCCTCTCAGGAGTCAGAATGCCAATTTCCAGAACCCCCGCTGTGAGAACACCCCTCTCATTGGGCGTGAGTCCCCACCACCCTCAGTAAGTCCAGGGCAGATGGGGTGGGGGGATCCTCAGCCGCCAGGGGGTCCACTGCCTTGGTTCTGCACCACCACGGGGCTCTGGTGTGGTTGTCGTGGGCAGTGTGAGCTCTGGGGATAACTGGAGCCTCTGGTGCCGGGGACCCAGCAGGGTCTCGGTGGACATCTGGCCAGAGTCTGTGGGCTCATAGCTGTCACCAGCCTTGGGGAGCCAGAGCGCACAGCGCTGGGGGCCCGCTGCCCAGAGGGTTGGCTCTTGGCCCTTTCTTGGGGTAGGCAGGTGGGCAGCCCCACCACACGGGCCCCTGTGCTCCCTCTTCCCACCTTCACTCGGGCTCCCATAGCCCGGCTGGGCCTCCTTTCCTGCTAGGGGCCGGCCTTGCTTCCTTTCCTTCCGTCCTCCTTTTCCTGAGTGTAGCAGCGTTTCAGCCCCTGGCTGTGCCAGCCTGGGCCTGGAGTTCCCTCAGCCTCGAGGAGACATGAACAGGAGAGGACAGGGTGGACTTAGTGCCAAAGAGAAGGAGCTGGTGGAGAGGTTAGGGTCCACAGCTGCCTGGAGGGCCAGGTGCGAGAACTGGAGCCAGGAGGCTGAAGGCCACCATGCTTCAGAAGTGCCCACTGTGTGGCAACCACTGTTTTCCTGTAGTATAGGGCTGGGCCTGGGGTACCCAGGACCTGGACTAGGGGCTGTAAAGCCCAGAGGCCGTGCCGGGCTGCAGGCCGCGCCCTGGCGTTCAGGTCGCCCCTCTCTCTCTCTCTCTCCTGCACTCCTCCCACCCCGGGCCCTCCTAGCGCTATCTGGCTGCCCTGGACTCTGGCGGCCACGCGGGCTGGCAGTTTAAGCCCATGGACAGTGCCCGAACGCTGTGGTAGCTGTGCCCTGAGTGACAGGTACTGACCCACCCGGTCCCCTGCCCGCACGGCTGCCCGCCTGCGCCTCCATGCCTCGCACCCTCTGCTCACCACCGCCCCCCGCCCGAGCCGACCTCAGGCCCAGCTGCTCCAGGGCCAGTGCTGGGCGGCACAGCCCAGACAGAGGCCGCTATCATGGCCCTGAGCCCGCGGGTCTCAGCACGAGCAGTGAGCCCCATTCCAGATTTTCCCTGTCCCCTCCCCCAGCCCAGCCGCCCAGCTGTAAGTGGCCAGCCTGTCTTGTCACCTCCCAGTGAGGAAAGCATCCACCCAGGCCCCGTGTGCACTAGGCTTGAGCACAGAGCCGGGCCCCTGGGTGTGCGGCTCCGGCCCAGCCTCCGGGTTCGGCAGATCAGCCGGTGCACACAGGTGTTCGGGCGAGCGTGCACGCTCCTCCTACCGTCCCATCCCACCACCTGTCCCCGTCCCCGCTGCATGTCCATGGAATGACATGGCTGCTCATGTCACCCTCCTCCTGCCCTCCCCGCTCCATGTCCATCACACAGCTGCTCACACCTTCTAGGTGTTCCGGGAGGTCCCCCGGGGGCCCACGGAGCTCTGACCCTCTGGATATGGGGTTGTGGGACCAGCCTGGGATCGCTGGGGTGGCAGGTGGCCACTTGGGGTGGTGGGATCAGCCGCCAAGCTTCCTTACCACTGGTGACCTTTGGCCTTTGCCCCTACCATGGACGTGTGGGTTCTTTTCCCGCTGCCTGGCCTCAGCCCCTGCTTTGTTCTCATGTGTGTCCACCCTGAGCACACGCCACACTGCATTCACCACATGTGCACTGTTCGAGGCCCATGAGCCTCTGGTTGGACAAGGGTGGCCAACGTGTGCAGCCCGTCGCCTCTGTCCCAGTCTCAGGCCTTGGAGGAGTCCACTGTGGGTCCCTCCCGCCACGTGGGCAGCAGTGTCACTCCAGCCTAGGGTGATGGGTCAGAGTGACCATGGGGGCCTAATGAAGAAGACGCATCCTACTCATGGCCTGTGACCCGTGGCCTGGCAGGGCCTGGGACTCAGCCTGGCCAGGTGGGCAGCCTGTGTTTGGCCTTCAGGTCTGGGCACAGGGGGTCCAGTTAGGGCCTTGACCTCTGGCTCTGGGGGGTGCAGATAACAGGGGTCTCCCCAACCAACTGGTGGGGACTGAGTGCTCCTTGCCCAGCCTGGGGCTGACTTCCCAATGGGCCACCACCTCCCTCAGGCCTACCCAGTCCTGGGTCCAGGCCCTGTACTGGCCGGCTCCTCTCCGGCCCCCTGCCCCTTGGGCTCACCAGCTGTACACTGCTCCATCTTCCTCCCAAGGGTTGGCTTTTGCCAGCCTGTGCAGACTGCATGGAGGAGGCTGCTGGCTGCCCGGCCTGCGCAGGGGCCCCACTGACCCCCTCCTCTCTCCTCCAGTACACGTCCAGCATGAGAGCCAAGTACCTCGCCACGAGCCAGCCTCGCCCCGAGTCCAGTGGCAGCGTGCACTAGACCGCCACCCCTGTGCCAATCGCCCACCCTCCTGTGCCAGCACTGCTTCCATCCGTGGCCACCTGCCTGCCGACCCTCCACACACCAGCTCTGGGCACAGCCGAGGCCCCACCCTGCTCTCCCTCCCCGCAGAGTCGTCCAGAATGACCTCTGGGCCAGGCTTAGAAGGAAGGGTTCTGGGCCACCCCCAGCCTGGGTCACACACCTGGACAGATGCTGCCACCAAACCTGGCCTCCCGCTCCACAGGTCCCTGTGCTGTCTTGGACCGCTGAGACCTGCTCTGTGCCAGGTGCCTGTGTCCTGACACACTCCTTCTGCTGATGGCCTTCCAGCCTCGTACACCTCAGCCCTGGCCTTCCCTGACCCACCCCTTCCCTCCCACAGCCGCCATTGTCTCCTGGTGCCGCCCTCGCCTGCTAGCCCCGTGCTTCTGTGGGTCACATCTTAGTTCACAGGCCAGCAGGAGACCCGTGACTGACATCGCTGGCCACTGAGGGACAGACCTGCACCTGCCTGCTTGTCTCGCACGTGTGGACTCCCCGCCCCCCACGCCCATCTCTCTGCAGCATCTCCGCCCACCTCCTCTGGTCCACACGGCTCACTGGCTCAGCCCTGCTTCTCCCGCCAGCTCCTCCTCCAGGGAGGCTCCCTTCTCTGCCTCACCCAGCACCTCTCTCCCTCAGCACCCGCCCTGCCTGAGGCATCCGGCCTTCCCCGGACAGCAGGTGTCACACAGGGCCTCCCAGTGCTGGCCGCCTTGGTGCCAAACCCCTCCTCCCCCCTCCCCCCAGGACGTAGCAGCTTCCTGCGGTTTGTCTCTTGCACTAACCACAGTGTCCTCTCCGTGGCAGGCGGGCGGTGGGCCGAGCGCGATGCTGCTCCCTTCCTTCCCTTCCTGTCTGCTTTCAACAGGACAGGTGCAGCGTCTCTAGGGCCCTGCCTCGGGCGCTGGACCTCAACTGGCTGTGAATGTCCCCAGCCTCCGGTGCCCGTCTGGGGACTAACCACTAACCTCACTCCCAGCCTCCATGGGTGCCCCTGGCTGACCAGAGCCAACAGGTCTAACCCCCGTCCAGCCTGGACCCAAGGCCCAGGACTGCAGTGGGGGTCCAGGACTGGAGTAGCTGTTTTCTTCGTGGGGTGCTGTTAGGAGGGGGCCATAGAGGGTCCAGAGACCCCTCCTGGGCAGCTGCAGCCCAGGAGGACGGTGTCCTCAGGAGTCACTGCCCTGTGGACTTCGGACTTGGACTAAGGTCCCTGTGGCCGCAGTCTCCCTCCCTGTGAAGTGGGAACAGGCTTCCCCAAGGTGCTTTTGGTCCTAGCGTGTGATCTTTGCTTGTGCTCCCGGGGTAGAAGCAACCGCAACCGGCAAGTCAGGACCCCGAGGCCCAGCCCCAGCCAGCTGGGACCACGCGGTCTGGTGCGGGCCTGGCCTGAGGGCCAGGGGCAGCCAGAGTGGGCGGCAACCGAGGCTCCGGCCCTACCGTGGGAGGCGGTTTACAGACCTCTGGTTCTCCCTGCTGGAGCCGCAGGGCAGCTGCCCAGTCCAGAACCGGCCTTGCTCCTCCCTAGGGGGAGGCTCCACCTGCCTTCTTCCAAACCCTTCTCTGTGCTGGTGTCTGGGACCAAAAGGAGGCTGGTGGGCCTAGGGCTGAGCCTGCGCATCTGAGCCCTCAGGGCAGGACCTAACCTCAGCAGAGGGCTTCTACCCCCGGCCTCACCTGGCCTGGCTGCGGACCAGGAGATGCAGCCATGGGCAGCTTGCCCGGTGTCCTCCTGGCTCTCCTGGCCGTGCCTCCGGGGTGCTGTGCTCCCGGGTGCTCTGGGGCGGCTGAGGCCCCGGCTACCCACAGTGAATGTATATATAGCATAAGAGGCGGGCACTGCCCAGCGTGGCTGTGGACCTGTGCTGTCTTGGGCGTCCTGACTGTCGTGTGCGTGCCCCATCTGTGACTGCTCACCGAGGCTGAAGAAAGGAAGGGGCAAGTCGGGGTTCACGCCTCCACCCCAGTCGGCGGAGGGGGCTGCTCCTGCCCTGGTTTTCTTTTCATTTTGAGTTTTGGGAATCACTTGACCCCCATCCCAGTGACCCTCCACACCTCCTGGGGGCGACAGGCCAGGGCCAGCTGCCAGTGACCAGCCCCGCTCCCACTCTGCCCATGAGGACCCCGAAGCATGGGAAGGGGCGAGGTCAGAGGAGCTCAGCCACCAGGCAGGTCCCTGGCCAGGCCAGGAGGAGGGGTCCAGCTGGGACAAGCGACTTTCTGCAGGTGTCCACCCCCATGGCAGGTGGTGGACAGGCCTAGTTGGAATCAACCCCAACCCTTTTCCCAGCCCCTGCCCCCCATCTCACTATGCAATCCCCGTTCCAAGCACGGAGCCCCCCAGCCCCAGCTCTGCCCAGCTGGGAGGGCGTGGTGAGGCCACAGCCCCTGCGCCCGGGTGGCCGGGGCCTTTGGTGGGGCGTCTTTTTGTGTTGGACCCTAATGGTTACGTGCCGTACCCCTGTGTTTGTCATATACACGATTTAGTTACGACTCACCCCGGTTCACCTCCCCCACGCGCAGTGTGGGTCACCCCCGAGCGGAGACGGCCTGCTTCCCCTCCAGCCTCCATAGGGCCTTGGCTGTGTGTCATGTCGCTGTGTTTTTGTTTTTTAAAACTGGGTTTGGGGTTTGATTTTTATTTCTTTGAGGGGGGGACTTTTATTTTTCTTGGCAAATACTAAAATTCTCGTCAATGTAATATCTGTGGTTTCTATTCAGCTTGGGTTTCATGTTTTAAAATAAAAATTTGAAAACAGGTGTCTGAGTTGTGTGGGGTCCAGACTCGAAGCAGTTTGCAGGGTGGGGTCGGGGGTGTGAACCAGGTGGGCTGGGCGGGGCTTCACTGGCAGGCGGGGCCTTGTTGGGTGGGCGGGGCTTCACCGGCAGGCGGGGCCTTGTTGGGTGGGCGGGGCTTCACTGGCGGCCGCAGAGTGGCTCCATCAGAGGGCTGGGGGAGTGGTCGATGGTGGACAGACCTGGTGAGAGCCTGGTGTCGCAGCCTGCACTGCCTGTGGCCCAGCATGGCAGTGGTGGAGGGACCTAAGATCAGGGGCCATGCCGGGTCCCCACAGAGGTCCCCCTCCTTCACAGAGCGGGGGCAAGTGTCCTCACTGGAAGGTGCAGGGGCTCAGTGGGAAGGAGCGGTCACTTGGTTCTCTCTGAGACGCAGGCTCAGAGCACGAGGTGCCCGGGGCTGCCTGGCACGCGGCCCTTTGAGGGGCAGCACCCTGTGGGCTGGGGACGCCCCCTCTGACCAGCAAAGCATTTGTCCCCCAAGTTGAGGTGCACAGGTGGGCGAGGTAGCCGCTGGGGCGGACAGACACCTGGTTCTGGCTCCCAGCTCCCGAGGCCCATGGGGAGGTCGCCGGGCAGAGACCTTGCCAGAGCTTTCCAGGCAGACTGTGTCCTGGGGACATTTGGGCTTGAGGACCCAAAAGGCAAGGGAGCCCCAGGCTTGGAGTGAGACCCAGGCACATGCTGCTCTCTTAGACCTCAGTCCCCCGTGTGTCGGGGACACTGGCCATCTGGTTCTTAACCAGCGGGTGGGCGGCACCCACCATTCCATCAGCTCCCCGGCCCCGGCAGTGTTAAGTAGACACCGTACAAAAGGACGAGCTCAGCTGCGACCCTCCTGCCTCCCTCTTACGACAGCCCTTGCAATTACATCAGGTTCACCCCAATATCCAGAATGATTTCCTATCCAGACCCCCTTGGCCGATGTACGATGACACCCTGGAGGGTTAGAATGTGGATACCAGGGCGCTAACCTGGGGCCGCTGAGGCAGGAGGGTTCAGGCAGAGGGCCTTAGAAAGACTTTGACCTCTACCCTGGGGGAGGTGGGAGCCATGCACGAACAGTGGGCGGGGTGTCCCTGAGTGGGTGGGACAGCAGGACAGGGACAAAGCGGGGACCCTGAGGCCCAGGGTCTGGAGCTCACAGTGGGATTACCTGGGAACAAAGCCACTTGCCAGGCCTAGCCGATGACCACGCTAATCAGGTCCTGGATGCAGGGTCCAGAGGAGCCAGGGAGGGAGGAGGAGCGGCTGGGAGAGCCAAGGGGTGGTTTGACCATGAACTTTCAGCCAGGTGAGGACAACTGTGGGGTCCAGATATCAACGGGAGAGCCGGATGGACAGGAGGTCTGGGCAGAGGGACAGGGGTAGAGGGACACAGGAGGCAGGCAGGGTGGAGGGCTGTGGCCACAGTGCAGGCGAGGCCTGTTAGCGACTATGGCAACTGGGCCAGGCGTGCGTGGGAGGAATTAGAAACACCAAGGTCAGCTGGGCACTGGTGCTCACGCCTGTAATCCCAGCTACTCAGGAGGCAGAGGTCAGGAGGATCACAGTTTGAAACCAGCCCTGGGCAAATAGCTCGTGAGACCCTGTCTTGAAAATACCCATCATAAAAAAAATAGGGCTGGTGGAGTGGCTCAGGTGGAGGTCTTGAGTTCAAATCCCATGCCACCAAAAAAAGAAACACCAAGGTCTGCAAGCGTGGTCACGGTGCAGGACAGGACACAGCAGCCAGGAGCCAAAATCTCCCTGGAGCGAGGGTGCCCATGGGGCAGGAGGTGACCTAAGGTTAAGGCTAGGCTGTGGGGGCTCAGAAGGGAAAAGCCAGGTGTGAGTGACCAGCAGGGGACGCTGGGCCCTCAGAGGAGGAGACACCAGGGACACCGGTGACACCGGGGACATTGGAAGTACCCCAAATTGCTGCTGGGGCTCAGCTGGGGCTCAGCTGTGACAGGACCGGGTTGGACTGGAGCAGAGCGGTCACTCCGCTGAGGATCGGAGTGCCAGGCTCTCACTCCCGAGCTGGGGCACCAGCGGCAGCAGGGGGTTCCACCGACTTGATGTCACCACGTGGCTTGAATCAAATTGGCAAACGCACTCGTCGCGCTGGAGCGGCAAGGAGCAGCCCGGGTGGCAGCCCCTTCCTCCCTGCCACCCGCTGCCCGCCGCCCGCCACCCGCCGGGCCGCGCACCCCTACATGCAGGCAAGGGTTCCCGATAGGAGGGATTCAGGCTGCAAGAGAAGCCGCCAGCTGTCACCGCCAGACGGCGCCCGAGGACCGTGGTGGGTGGTGTGGGAGAGGCGGAGGCCAGGACGGGGCTGGAAGGGGGGCAGGGGGCCCCCAAACTCCACAACTACTCTTGGGGCCACGACAAGGGTATTTTCCCGGTCACGGGGTCCCTCCTAGGGATGTACCAAGTGTGCGTCCAGCCCTGGGCTCTGAAAGTGGGGAGGGGACAGACAGAGGTCAAGGCTAGGGCTGCAGTTGGGGGTGGGGTTGGGCAGTTGTGGGGACGCTGGCCGCAGGCCGGCCAGCTCCTCTGGAAGATTAAAAGCTGGGTCTGGCCTAGTCCCCCATTTCCCTGACACCCCAGGCCAGGAGAGGGGACTGGCTGAAGTCAGTCACCCAGCAGGGTCTGGCACCTGCCCCTGGTGAAATCTGGGGGACAGTCACTTTGCCGGCTGGGGTTTGGGCCGGGTATGGCTGGAGTGGGGGTATCTGGGTGTCCACACTGTTGGTTGGCAACCCTGAGCTGGACCGCCTCCTCCCCCACTGTGCCTGCACTAAGCCTTCCTGCGCCAACTGAAGACGCCTCTTCCAGGAAGTCAGCCCTGATGACCCCCCTGGGGAGGGGAGTTCCTTTAATAAACCCCAGACCCTTTACACCCGACACTCACCCCGAGAGCGGAAGCTGGGGGTGGCTGCTGTGTTCTGCCACCCAGCAGTTTTATTTTTGAAAGCCTCACGGATGATTGGCGGCTCTGCAGGGGTGTCTGTCTGAGCCAGCAGGGCTCCTTCCGTGTGGCAAGGAGGCCACCAGCTGTACCCAGTGATGCAGGACTTCCCTCCTCAGCCTGATTCACAGCCCTGAGGGCAGTGAGTAGGAGTCAGCTGGTCCCCCAGGGTGCGCCTGACAGTTCCCCAGCTTCTCCTGGGAGAGGAAGGCCCTAGGCGCTGGCCTGCTCCCCACCCGCATCCCACTTCTCAGATGGGGAAACTGAGGCTCCTGGGAGGGCGGAGCACCGCACACCGTGCCCTCCTCTCACAGGGGTCTTTGGAGAGGCTGGGATGAGAGATGGACGGTCACCCTCTGCCTACAGGGCCCTATCACCCCTGTGCGGAGGCCACGCCACGTGGGGACCAGGGCACCAGGCCTGACTCACCCAGGCAGGAAGGAGGCCCACAGCCAGTTCCCCTGTGACCCCCCCAAATGTCAGCTTCCTCTCCCATCCTGAGGCTGAGCAGAGTTCCCCACGATGTGGCTAGCCAGTGTCGCTGGCGACAGTGAAGGGGTCAGGCTGTGGTGGCCAAGGGGCCTTCCTTTGTCCTCGGGTTCCCGTCACTGCCCACACACCCCGGGCAGCTACCCCAGTCTTTGGAAACCACGCTCTTCTGACTCAGGCCCATCTAAGGCCTGCCCGTCCCCCGTCCCCCAAAAGCCGAGCTCTAGGGGCCTGGCCTGACCCGCTGGGGGGGCCCCCGGGCTTGGCTGGGGTAGGGGCTCCTCCGGGGGAGCCGCCTCGCCGCGCCTTTGTAGGCCTGGGGGGTAACGAGACAGTAAGATGGGGGTCCTGGCGGCCCAGCGGGGGGCAGGGTCCTGTCAAAGCAGGCACCTGCAGGGGGTGGCCGCTGGGCAGTGCCAGCCTCCCCAGCCCGGAGGCGGCCAGGGGCCCAGTCTGAAGAAAGAGGAAGTGGGGAGGCGGAGGGGGTGGGGCGGGGATTCCCCGGCTGGGGGCCTCGGATTTGAGGAAGAAAGGCCACCAGGGCCTGAGTCCTTCCTGGCTCCAGGACCTGTTCAGTGGGGGCTGGGCCCAGCCAGCGTCACCTGCTGAGCCTCAGTGTCCCTATCTGTGAGTTTCAGACAGGGACGGATGGAGCTGGGCAGAGGACTGAGGCCTGGGGCCAGTGGTCACAGTGGTCACCCTCCCTCCTGCAAGGAGGTCTCATCTCCTGGTGTTTGTCCCCAGGCCAGGCCAGCACAGCTGAGGCTCCAGAGCCTGATGGATGCTTCCTGTCTGGGGACCTGTGGCACCCAGTGGCCCTGGCAGTCCCTCCAGGAAGTACAGTGGACCCGTGCTATCAGCAGCCACTGGACGGTGACCTGGCGACGCCTGGGTCCCAGCCAGCAGCTACTTTGGTTCCAAGTTTCCTTCCAAAAGAGTCGGCTTAGTACAGGAGAGTCTCCTCACCCACATACCCGCAGTGAGCCCTGTCCCGAGTCCCCTCCCAGGGGCCACCCGTCACCCCGGGAGGTTAGGACCCACGTCCAGTCAAGGACCCGAGTGGCTGTGAAGACTCCTTTATTCACAGCGGAAGGGCGTCGCCAGAGCTCGAGGTTCCAATCCCTTACTTTTCCGCGCTGCGTCCTTGCAGAGAGAACAGAGAACCCGAAACGCGGGTGACAGGGGACAGGGGGCCGCGCGGGGCCGCAGAGGGGGACGGGAGTGGGGTTTCCAGATGCTGGAAGGCATAAATAGCGTCAGGCGTTCAAAGCTGAGCTCTACCAGACGAAAGGCCCCGAGTCCACCTTGGGCCTTTTCTGATCCACAGAAAAGATAAAATGAGACCCTCCCCACCCAAGCCCGAAAACAAACCTAACAGCGCCACCCACCCACCCACCCACCCACCCTCGCGAAAATACAGCACAGTGAAAATACTGTCACGATATTTACAACACGCCCACTGTGGGTGACATTCTCTCTACTTTAGAGAGGAGACAGTCGCTCAGCTCCGACTCCCCGAGCGTGGGGAGACAAAGGCAGGACCTCGAGGGGCCCAGGACAGCTGGGAGGGGAGCACTGTCCACCCGCTCGCTGTCTGGGAGCCACCGGGGACACGAGGCTCGGCCACCCCCCCCCAGCACGGCTGGACCGGGGGCGCCCAGCGGGGCCAGGCCTCCAGGCCCGGGTCCCCCCCGCCCACAGCCGGCTCAGCGACGGAGGCCTGAGCCCCAAAAGAGCCGGCAGAGCGCGGGAGGCGAGTGATTTCTGCCGCTCCTCACCGAGCAGCCGGCGACACGGTGGTGCACGCGCCACATGCAGCCCCGGGAGCCTCGAACGTAGAGGCCAGGCTGGACAACGGGGTCTCTGGGCCCTTTGGATACCAGGGGCGCCCAGGGACGGGATCTCAGGCACGGCTGCTAGTGTGCAGTGTGGGGACACCATGGCGTGTCCGGGTACAGATTGCAGTGCACAGAACGGAACCTGTGAGGACACAGCGGGAGGGTCTGTGTGGGGTGGGGGAGTCCTGGGGACGCCTCTGCCTCATCCCGCGGCTTGGGGCGGCCAGCCCCCCCCACCCCTCCGGGCCTCAGTCTTCTCACCTGGACGGATCAGCATCCACTGAGAAGGGCCCCTTCACGTGCACGGTGTTCTGCTTATTTTCAAACGTACCGTAGCTCAGGGTCACCTGCGGAGGGAGGAGCAGAGTGACCCGAGAACACCCCTGGGCTCTGGACGAGGGACAGCCCTTCCTTGCCCTGCCTGCTGCCCTCCCCCGGACCAAGGGCAGAGAATCTCTGCCGATTCAAGCAAAGTACCGGGGGGCCGGTGCAGTGGTGAAGAGCGCCGGCCTAGCAAGTACGAGGCCCTGAGTTCAAACCCCAGGGCCACCAAAAACCAAACAAAAAGCCAAGTACTGGAAAGGCACCGAGCAAAGGTAACCGGCAGAAGGACTGGACCAGCAGTTTGCTGTGACCCATGTCCACCCTGCTCAGGGAAACCCAGTGCCTGGGGCAGCTGACAGTGTGGTTCTTCCTGACTTCCCTATTGAAAACAGCGACCCGGTTGAGCGGGGTGATACATGCCTATAATCCCAGCTACTTGGGAAGCAGAGATAGGAAAACCCAAGTCTGAGGCCTGCCCTGGGCAAAAAGCACATGGATCCTATATGAAAAAATGAAGTCCCTCCCAACCCCCCAAAAGGCTGGATGTGTGGCTCCAGGGATGGAATGCCTACCTAGGAAGCACAAACCCCAGTACTGCCCCAAAATAGCCAGGTGCCGTGGCTCACACCTGTAATCCCAACTATACAGGAGGCAGAAATCAGGAGGATCGTGGTTCAAAGCCAGCCCAGGCAAATAGTTTGCAAGGCCCTATCTTGAAAAAAACTATCACAAAAAACGCTGGTGGAGTGACTCAAGGTGTGGGCCCTGAGTTCAAATCCCAGTAACACACACACACAACAACTAATAAGACGGACCCCCGCCTTCCCTCCTCCACAAGCCTGTCCTCCGCCTGCCGGGTGCTGACGGGCCCTGGGGCACACACACCTGCTCATGGAGCTCAGAAGTGGGCACCTGCTGCAGGTTCTCCAGGTGCGAGTGAAACAGGCCACTGCGGATGAGGGGGACGCCCAGCAGGGTCTCCACAATGTAGCCAATGGTACAGTCATCCGGGAGCCGGATCCTCTCCGCGGTGCTCATAAAGTGACCCCTGCTGTGGGAGGGAGAGGCCAGGGGCAGTGAGCAGAGGCTGGGGCCACCAGCTTGGGGCTGGGCTGGGAGGAGGTGGGCGTGCCCCAGGGTGGCCGTCCTGCCTGCGGCTCCCTGTCCGTCCACACACCTTCCACACGAGACAGGGAGAGGTGTGGCCGTGCGGCACAGCGGACACCCGCAGCTGGGAAGATGACCGAGCCGGGCCTCACGGGAGGGAGGCCTGGGACCCAGGAAGACCCAGCACCTGGCAGCCTTGTCTGTGCAGGGCACTCACCTGGCCCACGGGCTCATCTTCAGAGCCAGCCCTCGGCTGATGCAGAAGCCAGCCCCACCGGTGGCAAACCAGAAGTGGACAGGACGCTGGGGGAGAGAAAGTGTCGTGAGATGCCAGGCATCCTCCCCTGGGGCGCTGTGTGCGGAGTGACATGGACAGTGGGGGTGGGGGCACTCACCACCGTGTTCTCGCTGACCCGCTCCGTGGCCTGGATGGGCCGGTCCAGGCTGGGCTTCCCGAGGTACACGTCCTGGCTGTGCCGGTAGCTGGCCAGCAGCCGCAGCAGGGCCTGTAGGTTGACGTAGTTGTCATCGTCCACGTGGCAGAACCACCTGAGGGCAGGGCGAGGTGTCAGGGACAGACCCAGACGCTGGAGGACTGGCAGGGGAGATCCTGGGGTCCAACTCACTTCCTCCCCGACTCAATGAAGCGGTCATACTCCACGGCCATCTTGCAGGACAGGGCCTGGCGACTATGGGCTGCTGAGCAGTTGGTATTGACCACGTTGCCTGTGGACGCGGGAGAAGCTGTGAGTGGGGCTGGGCTGGGCCCAAGGGGCCTCCCTGACCCCGGCAGGGACCCTCCCCCTGCCCAGCCCCCCCCTCCCTGTGGCCCGCCCCTGCCCATTCAGCCGGCTTTTTCCCAGTAGCCGCCACCTGTTGTCTCCTGCTTGGCTCAAAGGGACAGGGACTGAAAGGGCCTTATCTGCATGAGAATTGGGGGCCCTGGAGTGGTGGGGCGGGGCGCTCAGCAAACCCTAGGGGTAAACAGCCTTGCAGCCCGGCAGCCTCGAACCTCTCAGCCCCAGGGGGCGGGGGGCTACTCAGAGAGCCCCGCTCCCTCCCGGCCAAGCCCTGGGCTCACCCGTGTGCCTGGCCAACACCTCGTCGTCCCCATCGGTGAAAATGAATGTCTGGAAGGAGAAAGGAGACCTTAAGCCCCGGGGCCACGGCGGACAGGGCTGGGGCCATGGCGGACAGGGCTGGACACCCTGGAGCTTCTGCAGCTGCTGCTCTGAACACCTCCTCCTCCCTCTCCCCAACACGCACACAGTGGGGCTGCAAGTGGCCGCTGGGCTGGGGGGCCTCCCTCCACAACACGACAGCTGGGTCCAAGGTCACCTGGGCAGCTGCAAGGCACGAGCCAGGTGGGTGTCCCACCCGCCCGCCAGGTAACAGACTCGCGCTCCCGCCTGCCCGTGCACCTGGCAGGCGCACCCTTATTGACACAGCGCCCGGCCTGCCCGCTTGGAGGCTGCGGGAGGAGGTCGGCTTTGGGAAGCGGAGCCTCAATCGCTGGGACCGGGGACAAAGGCCTTTGCTGGGCGGCTGCCAAGCCCTGGCAGACAAAGGGCCCGGAGGGAGGATGAATCACCAGGCGTTGTCCGCCAGCTTTGTCCTGGCCCGGGGCAGCCTTAACTCCGCGAGTTAAGCAAGGAGTGGCAGCAGCTGGCCTGGTTAACTGGGCTGGGCCAGAGGTCCCCGGAAGGGGTGTGGCCGCTGGCAGTGCAGCCATCCCAGACTGTGTCCTTAAGCTCGTCCCCAGCACATGCCCAGCCAGCAGGTTCCCCGAAGCCCAAGTAGCCACCGATGGTCAGTGCCGTGGTGGCAGCAGGGCTCGTGTCCCCAGGCCCCGTAGGGCACCCACGCAGCCCCGTAGCCCTCCCCCCTCCCCCTCCCCCTCCCCCTCCCCGCGGTACAGTGGAGGAAACCAGTTCACAGAGAGGAAGAAGGCTCCACCTTCGCCGGGCCACCCCTGCCAGGACTGTGGCTCTGCCGAAGAGGGGCCGCTGGGGCGGGGCCAGGAGCTGCCGGCGCCCGCCCGGGCCGGTCGGCACACGGGCAGGAATGTTCCCTCCGGGTCGGCCCGCCCAGCGCGTGCCGCCCGCCGCACCCTGGCCCTGGCATGACCGAGAGCGAGGCCGGCCACGGGATCCCCCAGTGCCCACCAGGCCTCGGTTTCCTTCTGCGCACAAACAGGTCGGCGCAGCGTGTGCACGCCTGGAGCACAGCACACACACCCAGCAACCTAGGGAAGCCCCCGACCTGGGCCACGAGGGTGCAGCCCCCCTCACCTGGGCAGCCTCGGCACCTAGCTTAACCTGACCCCAGGCTTGGATGACGAGGTCCAGAGGCACCTACTCCACACACGCATCCTTCCAGGGCCCAAGAGACACCCAGCCCCCCACCCGCGGCCCAGCATCTGAGCCCAGGAATGCCGTGGGAGGCGGAGGGGCCGGCCTGTGCAGACACTCGTTTGCTCCACTGTGCCGCTGGATTAAAAAGAAAATGCTTTCTTAATGAGCTCAGGCAAGGCCTGTTCTCCCGCCTAAGGCTACAGAGATTAAAGTCACCTTTGTTCAGCTCGGAGAGCCCAGGGACCCCCAGAACATCCCTGGACGGGAGGGGCTGCAGGGTGTGGGGGTGCCAAGCCTCCTGTCTCCCCAACACAGGGCAACTTGGAGAGGAGAGGGTAGAGAGGGTGCACCCTCACCCACCATTCAGAGACTCAGTTTCCTCCTCTGTGAAATGGGTGTAGTGAGCTCACCCATGCAAAATGCTGACACAGACTGTCTCTTCTTCTCCCTAGCAGCCCTGGAAGGTGGGCACCAGTCCCACCCAAGTGCACAAGCGGGGAGACAGGGGCCAGGGAGCTGCAGGCACCAGCCCTGCCTCAGGGAACCAACCCCGTCTGCGTCCCCCACCTTCCCTGAAAGAGGACGATCAGGGCAGCAAGGGCGGTGGTGTGGGGGGGGGGACAGCCACAGGAAGCAGCATTGTTCCTGGAACTGTGATTCAAAGAAACACAGGATGCCGACTGTGCCCCAGCCATTGTGGCCAGGCGGTGGCAGCCTGCAGCCTGGCGCGCTCCTGGGAGGTGGGGGAGGAGCAGGCAGGCCAGAGGCCAGACTTCACCCCTCCCTTGCTGACCAGCCCTCCCCACCCCACCCCACCCCAGCTCTCCAAGGGTTGCTTGCATCTCCACCTCAGGCTGGCACGACCCGGATGCCCAGATACCCTTTCTGGGCTCTTTGACGCTCCTCTGGCTTAAATGGCACTTCCTCTAGGACCGTTCCTCCCGGCTCGACCCATGCCCCCTCCCAGCTGCCCTGCACAGACCAGGAGAGCCGGCCCTGTGCAGAGTTCCAAGGACCCCGGCTCACACCTCATGAGAGGGGCTCTGCACACACATGAGCCGAGCCAGGAGGCAGATCCAGCTCCCCCAAGTGGGGGGACCCTTCAACAAGGGCCTCCAGGCCCTGTGGAGAGGTGGACCCCCAACTCCACACGCCTCCTGGGCTCACCCCAAGCCTCCAGGTTTTGTGGTTCTCTTTTACACACCCTACAGCGTCTCTGTCACTTCAAAGCTGAAGATCCCTAAAGCCAGAAAGATCCTGGCCTTGCCCAGTGCTGCGACTCCACACCCCAGACCCCTCTGTGAAGAAAGGCCCCCAATTCCAAGATGAGAGGTGCTCGGGGCTGGTGGCCGCACAGAGGGGTCTGCATGCTGTCCCGGGTCACACAGCAGGAAGGCTGAGTGCTGGAGAGGGGGGTGCCTGGCTCAGGGATCGCACCCCACAGGGCTGTCAGTCAGGGCTGTGGGGGGGGTCAAGAGGCCCCCTCATCGCCAGGCAACCTGAGTGGCCAGCACGCCAGCGGCGGTTCCCATGGAGCGCGGAGCTGCACACAAGAGGCTGGAGAAAGGCGCTTTGTTACCTTGCCCAAGGGGCCGGCGTGAGAGCCGCCCGGCGCTGGGAATCCTAACGGCCCGGACGCCAAACAAAACCCACGGCCCCCGCTGCCCCCTCCCGCTGGCCCGCTGAGCCCCTGGGAAAGGGACGCTTCGTTCCCAGGAGGCTGCTGTGAGGTTCCCGGGGCCCCTCCCCAACTGGGACCAGAGAGGACCTTGCCTGCCCCCTGGCCCCCATGAGGAGCTCACTAGGGCGAACCCAAAAGCCTGAGGTCTTGGGGGCTTTGCAGAGGGAGGATGTGGGGGCCTGGAGCTGCTCGCGCGCTCCCTCCCCTGCAGGGCCACACTGTGCCCTCTTCCCTCCCCAACCGTCTTCTCATAGCCTGGAGGGAAAATTTCAAAGTGGGGTGTGTCTTTATGTGTGTGAGCGTTGATCCCCAACTGGAGGACCCAGGCCTCAGGGGACCTCCCAAACTGGGAGACCCCAAAGTGCTTGTGCACTCCAGGCGCGCTCTCTCTCCCCCGCACGCACACACACTCTGCGGGGCTCCCAAGAGCAGCAATTTGGCCCGCACACCGTGCAAGCTGTGCGTCCCCTCCCTTCTTTCACCTCCCAGGGAGAAGTTGGGCCCAGGGTAAATGACCCTTAAGGGCTGAGCCCAATTTGGAGAGGCTTGGGGACAAATAACACCCGATTGGCTCCAGCGTCTGGAGGACAAACATCACAGGACAGCCGCCCAAGCACTGGACACTGCTGTAGGGTCCGCGCGGCCATCCAGGGCTTGCAAGTTGGCTAGGAGCCCCTCTCTCCCCGACACTTCCACAGCTGTGTGGGACAGTGACCCCAGCAGGTACCTTGGGCTCCAAAGGAGATAGATCCAGCTCCAGGCAGGAGCACAGTCTCTGGACAGACATGCAGCCTGGCCCCTAGCTGGACAAGGCAGTGCGCGCCCGTTTTACCGTCCTCCCGCCCAGCCCGCGGGGGCTCACCATCTCCTTGTGGCGCGAGATCCAAGTCTCCAGCAGCAGGTCGAGGCGCGCGCGGTGAAACTTCCTGGTGGTCTTGACCGCGATGAAGACGTCTCGGGGCGCCAGGGGCTCAACCGGGGGCCTCGGGTGTCCATCCGAGGGGCGGGGGGCGCCCCCGAGTGGCGGGCCCGCATCCCTGCGAGAGCGGGTCAGCAGGCTGAAGTACTCAGACAGACTGTGCACCTCGCGGGCAAGCGCTCCGGGTGCCGCCACCGCCACCGCCGCCGCCCCGAGTCCCCGCACCGGGGCCACCCCCGCGGGACCTGCCAAGCTGCGCAGGGCGCGCCGGCCTCGCTCGGCCGGGACCGGGGGCGGCGGCGGATCGGCGGTGAGCACCAGGAGACAGGCGAGCAATGCGCCTGCCAGCGCCAACAGCAGGCGCCGGCCGCAGCGCTTGAGCATGGTGGCCGGCGGCCGCGCGGTGAGCCAAACGCCACTCCACCCAGCCCGAGGTGCCGGGGTCCAACCGCGCGCCGTCCGCGCCGGGCGCTCTAAAACCTCCCCGTTAGCCACGCCCCGCTCATGCTCATTGGCTCACGCGCCGAGCACTCTTCAACCTCCCCTCTCGTTAGCCACGCCCCCTGGCGCTCATTGGCTCAATCTCCGGGGCGGGGCCTCGTAAATCTCCCTCCCCTCCAGCCAGGCAAGTGCCCACGTGGGGCCGCGGCAGGGGGCTGGGAACGGGTGCCGCCCCCTTTGCGCACGTGCGCGCCCCGCCCCCGCTGGGGTCGCCCGCGCGGGTCGCCGGCGGGGGGGCGTGGGGACTCCGACCCGGTTGCACCGGATGCACTGAAAAGGGGCACCCTAACTTCCAACTCCCGCGCCCGGCTGCACGTGGAGGTGGCCAGGGTGCTGGGACCTGGACTCCACGCTCTGACACCCCACGGGTCGGAGCTTCTTAGCTCCGCAAGCCGGCTTCCTCCCTTAGGGACTGCGCTGACACAGCAAGTAGAGGCGACATCGGGACGTCCCCTGCGCTTGGCTCCGGGGTGGCCGTCATTGACAGGGAGCTGGAGGTTGTGGCCACCTGTGGCTCTCCTTCCCCTGCACAGCCCTCGCCCCCCAGCTGATGTCCTGGAGTAAAGCGGGTGTGGTCCCCGAAAACCTCAGCCAGGAGAAAGCTAAGGCCACCCCCCTCCGCCCTTCCCTTTGGGGATGAAAGGCCGCCCTTCTGTCCCATTTGGTCCTTTGCGCTCGGGCCAGATGTGACCCAGCTGTGCGCCCTCCCCGGCGCACGGCCCCCACCCCTGGGTCTTCCCACGGGCCGGGCCGACCCCCTGCACGAGCGGGGGCGGCAGGAATGCGCAAGCGGCCGAGGGTGAGGGGCTGCGGCCCGGAAGTGGCCGAGGGTCCCCGGAGCGGGAGCTCCTGCCCGCCGCGTGTCCCCAGAGCGCAGCTGGGGCCGGCTCTGCGCTTGGCTGCGTCCTGGTGCCCTTGGCTCCAGTTTCCTGGTCCCACCCACCGTGACCATGATGAGCTGAAATCACTACTCCCTGGCCACCTACACCCACAGCACGTACCACTGCAGGTAGTGGCACTTTTTACCCCTTTATCTGCTTCGTTTCCCTGAATATCTGCCCACAACAGGACAGCGGCTCCCGGGAAAACCCACACATTGGAGGATAGGGCTCTATGAAGATTTATTGAAAAGAGGTCTGGCCTGGCTCTCAGACCCCCTGGGGACAGTACTGTGGCCCATTTGCTCTGGGGTCCCTGGGGGGGGTCGCTGCAGCCCCTCTGTGTTGAAGTGGGATGTGGTGGGGGATGGTGGTTCCCAGGCCTCTTTCTGCCCGCCCCAGGTAATTAGCAGGCACCATCTCGGGTAGACAGATGCCTGAGCAGATGGTGCTGTTCATGCCCAAGTGACGAGTCTCCCATGGTGTCACCTCCCACCATAAACCCCTCCCCCATCAGCCAGAACCCAGTTCTCCCAACCCTTCACCTCCCAGCAGCTGCAGGGGTTTGAGGTGCGCCAGAAGAACTCACCTGATGACTGGTGGGCTTTCCTCAGTTGGTCCACCAGACCAGCCTCAGCCTTGGGGGGTCTGCCCTCTCTTGTCTGCACCCCTCTGTCTGTCTACATCGAAGCTGTTTGGTGACCCAGCCTCCTTCCCCAATCATTCAATTTGAAGCCTCTACCTGGATTTCCCTGTCCCCTGCCCTATTCTCAGTACAGGTGCAAGGAGGAGAGGAAGCAGGAGAAGCTACGCCTCCCACGCTTACCTGACCAGGTCCTTTAAGTCCCAGGCGGGGACTTTCTCAAGGTCCCCCCCACCCGCCCCTGCTCCCTCCTCTCCCTGGCTGTGCGTGGAGCAGCCCCCGGGCTTCTGGTGCCTCCCTGCAGCCAGGCCTGAGGGGCGTGGGAGCCTTCTAGCATTCTTGTGGGGGCTGGCCGCAGGCTTTGGCAAGAGTGGTTCGATTTCTTTGGTGTCACAAGAATGGAATTTCGTGGTGACTCCTCAAGGTCTGAGGACTGGAGGGGGTGGCCGACCAGCCGCTCCAGCTGGAGCGCTCCCCTTCCCCCAGACCTAAGGCTCACTCCAGGGACCCTCTGGCACAAACTGCAAACTGCTCATCTATGGGCTGGGGTAGGACAGGAAGTAGGGAGCTGGGGGAGGGGGCTGGGAAAGGGGGCCATCCTGGGTCCCAGCCTCAGGTAGGACCATGTCAACAGGCTTTGCCTTCCAACCCCAAAAGAGCTGCCTCAGCCTCAGCCATGGCCCTATGGCTTCTTCCCCCGCCTAGGTTCCCTGCCTGTATGGGCAGGATGATACTAACTTTTGGTACTGGGGTTTGAACTCAGGGCCTGCACCTTGAGCCACTCCACCAGCCCTTTTTTTGTGATGGGATCTTTTGAGAGAGGGTCTCACGAACTATTTGCCTGGGACTGGCTTTGAACCACAATCCTCCTGATCTCTGCCTCCTGAGTAGCTGGGATTACAGGAGTGAGCCACTGGCACCCGGCTACTATCCATTTTTTAAGGTGCCTATGAGCAGCTGGTTCTCAGGCCCAGATCATGGTTCTTCTGGGCACAGCCCCTCTACAGTCTCACTTGGGGCTTCTGACGGCTGGATGCCTGCATGGTGGACACCTGTCCTTTGAGTTAGGTTGGAGAGGTGACCAAGGGAAGGCCCTGCTGGCCTGTGGCAGTGTGGAGGGCCCGTCTCTCTTCTGAAGAGGCCATGTTGTGTGAGGTCCCCTTTCTTCCTGGGGTCTCCGGTTGGAGTCAGGCCCACTGGGTCCTGAAGACATGAGTTGGATTTGCCTTTGCCCTGGGGCCCTTGGGACTGCCTTTGAGTGGGTCATCTGCCTGTCTTCCCCCGTGTCTTGGGGCCCAGTGGCCTGCTCTCCTTCAGGCCCTGGGAAGATCTATGGAGACCCTAATGGGTGATCCATTAACTCAGCAGGAAGCCATGCAAGTCCCTCTCCCCTGCTGCTCCAGTGTCAAGGGTCCTGCTCAGTGTCCCAGGAGACGAGCCTTCTCCAGCTGGGAGGGTGGCACAGTCCAGAGGGAAGGCAGTTTTTGACTCTACAGCAAGGCGTGTCGGGAAGCTGGGGCTGGGCTCTTTTGTTAACTGATACATGGATACAGGCAGGTGGCAGGGCAGGAGTGTGCCAGGGGGGCCCAGTGAGACCCAGCCCAGAGACTTCTGGGAAAATCAAACAGTCAGGGCTGGCAGGAGGGAGGAGACAGGGCAGCGAGAGCCTCAACACAGCTGGCTCCCAGGAGTGGAGTGAGTGGGGCACAGGTGGGCAGCTGGCTCCCGTCAGCTGGGGTGGGCGCTGCCCAGAGGAGAGCAGGAAGCTTCCAGTGTGATGAGTGGGGCGCCCACCCCTCACCCCACCTCCGCCTGCTCCGCCTGGCACAGCACAACTTCACCACTGCTCACAT
This sequence comes from Castor canadensis, assembly GCF_047511655.1. Lineage (NCBI taxonomy): Eukaryota > Metazoa > Chordata > Mammalia > Rodentia > Castoridae > Castor > Castor canadensis. The sequence continues at coordinate 1,467,277 of NC_133391.1, read as the reverse complement.
GCTGGGTGGTCTTGGGCCAGTTCCCAGCTCACTGTGGGCTCAGGGTGTCCCTCTGCTCTGGGACGTGCCTGGTGCCTTTCACCCTTCTCTGCAGGCTGGCTAGGGGGTTGGCACTGTGCAGGAGTGTCCCCGGTGTGGACAGTGACCAGGCCCGTTAGCACTCAGACAACTTGTCCTCTGGCTAGGCAAGGCTTTGGAAAACACCCTGGCGCTGGGCTCTCTGAAAAGTTCCAAGTGCCACTTCCCCCAAAAGCTCTCCCCAAACCCGGTGTCACCCCCTCACCCTGGTACTGACCACATGAGGCTGGACCTGCCTGTTTGCCTGTCTCCCTCCTTGAAGATGGGGCGTCCTGCTCCTTGTCAGGGTACAAAGCAGGTGCTCAGCAAGCAATGGCTGGACAGGTGAGTGAGGGATGGGCGGGCGGACAACGGATGGATAGGAAGATGGAAGGACAGGCAGATGGGTGGGCAGATGGACACACGGATGGACGGGTGGGTGGATGGATAGATGGATGGATGGATGGATGATGGGAGGATGGAAGGATAGACAGATGGGTAGTTAGAGGATAGATGGGTGGACAGGTGGATGCACAGATGAAGGGATGGACAGACGGATGGATGGGTGGATGTGCAAATGGCCAAGGAGAGGCATGTGGCTGTTGGGGGAGGTGCTGGATACCTGCTTCATGGGGGCAGAGACTGTTGTTCACGGCTGCCCTACTACGCGCTTGACAGACGTGGGTCATGTTTGGATGGGTGAATGTGCGTCCATGCCTCAGTTCCCCAAATGCCAGGCCTGGGGAGCAAGTGTCCCAGGGTAAGAAGGCCTGGCAGGGCTGCCTGCTGACAGCTGGCAGAGGACACAGGCCTGAGGGAGGTCACGTGGGGGCCAGTGCTTGTGACAGTGAGCTGTGGCCCCTGCACTGGGAGCAGACCCATACCTGCCATGCAGTCCTCCGAGGGTCCCCTTCAAGTGCCAGGAATTCAGAGAGGAGGTGGCACACCCCGGACCCCACTGCAGAGGCAGGACCTCTTGGCCTCAGGGCCTAGGTTGTCCTCACCAGGAGGCCAGGCCTGGCAACTGAACCTCCTCCCCCTTCTCCTCCCCACCCAGTGACTTGGCCAGGGCAGCTGGGCTGCAGGCTGTTCTGGGCTAATCTGATTCACAGCCCCCAGTCGCACAGCCCAACCACTGGGATCCACTTACTGACATCCTGCACAGGCCAGACACCCACCAGGGAGACACCAGAGCCACCCTGCCCCAGCTGGCCTTTGTCTCCCCAAGAATGGCTGGTTTGTGTGGCTGTCACGGACTGACGGGCACTTGCGGGCCTGGCTGTACTGGAGCCTGTCCGACCCCAGGCATGGCCTCCCGCCCCAGTCACGACCCCGTGCCCAAGTCAGTGGGACAGTGGGAGCCGTGGGAGGGAGGCTCCAGCTCAAAGGGGACTCTGCTTACCAACGATGGGCACTTGCTGACCTCACGCTCCTCTGTAAAGCGCTGTGGCTTTGCCCTCCCAAGGGCGCGGTCACCCACGCTGCTCGGCAAGTACCCGGGGCCGGGGGGTGGCAGGCTGTCCCAGGTGATGATCACTCATCCAAGAGCTGCTGCTGGGCCTGGGGCCGCCCCTGCCCCTGCTCGTCCATCCGTCTACCTAACTGTCCACCATTCCTCCTGCCCCTGTCACCCAACACCGTCCCTACGTGTTTCTCTCCACGCTGGGCTCTGCTCACGATCCCAGAGCTAAGATGGGGACGGACACCCGGTGACCTCAGGGAGCTCGTCCTCTCGTGGGGAGGGTCCAGAGGGCATCCAGAGGTTCCCAGTGAAGCAGAGGCTGGTAAGGACTGGTGATGATCAGTCACAAAGGCGCCCAGGACCCGGATGAAGGGGCAGAAGTTGTGAGGCTTTGGGCAGATGGGGTGGGACCCGCCTGGGTCACCTCGGTGGTGACCATGCCTAGGCAGGGGTGAGATCAGAGCTGTCCCCAGGGGATGAGGCTAGCCTTTCAGAGGGAAGTCAGCAAACTGTATCACCACAGAAGCTGCTGTGAGGCCATGATGGTCGGCCTGTGTCAACCCGGTGTGCCCGTCTGTCCATCTAGGCCTTGGTGTCTTTGGGGCCAGAGAGAGAGAGGAAGTTGGGAGGAGGCTGGGGACCCCCTCAGCCTGTGTCAGAGGTTATTTTAGGGGGAGATTTGAAGAGGAAGGGCAAGCCAGGTATCTCAGGGGTTTGACCCTGAGGGTGGGGCTGGGAGGCCTGGTGGGCAGCAGGTGCATATGGGTCAGGAACAGGGACAGGGGCTCAGAGATGGAGAGGAGGACTGGGCCTGCACAGGAGGGAGACAGGACCTCTGAGGTCTCCCTCTCGCTCTCTGCAGCCGGGTCCCTGCACCTTGCTGTCTTATCCAGGGGTGATTCTGGTCTGGGGACATTTGGCTGTCACAGCTGGGGAGTATTGGAGCAGCGCTAATCACATGTACTTGGTAAAGAAGTGGGGGTGGGGGTGGGTTGCAGGTCCAGCCTAGGGCCACAGCGAGGCCACTCGACAGGGCCTCCATGGTGGCTCTCGAAGGCCACACCTGGGGGTCCACACAAGCTGGACCTGTGCCTGGCCATGTGGCCTGAATGGCCACTAGCTCCTGCTTCCTGCAGGAGGTCACTTGAGGGCAGAAGGCACAGAGCCGCTGTCAGGACAGTCTGGCCTCCTGGAGCGGAAGGATTGCATAGGGGGTTTCCGGTGGTGTCCCTGCAGGGTGGGGAGGGGGCTGAGGCCAGGGCCAGGCAGCTGGGGGGCTGCACCAGGGTGTGGCGAGACAGGGGTGACAGATCTGCCTCTGTCTCCCCAGGGGGGCCCTGCCACCCCCCAGGGTCTCCCAGGTAGGCCAGCCTGAGGACAGAGCCGCCGGGGAGGAGGTGGCAGGAGGGGTGACACTGTTTGCTCAGCCGGGTTTAATCTCCAAAACAGGAAGGGAGTATATTGACAGAAGCCAGCAGCAGACGGAACTGCTCCCTGCCTGCCAGGTTCACATCCCCTCCCCCTCCTCCTGCTCCCCAAACTCAGCTCTCCCCGCTTCCCAAAGCCCCCAAAAAGGAGGGGCAGGAAGGTGGGGGGTGCTCCCAGGTCACAGGCACAGCGAGGGAAGTGAGCTGGCCTGGGTCACACAGGGCGGCCAGGGCTATCTCAGACACTGTCCCAGCAGAGTGGCTCCCAGCGGACCTGGGTGACCCATGCTCTCCGAGGGGGGCGTCCCTCTGAGGGTTTTCAGGCCTGGCTGTGGACAGTGGGATGTGCCAGTGCCCCCGGCAAGCTCAGGGTCATTCTAGGTGGCTGCTTTGACTGACAGCAAGGTCATCAGGTCCAGCAGGAGCCCAGGGATCCCTTCCCTCCCTCCCACCTCTGCAGGTACCTTGGTGCCAATCCCTGGTCAGGGCCAAGGCCACCCAGTCCTTCTAAGCCACCTTGGGCAACCAGTGCCCTCTCTCTGGGTCACCTTTCTGGATCAGAATTCCATGGCTGTGAGTGGGCACTTCGGTTCTTTGCTGTGAGTGGAGCATGGTGGGCTTGGCTGGACAAGGAGGCCCGGGCCCTCCAAATCCTAGAGGAGATTCTGGGCTGGCTCTCTCCTTGTTTGGCCTCTGCCATCCCCTCACCTCCTTTGGTGCTGACACACTAGGACTCAGCCAGGCCATCACCGCTCATGCCGTCACACCCGCACTTCCTGTCTGCCTCCCTACTCAGCTGCCTGCAGGAAGTCTTCTAGGCTTGCCCAGGGGAGGACAAATGGCCATCCTTCCTCGGGAGAAGAGTCCCCGGGCCTGGAGCCTGGCATCTCTTGGGAGGAGCAGGGAGGCCTTGGGTGTGTCTCCGGTCTCCTGTGCGCTCACAGGCTGTTTCTGTCTGCTCTCAGCCTCCTATACCAGCCATCCCGAGCCCTGTAAGTTTCTTTTTTTTGGCGGTACCGGGGCTTAAACTCAGAGCCTCAGCCTTGCCAGGCAGGTGCTCTACCACTTGAGCACGCGCCAGCCCTTTTTTCTTTAGGGCTGATCCTACTTTTTAGATAGCATCTTCTATTTTTTGCTCAGGGCTGGCCTTTGAACCATGATCATCCTAACCTATGTCCCCTTTGTAGCTGGAATTACAGCCATGCACCGCCATACCCAGCTTGTTAGTTGAGATGGGGTCCTGAGCTGGCCTCAAACCTCAAATCCTCCTGATCTCTGCCTCCTGAGTAGCTGAGATTACAGGCGGGAGCCACCATGCTGGGCCCACTCCATGGGTTTCTGCTAAGCAGTTACTCCAGGCCTGCTGTGTCCCCAGAGGCTGCCCCTCCCTCCTCTCCTGCCTCCACCTGCCATAGCTGTCATTCTATCCCTGCGACCCAATTTTCCTCCTTGTCTGTGGCTTGGGGCAGGGGACCCTGGGGGGACAGTGCCCCTCTTTGAGATGAGTGGATGGTGGATCAGGTGTCCCGGGTAAGGCCGGCAGGGGCGTCTGCTGGCTGGGGCAGAGGGCACGGCTTTCAGATCTTCAATAGCCCGGGATTAAGTTCCGTCCCCGTCCCCGGGGACCCCCGTTGTGTGGGCATTGTGAGGATGGGCTGGGAACCACAGCCTCCCGGTCAGACAGGGACACGCCTGGCCCTCGGAGCCGGGCTGGGGCTGCGTCCCGGCATCCTCCGGGGTCACTGCTTGGGGAGACACGGTTTCTCTGGCGGCTTCATAGGCGGGCATGGCTGGATGGCTGCGGCGTGCAACTGGTCAGCGTGAACCCACACAGTGGGGCGTGGTGGCCCTGATGCCACCCAGCTCCTCCCCAAGGCTGCTGTGCCCAGCGGTGAGACCTCTGTCAGCTGGCGGAGCCCTACTACCTTTTCCCCAGCTGTGGATGAAGACCCACTCTTTTTTGTGCGATGCTGGGGTTTGAACTCAGAGCCTTCACCTTGAGCCACCCCACCAATCCTTTTGTAGGCATTCTGTTTTTGAGATAGGGTCTCACTAACTTTGCCCCAGCTGGCCTCAACCTCATGATCCTCCTGAGTAGCCGGGATTACAGCAGGGCACTACCACGCCCAGCTCTACACTGGCACACTTTGGAGAGCAAGTTAATAATTACTCCTGGGATATGGCAGGACAGTCACAGGAAACACAAAAACAAAGACCCGCCATGGGGTTGCACGCTGGCAGATATACACTCTGTGCTCAAGAGTTAGCATGTGCCGGGCGCCTGTGCTCACGCCTGTAATCACAGCTACTCAGAAGGCAGAGATCAGGAGGATCGTGGTTTGAAACCAGCCTGGGCAAATAGTTCATGAGACCCTCTCTTGATAATATCTGACACAAAAAAGGGCTGGTGGAGTGGCTCAAGTGATAAAGCACCCGCTTAGTAGGCGTGAGGCCCTGAGTTCAAACCCCAGCGCCATCCCCCCAAAAAAGGAGCTATCTTGTGTCACAGAGCAGCCTTTCTGTGCACATGTGTGTCCCCACGTGTGCATGCCCTGTGGGGTCAGGCACTGCCTGCTGCTAGGCTGCACGTGTCCAGGGGACATCTGCGTCCCCGGGTGCACACACCCAAGCCTGGCCCGGCCACCCCAACAAGGCTCCTTCCCGGTCCAGCTGGAAACTCCGGAAGGAGGAGGTGGGTGGGGCTGGCTTCATTCTCGTCCCCAGAGAGGTGGCCTGGACAAGGTGGGAGGCGGAGGCCAGGCCTTGGCTCCGAGCAGGGCCCGAGACACAAGGCTTCCTGTCCAGCGCCTGGACTGCAGCTTTGGACAGGAGGTTGGAGGTCCGGAAGGCCCTGCCTGAAGAAGAGGTCTTCTGAGGCAGAATCTGTGTCCAGAGCCCGCCCTTCCCTTGCCTCTTCCTCCAGGAAGCCTTCCGGGTCCTCTGCCTGCATCCCATGGGAGGCCAGCTTCCTCCCCACCCCAGCACCTGCCTGAGCTAATTCCTGCTTCCTTGAGCCCTTGAGCCGCCATGGACGCTTTTTACTCTAAGGATTGGCTTTGTGGCACACATACAGCCCTGGCTGGTTGAGGCTGGGCGACTTGGAGCCCACCGCCCAGGTCAGGGCCCTTTTGTCTCTGGCTGCCATGACCCTCTTTGGACCTTCCGGCTGGTGGCTGCTCTGCCCTTCTGAGCTTGGCTTTTGAGGACAGAGGCACTTTGGTGCTAGATGTGTCCTCTAAGGCCAGGCCTGGTGGCCGCTACAGGCACAGGGGAGAGCCTGGGGCTGGGTCAGGCCACACTGGCCTTTCAAGAATGCAGGCAGCCCTCAAGGTTACCCTGGTCAGTCCTGGGCAGTCACCAAACCCTCCCCTTTGCGTATCTGGAAATGGCATTGAGACTCTGTCCTCCTGAGCAAGGTCAGCCCAGACTTGCACTCTGGGACTCAGGATTGTTGGGGTCAGCAAAGTGTGCAGACGGACAGACAGACAGAATTAGCAGCTCTGTGTGCTAAACAGCAGGATCAAGTAAAAAGGGTGGGGAAAGAGCAATGAGGCCGGGCAAGCCAGTCCTCGGCTGGACACAGGGGTCCTGTTCTGAGATCATTGTCCTGGGCGAGGGGGCAGCAGGTGCAAAGGCCCTGGGGAGGCCAAGGCCCCTCGGCCTCGTGTGGCTCTCACAGGAAGCATTTGTGAGGAAGGGGTGGTGGGGTGGCTTCAGGCTGCAGGGAAGGGGCTCCTTGTCTGTGGTGGATGGGGACAAGGCCAGGGCAGGCTAGGGACAGTCTTTCCTCAGACAGCCAGAACTGGAAGAGACCAGTCCATGGGAGGTGGTAGGCTGCAGCAGGAGTTTCAGCCAGACTCACGTCCTTTCTGATACTTTGGGGAGCAGGGGTCCCCATTAGCCCACAGTGAGCACTACAGGGAGCTCCCCCCGTGACCCTTCTGGACCAAGGAAATGAACCCCGAGTTGGGGCTCAGCGTCTGTGGAGTGACCTCTCTCGTCCATGGGAGCCCGTTGGCCCCCATGGTTCTGGGGTTCAGACCCCCACCACCCTCTCATTGGGTTCCTAGAGCTGCTTGAACAAATCACAGAGTGGCAGATTCAGAAAGAACAACTCCGTTCTCCCTCAGTTCCCGAGGCAGGAGTTCAAGGTCGAGGTGCTGAGGCCTGCTCTCCACTCCTGGCCCCTCTCCGGCTTCTAGTGGTCACCTGAAATCTGCAGGTGACCCTTAGCAGGTAGCTGCCTCAGTCTATCTCTGCCTCCCTTGTCCCGGGGAGTTCTGAGTCTCTGTGTCCTTCTGTCTGCATTTAAAAGACTGACCCTAAACCCAGGAGGATGTCTTCTCAAGATCTGTAACCAGGGCTGCTGGAGGTGGTGTACGCCTGTAATCCCAGCTAGTTGGGAGTGGGTGGTCAGGAACACTGAGGCTGGAGACCAGCCGTGGCAAAATAACAATGAGACCCTATCTCCAAGAACTGGTGCACACCTGGCTTGCATACAGGAGGCAAAGACAGGAGGATCTTGGTCTGAGGCCAGTTCAGGCAAAAATGGAGACCTTATCTGAAAAACAGCTAAAGCGGAAAGGACCGGGGGAGTGGCTCAAGTGGTAGAGCAGCTGCCTATCAAGCGCAAGCGCTGAGTTCAAACCCCAGTTCCTCCAAGAAATAAATAAATGTTAAGCTATTTCCCCTTCCAGGCGCAAGGACTGGCGTGTCTTCTTTTGGGGGGAGACCACTGTTCAACCCACTACACCCCGAAGCCAGGGATGTGGGAGGCTGGATCTTTCCTCACTGCTAAGCCAGTTCCCGCGCCCCGGGGCCCGTGGTGGGCACCCGTTGTCCTGGTGAGTCAGGGGCAGAGCCCTGTCTCATGGTGCAGGCGGGGGAGGCAACTGGGAAGGCCGGGAGCGGGCAGCGCCAGGCCTGCCCACCAGGAATGTGACCTGCAGTCCCCGCCCCCAGCAGGACGGATGGACAGACATTGCCCCAGGCCGGCTCTGGGGCCTCAGAGTCATCTGTCTGGCTGAAGAGACAGAGCACAGACAGATGGGCCAACACCGAGGACCCTGTGCCCAGGCCTCCCTCCAAGCCTCAGGTCCGGGCATGAGCGCCGGGCCAGTGGCCACCAGGCTCCGGGCCAGTGCGACCAGCCCTTGCCCCGGCCCTGCCCTGCCGGCTGGAAGCTTCTGCCTCGCCCCCGTGCCGAGCCGGGCGTAGGCCGAGCTGACCTCCACAAGACTTGGAAACCGAGGCTCGGGCATGGAGCCAGGAGGGGCTGCTGACGTCCTCCTCCGGGGGCTCCTTTGGCCCCAAGCACTGACCAGGAGCTCTTCCCGGTCACCTGGAAGGCCTGCCAGCGGTCTCAGCTCCCCCCTATGTGAGATGAGGGGGGCGACAGTGCTCCTGGTCACACAGAAACTGTGGCCAGGAGGTGCCTGATTGGCCTGGCCTCGGGACCCCAAGCCCAGCAGATGTGGATCTGGACAGGCTCGGGCCCCAGCTGGCCTGCCACCTGCTGTCCTGCTTCCTCCCCGGCCCTCTGAGGGGAGGTGGTGGGAACTGGCCTGTTGTCTGTCTCCCAGCCCCCCACCCCCGTGGTCATCCCCTGGGAGGCCTGGTCACTGGGCTCAGGTGTCCTGCGGTCCCTCACAGCTGGCTTCTCTCCTCCCCAGGAGCCACGGGCAGCTCAGGCCCCACCCTCGAGGACAGTGGGCAAGCAAGGTGGCCGTCTGGCTGCAGGAGGGGCTGGGCTACCTCTGATGCCACCTCCCTGTCCCCTGGGAAGGCAGGATATCCCCTGAGGCCTGTACCCTTGACCTCTGTGCCTTCTCCCCTGTGCTGGCTGCACCTGCAGCTGTCTGCTGGTCCCCAGCTCACCCTGGTCAAGGCGTGGGTCCATCTCGGACCCGTGGACTCAGGTGAGGCTGGGGGCTGCAGCTGGCTGGGTTTCCAGACTGTGCCGTTGGCTGCCGGTGCTCCTTGGGCAGGGGAGGGGGACCAGGCTCACAGCCCCACCAAGAGGGAGGCTCACTGGGCACTGGTGGCTCACGCCTGTAATCCCAGCGACTCAGGAGGCAGCGGTCAGGAGGATCGCGATTGGAAGCCAGCTGGGGCAAAGAGTCCACGAGACCCTATCTCGGAAAGCCATCACAAAGACGGGCTGGTGCAGTGGCTCCAGTGGTGGAGTGCCTGCCTAGCAACGTGAGGCCCCAAGTTCAAACCCCAGTGCCTTAAGGAAAAAAGGGAGGGTCATTGTGGCAGGGGGTCCCACAGTCCACGAGCTGTCCTCTGCCAACTCCCCAGCTACCACGACCTCGATCTGCGGGTCTCGGAGGTAAACCGAGGCTGGCAGGGGTGACAGTCTTTGCTCAAGGGCTGGGTTACCTCAAGTGTGTCACGCAGCCTCTCTGAGCCGCGGTGTCATCAGCTGCACAATGGAGTAATGAAGACCTGCCTCAGCCCTCGTCCCTGCTACCCAGACCCCAAGGTCACCTCCGAGCGCTGGACCCCGTGCCACTCCTGAGACCCCACAGGGTCTGTGAGCCACACGGTCAGGGCCTCCTCGCGGCTTTGTCCACCCAGGCTCGGGACACCGGAGCTCAGAGAGGCCAGAACACCCAGGAGAGGTCGGCCAGCCTCCCGCTGCCCAGGAGCTGCTGGGAAACTGGTCCGGGGCTGGCAGGACGAGGAGGCAGAGCTGGGTGGCAGAGCCGGGGGACCTCGGGCTGCCACAGGCGGGAAGCTGGGCCTGTTCCCGGGGCCCAGGCCTGCTCCAGCTCGCAGACGGGCACGGCGCCAGCCCGGGCGCCCACACAACGGCAGATCCATGCGCCCAGAGGGCTGTGCCAGCTTCCGGGAGCGTCTGCCGCTCCACCACGCAGGAGGCCAAAGTCAAGGCCAAGGGCTGCTGTCTGCCCCTCTATCACCCCAGGACAGAAGCTGGGGAGGCGGACACAGAGCTGGCCAGGGCAGCTGCCAGCAAGGCCACAGCCCTCCACTGGACGTTTGTTCATTCATCCATTCTGCAATCACAGGCCCTTGCTGTGTGGCCTTGGGCAAGTCTCCTGTCCTCTCTGGATTTTTTTTTTCAGTACTGGGATTTGAATTCAGGGCCTTCACCTTGACCCACTCCACCAGACCTTTTTTGTGATTTGTTTTGTTTTGATTTTGAGATGGGGTCTCATGAACTATTTGCCTGGGCTGGCTCTGAACCACGATCCTCCTGATCTCTGCCTCCTGAGTAGCTGGGATTACAGGGGTGAGCACCGACACCAGGCTCCTCTATAGGTTTTGAGGTCCCTGGTTTGGCAGGGGAGCCCAGCCTCCATGCTGGTCACTCAAGGATCTGGGGGGGACAGGAAGTGGAGAGTGGGGGCAGCCACAAGCCCCAACTGCAGCCAGTGGCAGCTTTGAGGCTGGATCTCCCATGGCCTCCCGGGAGAGTTCTGGCATCCCGCTCTCACCCACGCAAGGCTGGGAGAAGCTCGGGCCCCAACAATCCTTCCCCGTGGTGAGGTGCAGCTGACCACGGGGCGGGGAGTCACCTCCTGAGAAGTCCTATGAAGGCGCAGCCCCCACCCCATTCAGCCCTGTGACATCCTGCGCCATCCTTCCCTGACACCCCATGCCCCAATCCACACAACCCAGCTTTACTTTTTTTGGCGGTACTGGGATTTGAACTCAGGGCTTCACACTTGCTAGGCAGGCGCTCTATCACTTGAGCCACTCCTCCAGTCCGTTTTGCTCTGGTGATTTTGGAGATGGGGGTCCCTTGAAAACTATTTGCCCTGGCTGACCTCGAACAGTGATCCTCCCGACCTCAGCCTCCCAAGCTGCTGGGATTACAGGCGGAAGCCACCAGCACTTGACTCCCAGCTGTGACTCTTGCCCCACCTTTGGAAAACTCGCCCGAGGTCACCTTTGCTCCATCTTTGCACCTACTGTCCCCTCACCCAGGGCCACTGAGTCCATCTCAGTATAAGGTGTGACAGTTCCCTCATCTGCCTCTGCGACAGGCTCCAGCCCTTCCCCCCGACTCAGTTTACCCGGCTGTGAAATGGAAACTGTCCTGTCCTTCCTGTTCTGGTGAAATTCCCATGCGTTCTGAAGAGCGAGTGTGGCTGAGGCCGAGCACCCCAGGTGACCCCGCTCCCCGTCTCTCCTTCTCAACTCCTAGGGGGTGTAGGTGGGGCCTGGGCCCAGCCAGGTTCCCGGGAGCAGCAGGGACAGTGGTCACTTCCAAGCTACGCAGGCATGAAAAGTCCACGTGCGCCATCTTTCCCCGACACCTGGGCTGAGCGCAGAGCTGGGTCCACGCTGGGCACGGTGGTGCCTCTGTTGGACCAGCCGGGCAGCGGTGAGCTCCCCATGCTGGAGGCAAGCAAGTAAAATGAGCGAGGAGCCAGGCATGGACAGGCCGGCCTTTGAGATCACATGGTGGCCTATTGGGTCTCAGGCCTTGTCTGTCTTCTGGGGACAGACGGTGCTGGAGGGAGGACGGGTGTCCCTGTGCTGAGGAGGGACATGGGGCAGTGAAGCTGTGGAGGATGAAGTCTGGGCAGCCCCAGTGGGGACCCCAGCCACCCCTTGGCGACTGTACCCTCAAGACACAACCCCTGCCCTGAGCACAGTGCTCTCCACTGCTGGCCACAGGCCAGCTGTGTCCTCTGGCCTGCAGTACCTGCTGCAATGGTTCAGTCTGCAAACACGCAAGGCAGGTAAGAGGGAACGACCGGACCAGACGTGGTGGTACGTGCTTGTCATCCCCGCGCTGGGGAGGCTGAGAGGAGGCGGGTGGCCTCAAATTCAAGGCCAGCTCAGGCTTCAGACATAGCGAGAGCTTGTCTCAAAAAGTAATGTCAGGGGCCAGTGCTCACACCTGTAATCCCAGCTACCCAGGACACAGAGATCAGGAGGATTGGGGTTCAAAGCCAGCCTGGGCAAATAGTCCAGGAGACCCCATCTCGAAAAAAACCCGTCACAAAACAGGGCTGGCAGAGTGGCTCAAGTGTTAGAGTGGTGAGGCCCTGAGTTCAAACCCCAGTGCTGCCCAGAATAAATAAAATAAATAAAAAGAAACGTTGGCAGGGACAGGGCAGGGGAAGGGCAGGTCTGCAGGTGACTTTCCTGTGAGCTCTGGGAATACCTGGGAAGGGGTGTCCAGCTGGGGCAAAGGCCCTGAGGCCCGTGGCCTGGCACATTCCAGAGCAGGGAGACCCAGCATCCCAAGGAAGAAAAGCCTTCTCCCGCCTTTCCCAACGGGATTCCCGGGGGGAAGGGCTGGGGGCCTGAGGACAAAGCCAGGGACAGAGGACTGGGGCCAAGGGGCTGGGGGCCCTGGGGGCTGGATTTACATCCTCCGCTGACCTCAGTGGAGAAACCAGCCTTGTCGGGCGTGGCCGAGTCACCGGAGACCAGTCTGGGGGTGGGACAGCCGTGATGAAAGCCCAGAGAGAGGATTAGCGTGGCCGAAGGCCTCGCTGGCTCCATGGCAACCCGAGGGAAGTGGGGAGAATGGGGCCTGTGTGTTAACACCCTCGGGCCTCCGCGTGGGGCTGGGGGCTTGTTAACCAGCTTAGCAGGCGGCCAGGCGCCATTGACATGGAAATCCAGATGGCCTGAAAGGGGAGGAGGCGGGAAGGAGGGATGATGGGGGCAGGTGCAGGGCAGGGCAGGGATGGGTGAGCCCCACCTTCCCGGCCGTGTTCCCCAGTGTCCACCCTGCCCATGGTCCCCACTGCCAGACTGGAAGGTGCCCGCCTGGCTTGGCACCCACTAACCAGGGGTCCGGTGGGGCCTTGGGGGCAGGGAACAGGCAGGCCCGTGGATGGGCCCTGGCTAGGGACAGGCTGGCTTGAGTCAGGCTCAGGGGACGACATGGGCAGGGCTCACACCCCAGTGTCCTCCCAGCTCCTGGCTCCAAAAGTGGCCACAACGGAGGCTGTCCCCGGCCTGGCCTGTGCCCCTCAGAGCTGAACCCTGCTGCCGAGATGGCCACTGTCCTGGCTTCTTCCACAGACCTCTGCTGTCCATCTGTCCAACTGCCACAGCTGACCTGGCCACTCCTGAGCTGGGCCTTGGGCCCCTCCCAGGCCAGTGAGGCCTCTAGCTGCCCTCAGCCTCCCGACCTGACAAGCCGGCAGCTCCAGCTGCAAACGTGTCCAGGAACAGACCAGAGGACAAGGCAGGGCTGGCAGCAGCCGGCCATGTCTGTGAGATCAGACTGAGGGCTGGGGACCCAGGGGGACCCCTGGCGCTGGAGAGAAAAGCCTTTTGCCAGCTGAGATGGGCGCAAATGCTGGGAATGGCTGGCTGGCTGGGTGGGTGGGAGGAAGGAGCTGAGCAGGTGCCTAAGCCTCTGTTGACACTGGATTGCTGCCATCTGGCTGCCCCTCCAGCAGTGCCCCTCCCTCCTGGCCCTGGCTGGGGCCTCAGTCTCCCATCCGAGACTGAGAGGGAGGAGTGGTCAGCAAGCTGAGCTGGCACAGCCACTGGCTCTGCAGTGGGACCTCCAGGTCGAACTGTCCCTTGGGGACTGGAGAGGCAGGATGTGGTGGCTTGTGCCTGTAATTCCAGCTATTTGGGAGGCAGAAATTGGGAGGATCAAGGATCGAGGCCAGAAAAGGCAAAAAAAAAAAAAGTTAACGCATCCTATCTCAAAGAATAAGGGTGTAGCAAGGAATGCTTGTAATCCCAGCTACAAGGGAGGCATAGTTAGGAGGACTGTGATCGGAGGCTGGCCCTACCTAAAACATAACTAAAGCAAACAGTGCTGGTGGCTCACGCCTGTAATCTCAGCTACTCAAGAGGCAGAGATCAGGAGGATCGCAGTTCAAAGCCAGCCCCGGGCAAATAGTTCACGAGGGCTTATCTCGAAAAAAACCCATCACGAAAAAGGGCTGGTGGAGGGGCATTGTGGTCACAGCCCTCTGCGGGCTGTGGGGGTCCCGTGGGGAAACCGAGTCAGAACGGTGGCGGTGGAATTAGCCAGTTCTTGCTCCTGCCGGCCCAGAGCCTGTCAACTGAGGAACCCAGGATCTGTGAGCGTGGCGTCCACACTGTGCCCTCCAGACCTTCCCCGGGATTGTCACTGTCCCCGGTGATGCTCCCAGACTACATGGCTCCCACTTGTCACAGCAGCTCATACGTCGCCCCTGGGCCCCGGTTGGGGTCCCGCGGGCCGGGGGACCTCAGGTTCCCGTCCCCCATCCCAGCCCCCAGGGCTGGGGTCGAGTTTCCTCAGGGCCAGGCCCAGCTGCCTACAGCTGGCAGAAGTTGGAGCTGGGAACCTGAGGAGGCCCCGTCCTGTCCCCCACGGGCACCATCAGAGCCTCCCCCTCGTCCGCCATCTGCCTCTGTCTCTCCTGGGAAGGGGGCGGGGTAGCCCCATTCCTGGGGCGTCCCTCACATCTGGCCCTTCCCAAGTCCAGCAGGCCCTGCCCTCGCCACCTCCCCAGGCAGCCGCCTCCCTGCACCCACCCGGCCTCCTGGGGTCCTCGTGCCTGTCACCCCTCGTCCTTCCCTTTATCAAGCTTCCTGTGGGCCCTTCATGTCCCACGCAGGACCGGGAGGCCCCGGGGCCGGGGCGGGGGGGACGAAGGTGCTGTGGGCCGGACGGCAGGACGCCTGTGGGGGCTCCATGTGGCACCAATCCCATCTTCTCCCTGAGGGTCCTGGCAGAGTGTGGCAGAATGTGGGGGTCCTGGGTGGGCCTTGGAAGAGACAGGGGGACAGTGGGTGTCAGAGGACAGGGCAGGCGTCCCAGGCGGAGGCCAAGCTGCAGTGCTGTGTCCCCCGACACCCAGAGCCTCTGAGCATCCGGGAGGACGGGGTGGGCACCAGAAACCAGGCCGTCGCAGGGTGCCTAAGAGTCTGCCAGCCAGAGAAGGCTGTGTTTGCCGAAGGACTCTTGTCATTTCCTTTCCTGGGGTTTGAATTCAGGGCTTCACACTTGCTAAGTGCTACCTCTGCCTCCCTTGTAGCTAGAATTACAAACTCACACCACCACACCCAACTTACTGGTTGAGATGGGGTCTTTCTAAGTTTTTGCCTTGGCTGGCTCTGAATTGCCAATCTCTGCCTCCCTAAGCTGGGACTACAGAAGTGAGCTACTGCACCGGCCTCTCTTGTCGTTGTCTAAACTCTTACGCAGGCCCCATCCCGCCCTGGGTACTTCATCAACTCAGGCAACAGTTTTTTTTACTGTGTGTGGGCTCCACACTGGACACAAGACCAGAGTGTGGTCCACACTGGAGCGGCCCCCCGCCCCGCCCCCCGAGCCCTCTGGCAGCTTGCTGTGAAGGGGTAATTCTTCCTGGAGGAAAAACCTGCCAGGCAGGCGTGATGGCCTGTGCAAAGGCCCTGTGGCCAAGAAGAGTGTTTGAGGCCTGGCCAAGGCACCAGTTTGGGAACCCTGGGAGGCCAGAAGGCCACAGACACCCCGGTGAGCAGACCGGGGCCTGACATAGGGTGGGCCTGCCACCCTTCCGCGCACACCTCCCCCATAACCAGGCATCCAGCCCTGAGCCCGGGAGCCAGGAGCGGACTTGGGGCCGGCTGGCAGCAAGGCTATTGGGAGGGGACTTTCAGGAAAGTGGGGGCACATGGCATGTGGATGAGGGCCAAGTGTGCGGGGACACACAAACACATACACAGACTCACATTTAGGGACACGCGGACAGGGCAGAGAAGCAGATTGTCCCTGACTCCTGTGTGTCCCTGCTGCCCCCTCAACCCCCCTCTCCAGGGACACACAGCAGCCGCCAGGCGGGCCCCCTTTCTCCTGTCCCTTTCCCGGGCTCTTCAGCAAGGCAGTTGCTCGAGACTAATTGAATTTTCCGCCTGGCAAGGGTGGGGAGTCAGTCGGCTGCTGGGAAGGAGCTGTTAACAGGGCCGCTCCGCCCTGCTCCTTTCCCGCCTGCCCCTCCTCAGTGGAGGAGCGGGCTGGGGCCTGGGAACAATGGACAGACAGACAGACAGGTCGCAGTCCCCACCCCGACAGCGCCAGAGGGATAGGAAGGCCTTAAAACGTACCCCAGTCCTACCTAACGGCCCTGAGCCCCCAGGGTGGCTGGCGTGACCATCCGAGCCTTGGTTTCCCCTGCTGCTCCCCCCCCCCCCCCCGCCTCCCCGCAGAGAACTGGGACTGAGCTGGGGACACAGGTGTAACCCAGACAGCAAGGGTGGGGGCCGCCCTTTTGTGCAGGAGTGGAAAGATTGAGGTCCGGGTGGCATGAGGCCTGGTGGCAGTCGGGGCTGGACCAAAGGTGACCACCGCCTGTGCCTCACCACACAGCCAGATCGTCACGTGAGGCCTGCGTGATGGAGGCTGAGCCAGGAGCCACCTGGGGACTCAGAAGGGAGCTTGTGTTGTCCCCTACCACACTCCTGTCCCCACCCATCAGCCTCTCCTATCTTGACTTCACCTCTCATCCCCATCTGGGGACTCAGAGGCTCCCCAGCCACACTGTTTGAACCCTGTGACCCCACCAGCGTCCCAGGTTCAGGGTCAGGACAGGGAGATCCACTCTGCTCCCCTGGGAGCTACAGGTCTGCTAAGCAGGGGTCCCCAGGGCTGCAGGCAGATTAGGCCACACCGTCCAGTTCCCCCAGAGTCCTTAGCCTGTTAGGGGTCATCAGTGAGGATCTGAATTGAAGTCAGGACTGGGATAGCCGGGCATGGTGGTGCACGCCTGTAATCCCGGCACTTAGGAGGTAAAGGCAGGAGGATCGCGAGTCTGAGGTCAGCCTGGGCTACACAGCGAGACCCCCGTCTCAAAGTCACAAATACCAGGACCAGGAGACAGTGAGAGGTCCACATGGGACCTCACATGGTCAGTGTCCATCACCTTGCATGCATGGAGGGCCTGTGTGGACCCAGAGCCAGCCAAGTGTCGGGAAGGAAGTGAGACCACGTGGCCTTTCAGGTAGCCAGTCCCCTCTGTGGCTCCCTGTGGCAGCACCACACTGCGCCTGGGCTGTCCTGACACAGGCGGGCACCGTCCTACTGATGACAGCTCACAAAACACCCAGGCTCCTGGGGACCTGTGCCACCCACAGGGAATGGCCATGAGGTCCTCTGTCCTCCAACAGCCCCGTCTCTAGACAGGGTGGGGGCTGAGGAGGAAGCCATTTGTCACTGAGGTCCCTGAGGGGAGACCTCAGGAAAGGAGAGCAAGGGAAGGGGAAGGCTGAACCCGAGGATGAGTCTCCATGACTCCCCAAACTTCCCCTCTAGCGTCCACAGCATCGAGCATATGGACAGAGAGGCATATGAGTGGACAGACAGGTGGACGGGGGGTAAGTGGATGGAGGAAGGGACAGACAGATTGATGAGTGGGTGGGAAGTGGGTTGATTGATAGGTGGATACATGGATGGATGGATGGATGGACAGGTGGATAGATGGACAGATGGGTGGGTGGCTGGGCGGATGGGTGGATGGACGGGTGGATGGGTGGACGGATGGGTGGGTGGGTGGGTGGATGGGTGGACAGGTGGGTGGATGGGTGGGTGGACGGGTGGGTGGGTGGACGGGTGGACGGGTGGTGGGTGGACGGGTGGACGGGTGGACGGGTGGTGGGTGGATGGATGCATGGAGGATGGCGAGGAGGATGGAGGGGAAGGTCGGTGGCCCCTAGACTCAGTCCTTGTGGGTCCATTCAGATGAACCTGGTCGTAGCTGGGCGGAGGGACCCCTGGCTGGATGGCTAAGCTGAGGTTGGGGTCAGACACCCCAAACTTCCCGGAGCAGCACCACCTGTAGAAGCAATCAGACTGCACGGCACGAGCGTGCACAGAGAGGGTCGTGGACATGGAGCTGTCCAGCCAACAGTGGTGTGAGATGTCCCTGTCCTCCAGGGACAAGATGGAGAACCCAGATGGCCTTGTCTGGAGGGTGGGGTGTACAGGCTGGAACAGAAGGGGGTGCACCAGCCCCTGTGCACTAAGGACCGCGACTTGGGCCTGGAGCGCGTCCTACAGACCCTGGCGGCCTCCACCCTGCTTTTGAAGGGTCGCGTCCCCTCCCGCACACGCAGGTGCAGATGGTGTGCACACGGCTGGCCACATGTCCCGGACACTGGCAGCAGAGGGCCCCGGCTCTGCCTCTGACCTGTGACCTTGCCCACCACCCCAGGAAGGGGGATGGGTGCGCAAGGGGCTGCAGGGCGGGAGGCCAGGGCTGGGTGTGGCCGGTCCCCAAGCACTGACCCCCCTGCTCCTGTTCCTCAACCCCAGGCTTCCTCCGGTGCCCGGGGGGGGGGACAGTAATTAACGTCTTCCTGTTCCGACCAGGAGTCCCTTTCCAAAAACATATTTTGCAGGACTATTTTGCAAAGGAAATGTTTTTAAAGAATCTGGTGTCCCGTCCCAGCCCAGGGAAAGGGGGGGTGGGACAGCCTGCGGGGTTGGGTGGCCTGGTGCTCAGAGCCTGAGTCTTTCTCTGGGGCCACCATGAACCCCACCAGGGCACAGGGTCCTGGGGAGGCTGTGGGGAGGGTGGAGGCCAAGAGGCAGGGAAGAGGAAGGGGACACGGAGTGGGGAACAAGGTTTCTGTCTCCTCACTGTCCATTCATCCCATTGCCAAGACCAGGGGTCCCTCTCAGGCCTTGTGCCTTGACCTCTTGCTCTCGTGTCTCGGGTGCTGGCACCCTGGCAACACTTCTGCCGGCTCCCCACCTTTCTTCCGTGCCCATCTCTCTCCCACCGTCCCCGCAAAAGTGCCCCTGGGCTCCGTGTCCAGAGCCCGTGGGGACAGGTGTCCTCCAGCACTGTGAGCCCTTGCTCAGTGTGCAGCCTGAGCCTCTGTCCTGTTCAGCAGCTCCCTTGGATGGACACCTCACTCTCTCTTCTTGAACTTGGCCCTCGCTGGGCTTCCCCGACCCTGGACAGCCCTCCAGCCACTTCTGTCCCTTGGATGGACACCTCACTCTCTCTTCTTGAACTTGGCCCTCGCTGGGCTTCCCCGACCCTGGACAGCCCTCCAGCCACTTCTGTCCCTTGGATGGACACCTCACTCTCTCTTCTTGAACTTGGCCCTCGCTGGGCTTCCCCGACCCTGGACAGCCCTCCAGCCACTTCTGTTGTGATAATGATGTCGTGACATTGGTCACGACACCAGTATGGCCTTAGTGCGTGTGGAGCACCGGCCATGTGTGGTCACTTCACGGACTCTCCCCTTCCAAAGGAAGCGACTGTCTCCTCTGGGAGGGGTGCAGGAGACCTGCAGGTCCAGCTCGGACAGTGACCCGTGCACACTCTAGACAGCTACCACCTCCTCTCCTTAGCCTGTGCAGTGCTGTGTCCATCAGTGGCCCCCACCTGCTCAGGCAGGTCCCAGTCTTTCACCTAAATTGTCCTCCTTGTCCATTGTGACCCTCCCAGCTCCAAGTGCGCAGTGTGTGTTTAATAAATGTTTGTTGAAGGACTGAATGAATGACCCGTTAGTTCCTGTTTCTCAGCTCTCCTTCTGTGCCTCAGTTTCTCCACCCTGCCCTGACTTTGTGGTGGACAGTCAAGCACAGCTCTCTCCACTGTCCTGTGGCCACCTCAGGCTGGGGAAATTCCACAAACTCTGGCCAGTGCTGGCCACGCAGCTTAGAGGACATTTCCTAACCCCCCGGGGACCCAAGGCAGGGGCCGAACATTCCATCAGCGCCTGCCAGCCAGCCGGGAAAGTGATGTTGAAGTGCAAAGGGCACAGGGACCGAGCCCAGGGACCGAGCCTGGCTCTGAGCTCAGGCAAGGGCTGAGCCTCAGTTTCCCCTCAGGGGAGTCTAAGGTGGGTTTGTACTCACCGGGGTCCGCTCTCTCTCTCCCCCTTCTCGTATCTTCTCTTCTGTCTCTACTCCTTTTGATGACTCAGTTTCCCTGTCTCTACCCACCTCTCGTTTTCTCTTTCTTTCGGAGTTACTGGAATTTGAACTGAGGGCCTCGCACACACTTGAAGCGCGGTCTTGGCTCTTTCTGCTTTAGTTTTTTTTTGGATCGGGCCTTGTGTTTCTTTTCCCAGACCAGCCTGGGTCCACCATCCTCCTACTTGTGCTTTCCGAGTAGCTGGGATTACAGACGTGAGCCACCATGCCCAGCTGTCATCTCTTGTTTCTTCTAACCCTTGCCTTGTCTCTGTGCCCCTCCCTGTCTGTCCCTGCACCGCCTTCATGTCCTCATGTGCAGCCCCACCCTCCTCGGGGCTCGTGGGGCTCACAGCTCTGGGATCTCGGCCCTCTGCAGATGGCCTGGAACTGGCGTGAGGTTTATTTTGGGAGCTGGTGGATCCCCTGGGCCTTTCCCAACTGTCTTGGCGGATGGGAAGTGTTTGAAGCCAGCTGGGTTGGCCTGGGTGGCTGGGGCTGCCGGACCAAGCGTGGGGACACAGCAGTGACTTCCTGGTGCCCCAGGTGGGGGCACAGGCCAAGCCTGTCTCTGAGAACCCCAGGGAGGACCTGGCCCAACCTGTGCCAACTTCCTGAGCCCAGGTACACTGCCTATGTCCTAGGGATGGAAAATGGGGGGGTCCTCAGGGGCTCAGCCCTGGCCTGTCCCTCTCGGGGCTCAGTCCCATCCCCCTCTGAGAGCTCTGTCACCCCAAGCTGCTGAAATAGCCCTACCCTGCCCGTGTCCTGATCCAATAGAAACAGAACAGCGCGTGTGAGCCCAGGTTTCCATGCAAAAAAAGAACAGAACAAAACCTGAGTCACAGATGGCAGTCTAATCCTTTTTCTTATTTTGGCAGCACTGAGATTTGAACTCAGGGCCTTGCACTTGCTAAGCAGGCGCTCTACCACTCGAACCACTCCCCCAGTCCTTTTTGCTTTAGTTATTTTTCAGATAGGGTCTCATACTTTTTATCCATGGCTGGACTTGACCTCAACCATCCTACCTACACTTCTTATGTAGCTGGGATTACAGGTGAGCACCACCATGCCTGGCTTATTTGTTGAGATGAAGTCTTATGAACTGTGTACCAGGGCTGGCCTTGAACTTCAATTTCTTGCTCTGCCTCCCAAGTAGCTGGGATTACAGGTGTGCATCCCATCTTTTAGGCTGAATTTTCAGAATAGAGTGTGTTTCACACTCACACCTCCATTTGGACTTTTCGGGTGCTTAGTGGCAGCGTGCAGGTAGTGACTGTGCCGTGGGACTTCCGTGGCTCTACCTCACTTCCTTCCAGGACACTCTAACTCTCCCCCTCTCCATGACACGAGCTACACGGCCTGCCTGTCTCGCTCAGCCCTCAGTGCCTGCAGCTGGTGCTCCGTAAATGCAGATGCAGCAGGCCATAGTCGCAGGTCACCCAGCAGGGCGCAGACAGAGGACGCGACGGGTGACCGGTCCCCTCTGGCCCGGCCTGGCTCTGTCCTGGTCCGTGTGCGGGAGGCTCAGGATCCCCGGCCACTCTCTCCGCTGGGTGGCTCAGCATTTCCTTCCTCCATGCTGGTGGCTGATCAGCTCAGAGCTCGCAGGTGCTCGTCCAGCTGTCGTGCCTGGAAAAGCCATCACGCCCCTCCTGGCCACATTCACTGCCGGCTGGGGTCCATGTCCTCGGAGGACTTGGGGCTGCTGGGAGCCATCCCCCTCCCCCCCCATTCCTGCCATCCACAGCGGGCTCTGGGCTGCTCTTCGGGCCTGGCTCCCTACTGACCCCCACAGCTCGTTCTCAGTAATGCTCCACCAGGGCTCAGTAACCACCCCACCATGGCCGGTTGTCCATCGGTAAAATGGGTCCATCCAGGTGTGGTGGCTCACGCCTGTAATCCCGGCCACTCAGGAAGCAGAGATCATGAGGATCGCGGTTCAAAGTCAGCCTGGGCAAATAGTTTTCAAGACTCTATCTCAAAAAATATCCTTCACTAAAAAGGATTGGTTGAGTGGCTTAAAGCGTAGTCTCTGAGTTCAAACCCCAGTACCGCAAAAATAAAATAAAATAAAATAAAATAAATTGGGCCCAGAGGGGTGTGAACAGACGTGAGCTCACTTTCTTTTTGTTTTTTGGTGGGACTGGGGTTTGAACTCAGGGCTTCACACTTGCAAAGCCGGCGCTAAACCTCTTGAGCCACACCTCCAGGCCATTGTTTTGGAGATGGGGTCTCAGGAACTGTTTGCCAGGCCTGGCCTCAAACCTTGATCCCCTGATCCCAGCCTCCCAGGTGGCTGGGATTACAGGCGTGAGCACTGGTGCCTGGCTCACCATGAGGATCACTTTGAGGATTGCAGCTGAGGGGATCAAATTGAGGTTCTGTCCTGTCCCCCAATCCTGCAGGGCCGCATGAGAACCCCAACTCTGCCAGCCACAGGCTGAGTGACCGGGGTCCATAGCGCTCACCTCTGTGCTCCCCCAGGTGGACACAGGACTTCTGGCCCAGGTGGGGCTGGGCCTGGGAACCTGGTCTGGGCCGGAGCCCCCATTCACCGTCCAGGGTTCCAGATGGACACGGAGGGAGAAGCAGCTGGGCCCTCGTTTGCATAGGATGGACTCTGCGGCCTGACCCCCCCTCCGTCCCCAACTTGTGTCCCTCCTTCAAGCCAGGGCAGCCTTGCTTGAGTCCAGCCTCGGCACGGCAACTGGTCAACGCTCAGGCTCCTTCAGATGGAGAAACTGAGGCCCAGAGAGGGACCTGGCTCTCTCACCTGTCGACGGCAGATGGGCTGGCTGCGATTTGTGGAGAATGGGGGGAGAAAGCGGGGCTCTCCAGGCAGGGCGCCCCGAGAGGGAAGCCGGGCTCCAGTGAGACCCAGGAGGCCGTGGATGAGGAGCAGATGGTCCAGGAGCAAGGCCAGGCCTCTGAGGGTTGATTACGGAGAGGTCTGGCCCCCCCAACCCCACACACTTATTGCCCCAGGGCCTTTGCACGTGCTTCCTCCCTCAGGTGCCCAGCCTCGCTCACCTCTGGGGTCAGCGCAGAGGCCACCTCCCCGGGGAGGCTTCTCCACCGGTCAATTCACCTTCTCCCCTTGGTACTTTCTGGACTCGCCTGCCCCCATCCCTAGACACCAGCAGCTCAGAGAGGGCAGGGACTGTGTCTGCCTGTCTATCTGAAATTTTCACCTAGTACTGCTTAACAAGTCTTTGCTGAATGAACAACTGGGACCAGGAGCAGTGGCTCACACCTGTAATCCCAGCTACTTGGGAGGCATTGACAGGAGGATCTTGGTCTCTGCTGGCTCAGGCAAAACACACAAGACCCTACCTGAAAAATAACTGGAGCAAAAAAGGGCTGGCAGAGCGGCTCAAGTGGGGAAGCACCTGCCCGGCAAGCGTGAGGCCCTGAGTTCAAACCCCAGTGCCGCCAAAAAAAAAAAAAAAAGCCCAGCTGGGCAGCTGGCTCACAGCACTGGGTAAGGCAGAGGCCCCTGAGCTCCGGGGCAGGACTTGGCCAGTGGCCCCCGCACCTGCTTTGTGCTGGCCCCTGAGGGCGGGGAAGGGGGCAGAGGAGCCTCAGCCGAGCTGGGTGGGGACGGTGTCTGCTCTGCTCTGAAAATCAGCAGCTCCAGGCAAAACCGCACATCCGGCGTGTGGGGGATGCAGGTGGGGTGGCACCTGGGTGGCCCTGAGCCACAGCAGCTGGTGGCCAGCAAGTCACGGAGGGGTACTGCCCACCACAGCACCACGAGGCTGGGTGGGGACTGAGGAAAGCAGGGTTGGAGCCAGGCTCTGAGTACAGGGCTGGGCCTCCATGGGGGACTCAGGGGGCCTCTGGCCCCAGCCCGGCCTGGCCCCTGGGTGGCTGGGACTTTGGTGGCTCCCAGCTCCCACTCGACATGAGTGAGGTTCTGGCCACTGACCACTGGGCGAGACCACAGGTCCCCGTGCCTCCATGGGGCACAGCCAGGTGAGAGTCCACGGCCTACCTTGTCCAGAGTGGGCCGGAAGGGGACGGGACACCCAGCCTTCCAGGGCTGCAGAGACTCCATAGCACTGCTGTGCCACAGACCCCACGGCCCAGGAGGGAGGCGAGGCAGGGACAGGGCTGCCAGAAGCCGTCACCACCTCCAGGAAGTCGGGAGCAAGCCCCTCTCCAGGCCCCCGGTTCTGGGCTGGGGGTCTGGGCAGCTGACTCCTGAGGCCATGGCCCCTGCCCAGCGCCCCGGTGACCCCAGTCATGGACAGAGAGACAGAGTGGACAATGACGCTGATGGCCCCTGCAGAGGGGAGCAGAGGCCAGCAGAACTGAGCTCAGGGACAGCTATGAAGACCGCTGGCTCAAGGTGGCCAGCCAGTCAGAAGCCTGCTCCAGACCCCGTAGTCCTGAGCCCTGACCGGGGGCCTAGCGTCCCATGCCCAGGGGACAGGCCAGGAAGGATGGGATAGAGTTGGCCTTTGGGCTCCTGCTGCTGTGTTGAGGACTTGGCTCTCTGAGATCGCCCAGGACAGTCAGGCAGCAAGGGGACAGGGATGGGGACAGGGCCAGCGGGCTCATTGCTGCCCGGGGCTGTCCCCGGCACACGGGAAGGGACCTGGGCCTCTGCACCGGCCTGCACCCCATGGGCGGGGGGATAGACAGGGCCATCTCCGGGACCCCCGGGGCCCAAGTCTCCCGCACACTGTGCAGGTCCAGGCAGAAGTGGTTGGGGGCAGCAGAGGGTCAGCCCTGCCAGGCCCTGGAGTGCGGGGCACACTTGGGCACAGGAGAAAGAGAGCCACGCGCTCACCCTCTCACAACCACCGAGTCTCCAGGGTCACAGCCTGGCTTTGCTCCGGCCCCTTCTTGGAGAGTCCAGCTGGGGGTCCCCACAGCTGTCCCCAGTCCCTCAAGCCTGGGGCGTCTCTCCTGTGTCAAGGCTGCCCCGGGGGCCCCCGCGGCGCCTCCCTCTCTCAGCCGAGGCCGCGGGCCGGGAGGGCGTCTGTGGGGTGTGGGAAAGGCCGTCCCTCCCGTCTCTCTGTGGGTCCTGGAATGCGCTGACCAGCGCCCGGCCTAATCCCCGGTCTGCGCCCATGGGGCCCGGCGGCCAGGCGGAGGCGGGGGCCCCAGAAGGCCAGGGCAGGGCTGGGCGGGTGGGCCATGCCTCCTCTCCCCTCCCCCTTTGGACAGATTTGGGGGGCCAGGGGGCTGCCTCGGCCTCCTGAAGGGATGGGGACAAGGTGTATCCACAGGTGTGGGCAGGATCACAGGACCTGGACATGACAGAGTGGGCAGGTCCCCAGTGGTGGTGGCACAGGACGTAAGGGGACTCTGGGGACGGACCCCGTGCCTCGTGCTTCTGGACAGCCCCGCGCCCCTGCTCAAATGGAGGGAGGAGCCATGACTGACCTCATGGAGACCCCCGAGGGGGGGCTGCTGCGCCCCACCCACCCCCGTCCACCCTGCCTATATCCCCAGCCGGCTCTGTCCTCTGCAGCGGCTGTGGCCATGACACTGCAGGTGGGTGACATCGGGGCTCGGGGGTGGCCGCATAGCCTGGACCTGGGAGAAGGGAGCAGGGATCCCCAGACCTTCCCATGGGGCTGGGGGTGTCAGCCCCACAAAGGAACTGGCCAGAGGGACAGGGGTGGAGGCTGCCGGCTGGGCTCGTGGACAAGGGGGACCTTGGAGGAGAGACAGGGGCGCAGCCCAGCTGTGCGGTCACGCTGTACCTTTTGCCTTCAGTTTGAAGCCTTCTGTGCGGGGGGCCTGGCCCCCGGCTGGAGCCTCACCATGTAGGGACAAGTGGACACCGGACAGGTTAAGTGAGGGACAGCATTGCTCCCCTCCCGGCCTTGGGGGTGGCGGAGGTTCACTGCCCTCCTCGTGACTGACCTGTCGCCCCCAGGTTTGAGATCAACTTCTTGTCCGAGTCTGGGGACATCGCGTTCCACGTGAAGCCACGATTCTCCAGTGCCACCGTGGTGGGCAGTGCCTTCCAGGGTGGCCTCTGGGGCCAGGAGAAGATGTCCAACCTCTTTCCGCTGGCCCTGGGAGAGCCCTTCGAGGTGACGGGGCCCGTGCAGGGACGGGGAGGCCCGTGAGGAGGGGTCCAGTGCCTGGGGGTCTGGGTGGCCTCCCTGGTCCTGCTCCTCCATTTGGACAATGGGATGCCAGCTCCATTCTTGGGAGCAGGGGGGTTCCCAGCTTGGAGGGGACAGGGCTGGCCAGGGATCTGTGTGCCAGGGGGTCTTGGGCTGTCCTTCTGAATAGCAGGGGACCAGCCTCCGTGATCACTCGCTGTCCTGTCACCAGATGGAGGTGAGCGCCGACGCTCAGCACTCCCGTGTCTGTGCCCAGCAGCGCACCGCCAGCGGCCACTGGCCACCGTCACCCGGGTACAGGTGATCAGCGACCACCGCCTGGCTCAGGTGGAGCTGGCCAAGTGGAGCCCAAGCTGGGGGTACGTAACGTCCCCACCCGGCCCTTCTGTCCCTCTTGTCACCCTCGGCCCGGCACCCTGCCTTTGCACGTCCCAGACCTGGCAGGGTTGGGGACCACGGACCTCCGGGACAGAAGGCCTTGGATGTTCGCAGGGACGAGGGCTTCTGAGCTGTGCGGCGCCCCCAGAGCGAGCCTCGGCCATCCGGTGTCCAGTGCACCTGGAGGAGCCCCACCCGGGAAGCTGGGGGGCTGTGTGAACCCCGGTTCCAGTTCAATAAAAGAAGCAGCTGCAGGCGCCTGGGTGCTGTGTGCTGGGGACACAGGAGGACCACGCGATGCAGCCCCAGGGGGCCCCCAACACCACCTGACCCTTCCCCGTGTCCCCAGGACCTCGAGGGTCTGGGGAAGAGGCTGCAGTGGACACTGGTGCCTCAGTCACTGATGCCTACATGACAGACTCTGTCAGCAGACATTAATGTCACCAGAGTCCTGGTCATGGACCACAAGGTCCCTAGCAGGATGGCGGCCAGTCCTCACCAGGCCTTCTGGGTCCCTCGGGCTCCTTCCTGCGGTGGAAGCGGGGCCCTGATGGGGGGCTGAGCCACATGGTCTCCCCACCCCACACCGGCTTCCTGTTGGACTTTCCTGTCCCCTCTCATCCCACCTGGAAGTGAGATGTGCTCCTGTCCCCATCCCCTGTGTGGGGGCAGGAGTGGGGTGAACAGAGGGACAGAGGGAGGGAGGACCCTGGAGGGCCACCCAGCGTTGCTGAGCACAGCGGGCAAGAGTTCTGGCTCTGTCCCTCCAGGCTGTGTGGCCTCTGTCACCACACCTCCCCATTGGATTCATGTCCCCTGTCTGGGAAGGGCTGGGCCTTCCAATGACACCGACACCTAAAGCCCCCAGCAGGAGGGCAGGTGACTTCAGAGCTCTCACCGAAACCTGTTTCCAGAGTCTCCATGGCGTGTCCACTTGAACACGACTCCCCAGTGCTGGTCACCAGTCACTGTCATACATGAGTATCTGTCTGTATCTGTCATCTGTCTTCTGTCTCTTTTTATCCATCCACCCATCCACCCACCCATCCACCCACCCACCCACCCATCCACCCATCCACCCACCCATCCACCCACCCACCCACCCATCCACCCATCCACCCATCCACCCATCCACCCATCCACCCACCCACCCATCCATCCACCCACCCATCCACCCACCCATCCATCCATCCACCCATCCATCCACCCACCCATCCACTCACCCATCCGTCCACCCACCCACCCATCCACCCATCCATCCACCCATCCACCCATCCACCCACCCACCCACCCACCCACCAATCCACCCACCCACCCACCCACCCACCAATCCACCCACCCATCCACCCACTCACCCACCCATCCATCCACCCATCCATCCATCCACCCGTCCATCCACCCGTCCATCCATCCGTCCACCCATCCGTCCACCCACCCACCCACCCACCCACCCACCCACCCACCCACCCATCCATCCACCCATCCATCCACCCACCCACCCACCCACCCACTCACCCACCCATCCACCCACCCACCCACCCACCCACCCACCCACCCATCCATCCACCCATCCATCCACCCATCCATCCACCCACCCACCCACCCACCCACCCATCCACCCACCCACCCATCCATCCACCCATCCACCCACCCATCCATCCATCCACCCATCCATCCACCCACCCACCCACCCACCCATCCATCCACCCATCCACCCACCCATCCATCCACCCATCCACCCACCCACCCACCCACCCATCCATCCACCCATCCACCCACCCACCCATCCATCCACCCATCCATCCACCCACCCACCCACCCATCCACCCATCCATCCACCCACCCACCCACCCACCCATCCATCCACCCATCCACCCACCCATCCATCCACCCATCCACCCACCCACCCATCCATCATCTATCTATCCATCTGTCGGTCTGTCTGTCTATCCTCTCCCACCCACCACCTGTCCCTGTCTACATTACACCTGGGTTGAGTCCCAGCTCTGCCCCGTCTGTGAGTCTCTGGTCGTGTCCCTGCCTTCTGGCCTGGGTCATATGGGAGGGTCACTCGCTCGCTCGCTCGCTCACAGGTGCCGTTCAGCTCTGATATGTAAATTCAGCCCATGCACTTGGGGCACGGGCCACCCTGGTCACGTGGTGTCGCTGCCGTTCAATCCTAACACCCTCTAAGGTTTTGCAGCTGGGGAAACTGAGGCTGAGGACCGGGAAGTGAGCAGCAGGGTGGGGCTTGAGTGCGGAGGGCCCAGCTTCCTCCAGAGCCGGGGACACCTGGGGTGTCCAGCCGGGCAGGGCTCAGGGCAGAGCTGGCGCCAACCCCAGGTGGGACAATGGGGTCCAGGCTCCCGCTGCATGGCTTCCGTCCTGTCCTGTCTCCACTCACTTCCCCGCTGTGTCCTCGGCCCAGCTGGCCACTGTCCCCTTCCTGTTGCCTGCGGGAAGCCTGGCCTTTGTGTCCTGTGGCCAGGGCCAGCTGGGAGGGGCTGGGGGCCTGCGGACGTGTCCTGCCTGGGCAGGACAGCAGGAAGGTGTGGACCCACATGGGGGACCTGTGCCTGTGACCTTGCCTGGGACTGGCCCTGAACCTAGGCTCAGAGGCCACTGAGGGGGGGACTCTGCTCATGGTTCACACCTGTGCCTCATGACCTCGGCTGCTCAACCTCTCTGGGCCTCAGTTTCCCTATAGGTGACTGCTTTCCCCACGTGAAGCTCTGCCAACAGCAAGTCAGGGTGCAAATGTGGAGAAGTGAGGGGACGCGTGGCCCTTTGCTGGTTGGGGAGAACCGGGGGCCAGTCCTGTACAGTCTCCAAGGACTCAGCAAGGTGGGCCATGCATCGCTGGGTTCACAGATCAGAGAGGTTCAGTGACTTCCCGAGACGCCCAGCAAGTGGGAGATGGAGCCCCCCACCCACCCTCATCCACCCTCGACCCCCGGCCTTGAGCTGAATCGGCTGCCGTCAGCCCCCTCCTGTCCACTCCTGTCGCAAGCTGCGGTTGGGCAAATCAGACCACAGGGCCTGGACACCTGAGGCAGCCTCAGCCTTACTCCCTCCATCTGTAAAATGCATGCCCTCACTCTCACACCTCACACACTGCCTTCCCTGACTTCTGGACAGACTCCTGCAGCCCCCCACTTCCTCCAGGCTGGGCCCCCATATCCCAGAACCTCATTTGACACCAGACACAGCCCGGGCTGCCTCAGAGCACAGAGAGCCCTGAAATGTTTGCTGAATGAATGAGTGATTGACTTGAGGAAAATCACTTCGAGCCTTGAGCAAGTTAGAGTCCCTTTCTTTCCAGGGACCATGGGACCCCAGAGGTGTCTAATGCAGCCTGACCCCTGACCCTGAGCGAGGAAAGCGCACCCAGCACCTCCCACTATGGCCTCATAGCCCTGGCTGGTCACTTCCTTTCCAATCCCGGCTGTGCCCCAGGGCCTTTGCACGGGTTCCTCATCCTTCCAGCCGCCCTCCTGGACGCCTCCTGGTCAGAGCAACTTCCCGAGCACCCCAGCCAGACTGCGCTCTTCTCCGCATTTGTCCCTTCGTCCCCAGCACCAGAGTCCTGGCTGGTCACAGCTGTGTCTCGGCTGGGTCCAGGCATGGCCAAGCCTGTTCCCCGTGGATTCCCCGGCCGCGGTTAGATTAGGGGACAGGCAGCTTGTGATGCCCTCCAGAGGAGCCATCTGTCATCAGCTGGAAGGGTCACAGGTCCTGACACCTTCAGACACCCCAAGAGGCGGCAGGGACTCGGCGCCAGCTAAGGACACCCCAAGAACACAACCCGGGCGGCCCGTCTCCTGCGCGCTGGGCCACTCGGGGTCCCACCTCGGCCGGTCTCCATCTGGTGTTGGCACCGGTCCGGGTCTCTCTGGGCAATGCAGCTGCCCAGCTGGGGCTGTGGAGGGCGATGTCCCCAGCAAGTGACCAGTGGCGCCAGGCTCTGCGCGTGATCAGGAAGAGGAGGCAAACGGGGGAGGCTGCGGGGCCTGGAGGGGTCTGTGGCCAACGCACACCCTGCACCTCCCACACGTGCACAGACCTTCTGGTGTGCAAAGCCTGGAGGTCGCCAGCGCCCGTGGCTCCCGCCTGTAATCCCAGCTATCAGGAGGCAGAGATCGGGGGGATCGAGGTTCAAAGCCAGCCCGGGGAAATAGTTCTAGAGACCCTGTCTCGAAAAAACCCATCACAAAAAAGGGCTCAGGGTGTAGGTCCCGAGTTCAAATCCTAGAACTGCAAAAAAAATCCGGTGTTCACGCTGGGCGTGGTGGTGAACACGTGTAACCCCAGTACCTGGCGTTAGAGGTCGGGAGAACGTGGTTCGAGGACGTCTAGGTATAGGATTCTGTGCAAGGCTGTCCTAGGCAAACATGCCAGGAAAAAAAAGCAAAGAACAAAGAAAAGCTGGGGACTAGGGAGTGTGAAGGCGTGAGTTCAAATCCCAGTATTGTCAATATGCATATTTATAAGAAAATATTTATTATATGATACATTATGCATATTATACCATAATCTAGTATTTATGACATATGTCTTTCTGTAAACATCAGATCTCCGCTTTAAAAACAACTTTATTTTATTTTATTTATTTGGCGGCACTGGGATTTGAACTCAGGACCTCACACTTGCTAGGCAGGCTCTCTACACTTAGCCGCTCCGCCAGCCATTTGTTGTGATTGGCTTTTTTTGATGGGGTCTCGTGAACTATTTGCCCGGGGCTGGCTTTGAACCGCGATCCTCCTGACCTCTCCCTCCTGAGTAGCCGGGATTACAGGCGGGAGCCACGGTGCCCAGTGAGCTTCGGGTGTGGGCCCAGGACAGGGCTGTCCTGTGTGGCCGCCCTCCCGGCTGCAGGGGACGCTTTTCCCTGTCCGTCCTGAGTCTCCTCTGCGTCTGCCCTTGAGTTATTTCTCTGACGAGACCAGGAACTTTCTGGCCCTGGAGCCGGTGACCCAGATCTGGTAACGGCCATCGTCACCTTGAGGGGACCCCATTTATGAATCCATTATGAATGAATGAGCCCATCACTGAGGTCCACTGCCTCTCCAGAGGCCATGAGCCGGGCAGGGGGACATTTCACATTCAAACCAAACAAGTCCCTCCACGTTTTGGCCTCCAATGACCGGCAGCCCCCTGGTAAGGCTATGACTCGAGCCCAGGTGACCTGACTTCACAGCCTGCCAGATATCAGAGGCTTTGTTTGGGAAAAATCTGTATTGAGCACCATGGTTTCCTTCTTACTGAGCTTTTGGGGCTGAGTATGGTGGTGCACACCTATAATCCCAGCTGCTTAGGAGGCAGAGATCGGGAGGGCTGCAGTCAGAGTCTTCTCGAGATCCCATCTCAATCAGTAAGCCAGGAATGGTGGTGCACAAACTTAATCCTCGCTACATGGGAGGAACAGGGTCTCAAGCCAGTCCCAGGCAAAAATGAGAGACCCTCTGTGAAAAGTGACTAAAGTAAAAAGGGCTGGTGGAGCAGCTCAGGTGGCAGAGCGCCTGCCTAGCAAGGGTGAGGACCTGAGTTCAAATCCCAGTGCTGCCCAAAAAATAACAAAGCAAACAAAAAACCCCAAACGAAATAGAGGTCTCCAGGTTGAAAATGACATTGCAAGCATATTTTGGGGGGTTCTGACCCCCACGCCGGGGAGGGGCACTCGGCCCCTCCGAGCTCTGCAGAAGCCTCACACCCACGCCCAGTCGCGACAGTCGGGGGGTCTGGGGACAGTTGGGGACAGGGACGTGGGCACAGCCAGGGGCCGGATGGAGCCGAGGGGAGGTGGCCAACAGCCTGGGATGTCTTGGGACTTGGAGGTGGAGGGGTCCCCTCCTTCCGGGAGCACCGGCCCTGTCCTGGCAGAGGGGACAGCACAGGGGAGGGGACAGCAGAGGGAGGGGACAGCACAGAGGGGAGGCAGAGGCGGGGCGAGGACACTGCCGAAAGTGGGCAGTGACCCGGGCCAGCTCCACCTGCACATGGCTGAGACTTTGGGACCCTGAACCCCAATCTCTCTCCACCCCCATCATGGCACGGACCCAGGTCCAGCCCGGGGGACACAGCCAGCAGCCTGGCTGACCCTGGCGGGCAGTGCAGCTCAGAGGCCCTCGCCATGGTTCAGAGGTGGGCAGTGGGATGCTGCCAGCGTGTGGCGGGCGCCCAGGACCCGGGCTGGCATGGCCACTGTCACCCGATGTGCCACCAGCCTCTTTCCCATGCAGCAGCCCTGGGAAGGGGAAGGGCCGGGGTCTCAGCACATGGGGAAACTGAGGCCTGGGGATGGGAGGAGGGAGGAGGGAGGACACGGAAGAAGAAAAGAGAGAGAGGAAGAGAGAGAGAGAGGAAAGACAGAAGACAACAAGTGACGAGACAAGCCTGGGGAGAGACCACACTTGACACAAGTCTTAAGAAGACAGCCTAATTTTAAAAAGAGGCAAAAGACCCCAACAGAATGTTACCAAAGAAGTCAGCTGCGGTGGCTCACGCCTGTAATCCCAGCTACTTGGGAGGCTGAGATCAGGAGGATCAAGGCTCGAGGCCAGCCCCAGGGACATAGTTCACGAGACCCCATCTCAACCAGTGGCTGGGTACCAAGTTCCTGCCTGTAATCCAGCTATGCAGAGAAGCATCAATAGAAGAACTGCGTCCCAGGCATAAACGCGCAACCCCATCCAAAAAAATAATGAAAGCAAAATGGCTGGCAGAGAGGCTCAGGTGACAGCGCCCGCCTAGCAAGCGTGAGGCCCTGAGTTCAAATCCCAGCGTCACCGGCCATGAGTTGATAGAAACGCAGCTCCAGGGGGATCCGTGGGTCTAAGCGTAAGACGCGAGATTTTTAGCGACACCTGCGTTTAGTGCAGAATTCTTAGAACTGATGCTAAAAAGAAAGGAAAGCCAGTGAGTCGATTTGGGGGCTGGGGTGACAGCAGTGACTGACACTGGACTCCACTGGCTGGGAGGTGGCGGGGTGACAGGTGGCCCCACACGGGGAAGGCCCCCAGAGGCCCCCAGGCTGAGCTGATGGTGACACTGAGGTCCAGGCTGACCGGGGACGGTGGCCAGGTGCCAAGGACAAGGTTTCCTGTCTGTGGTCACTTGTCCCGCCCTGCCCGGCACGGGGAGGGGCTCCGGGGCTGGATGTGGCCCTGCGTGGTCTCAGGGTCACAGCGTCACCCTGGCATGGGACACGGGCGCCCAGGCGCGGACACCACGGCCAGGCGCATTCCTGGGCCGGGGCTGCCCCCTGCTGGATGGTGCCGGGAGCCACATCCAGAGCTCTGGTTGTGCAGCCCCGCGGTCAGTGGAGAGGGGACCTGGGCGCAGAAGCCCCGGCTTCCCCCCGGCAGCACTTACTGGGTTTGAACCCAGGGCCTTGTCCTTGCTAGGCAAGTGCTCTGCACTTCGGCCATGTGCCCAGTCCTTTTTGTCTTCAGATGGGGTCTTGCCAACGTTCCCAGGTTGACCTCAAACTCAAGATCTTCCTTCCTGGCCAGGTGCCGGTGCTCCCGCCTGTAATCCCAGCTACCCAGGAGGCAGAGGTCAGGAGGATCGAGGTTCAAAGCCAGCCTGGGTGACTAGTTTGTGAGACCCCATCTCGAAAAACCCTTCACAATAAAGGGCTGGTGGAGTGGCTCAAGGTGAAGCCCTGAGTTCAAACCCCAGTACCGCAAAAAGAAACAAAAACAAAAACAACTTCCTTCCCGTCTCCCACAGGCTGGGATTACAGGCATACATCTCCTCATCTATCCATTTTCCTGCTTTAGTCATTTTCACGGCAGGGTCCCCCGTTTTTCTCCCACGGCTGTTCTTGGACCACGGTCCTCCTACCTATGCCTCCTAAGCATCATCACCACACCCAACCTCTTTGTTAAGATGGGGTCTCGCTAACTTTCTGTCTATGCTGGCCTCAAACTGTGATCCTCCCAATCTCCACCTCCTGATAGCTGGGATTACAGGCAGAAGCCATGAGGCTCAGCTTCTACCTACTTCTTTACATGACGTGTTTTTTCGCCAAGTTTGGATCAAGGTCACCCTTTGGGGAACAGTGACAGTCTTTTAGCCTTGGGGTCAGCACTCTCTGCATCACACAGCTCCTACCAGGGAAGCGGAGGGTCCACCTGTGCCCCACGGCTCCTGCTCGCTGGTCCAGCCCAGGGGATGACACAAGAACCACCACGCTGCGTCATCCCAGGCAAAGTTGGGCCACACACTTCGTGGAATCCCCGGGGACCCTGAGCGTGGAGTCCCCTGCCTTGGTCCCAGCAATGAGGGAAGGAGCCCCCTGGGGGTTTGGCTCTGTCCCCTGGGGGCGGCAGGACATAGGTGGCCTTAGTAGAGGGCAGAGCCTGGAGGCCACGCGGGGGTGGAGGGGTGAGGGTCACCATGGCTGCCTGGGGACATCCCTGCTCGGGCCGCAGCTGTGTTGATGGCTCTTCTGATTCCTTCCAGGAAGAGCCGGATGTCTGGATTTCTCTGTGACATTTCCTGGCTTAAAAAAAACCATGTTGAACTCGAGCAAACGCCATCTGTGGCCCAGAACCGTCCTAGGTCTCCGAGCTGGGACGCCCACGCCAGGGACCCAGGGATGGCACGTGCCATCACCGAAGCCTGGCTGAGTGACCAAGGGACAGAGAACCGATCCCCCCCCCCCCGTCTTCCAGCAGTGTCCACAGCAGCTGGGACACAGGCCCCTGCCCAGGACATGTGGCCCTTTTGGCCAAGCCTCCGGGATTGGTCCCCTTCCCAAGAGAGGGGGGCATGGGGAGAGAGAAGCGGGGTCCCGGGTAACGTCCCACTGTGGTGGGGCCTGAGGTCACCCATTACTGCTTCTCCCTCCTTTTTTATTTTTTGGCAGTGCTGGGGTTTGAACTCAGGACTTCACACTTGCTAGACAGACACTCTAGCACTGAGCCACTCTCCTGCCCTTTTTGTTCTAGGTATTTTGGAGATGGGGGTCTCAATTCTTGCCAGGCTGGTGTGGACCCCAATCTTCCCATTTTAAGTTTCCGGCCATCTCTGGGATGACAGGCGTGCACCACCACACCCAGCTCTTTTTTCTGTTGAGATGGGGTCTCATGAATTTTTTTTCGCTCAGCTGGGGTGGCAGGGAGAGAACTCGGAGCTCCTCCACGCACTGTTGGGGGCCAGGTCTCCAGAGTCCACGTTCACCTTTGCGTGTGCCCTGTGCCCACGCCTCTGTCCACCTGCCTGGGAAGGGACTGTGGAGTGACCTCCCCCACGGTCCGCACGGACAGCCACTGCTAACCAGCCCCACGCCCCTCCCACGAGAGAACAGCACACACGTGTGCACGCTCGCACACGCACACCCCGTACACGCACGTGTGCACGCATCACAGACCCAGGCACACACCGCACCCCTGAACCCGTGGCCATTTGCCGTCACTCTCCCCAGCCACACGGATCATGGAAAGGCGGGAACTGCGTGCACGGTGGCAGGTGGTTCTGGGCTGACACCTGAGGTGGGGACAGAAATCCAGTTCCCCTGACGACGTCGGGGGTCTCTGGAGCAGAGCTGAGATTCAGATTTGCTTGAAACCCGTTCAGAAAGACTGCGGGGCCTCTGCCAGTGTCAACAGGGCACCCTGAAACCCCAAAAGCTTTGCAACAAGTGGAGGCTAGGGAGGGAGGGAGGCCGGAGAGGAGGCCGCCATCCTGGTTTGGTGGAGACTCGCGGTGAGTGAGTGGTGGGCTGGCCATGGGGCGGCGGCCAGCATCTCGCAGTCCCCCCAGTCCTCAGGAAGCCGCCCATCCTTCTGCTCAGCACCCCATGTGCAGGACGAGTCGTGCCGGCCACCACCGGGCCACAGTGTCCTGAGAGCAGAGGCCCTGTCACAGCTTCTGTGACCTCGGCACATTCTGTCCCCCAGAGCTGGGTTCTGGGCTGCTGGAGTGGCCAATCCGCCTGCGTGGGGACCAGTCAGGCGACACGAGAGGCACTGGCCGTGTGGCCCTGTGATGGCAGAAGGGCGGTGCTCTGACGGTGGGCGCCTGCCCACAAGTGCCCCGTCCAGCTCCCCGTGAAAGCCCAGCCCGGCCTCCGAGGTCACCGAGGCTCGGGGTCCCGGAGCTCACGCAGGCTGCCGATGCCCAGGCAGCTCAGAAAGCGGGGTGAAGGCACCCGGCAAGTCCCGGGTGATGGCCCCGGGAAGGGGCTCCCGGCCCTGTAGCCAGGCCCCAAACGCTCCTCTTAAACCCACCGTGCAGAAGCTTCCAGGAGCTCAGAAACAGTGACTCTGGTCTCTCGGCAGAATAAGCCACGACTGCCATCGTGAGACCGTGTCCCCAGGCCAGACACTGCCAGTGCTGCCACAGGTGGGATCAGCCATGCCAGGAGGGGGTCCTGGGAGCCAGATACACAGGGCTCTGACCCCTGGCCAAAGTCCCACAAGTATGTAAGGACAGAAGAGCGTGTGGCCGCAGCCCCTGCCTCACCAGGTGACCTCGTGCAGGACTTTGTCCTTTGGATTTCACCTTTGAGCTGTCACTCAGGACCAGCACCGAGGTCACAGGTTAGAGAGGACATCTCTAAGGTACACAGACCGCAGATGGGGCAGGCGGGTCCTGGGTGCCCTCCTCGTCACACAGGCCAAGTGGCCTGAGTGCCACGGGCAGGAAGTGGCTCTGCCGTCCAGCCACACGTCTCGGGCAAGGTCAGGCGGTGCCCCAGGCTGGGACGGGGTGAAAAAGCCCAGGCCGCTCCCGGGCTGGAGATGTTTTTCCCAAGACTGGATTTTTCCTCTCTCCTCCCTCTCTGGTCTCTGGTCGTGTGGCCGCTCTCAGCTGTCTGCCCGTTGTGCCAGGCCTGGCCGCGCCTCCCGCTCTGTCACGCTGTTGGCTTTTCCAAGGGCGGGGTTGGGACACAGAGGCCTGTGTGGAGCGGGTGGGGCAAGTCCCCAGAGGCACTTGTGCACGGTGACTCAGAGTTTTGGGGTTCTCAGCCATAATGTGACCTTAGCAGGTCATCACAGCTGGGTGTCAGTTTCCCCACCTGGAGAACAGGACCACTGACCCATAGATTCCTTCCAGCTCAGCCCACGGCCTTCAAAGAACCTTCTGTAAACTGGTGGCTCACACCTATAATCCCAGCTACTTGGGAGGCTGAGATGGGGAGGATCGCAGTTGGAGGCCAGCCTGGGCAAATAGTTATCAAGACCCCATCTCCAAAATAACCAGAGAAAAATGGACTGGAGGTGCGGCTCTCGTGCAGCTGGGATCACAGGTGTGTACCACCACGCACAGCTTGCTGGTTGAGCAGGGGTCTTGCTAACTTTTTTGCTTGGGCTGGTCTCTATGATTCTCCTTTATTGCTGAGTATTGTTTTTTCAGATTTATGCCTGGGCTGGCCTGGACTGCAATCCTCCTGGCTGGGTGTGCACCACCAACCCCAGCTTTTATTGATAGAGATGGGGTGTTGTGAACTTTTGGTCCTGGTTGGCCTGAAACTGTGACCATCCCAATCTCCACTTCCCAAGGAGCTGGGATTACAGGAGTTACCCCCACACCCGGCCCCTGTGGGAATTCTTCAGATGAGCCGGGTCAGCTTGGGTCCACGGTCACGCAGCGTCTGCACTTTGGGCCTTGTGAACGACGAGCAGAGCTCGTGTCTCTGCCAGCCAATGAAGGAGAAAAGCTAACTCCTCCCCTTTCCGTGCCAGGACTTCAAAGCGCTTTTGGACAGACTGACTGACGGCCGCTCACAACGGGGGGATCTCACGGGACTGCAAAAATGAAGGTATGGAAGTACCGCTGGTCCCCGCCCCGAAACAAACCCAAAAGGGGCTGAATTGTGCCGCAATGTCCAGGCCGCTGGACACAGTGCATCCCGTGGGGCAGAGCAGTGACGCGCTTCTGTCGGCTTTTGATGTACACCGTCCTTCTGTCTGCGTGGCAGTGTCTTCCCTTCAGAACAGAAGGTGACCACAGGTGAGAAGGTTGACTTACAGACCCTGTGGCTCCCTCTCGGCCTGGCAGCCTCTTCCTGCCCATCTGAAGTCCCTTCTTCCCTCCAAAACCCTCTCCAGACTCCAGCCTGAGCCGGCCTGAGGGAGCCCAGCCCCAAAGTGCCAGGAAAGGTTGGATCCCCTAATACAAGTTCAAACTCTGCCCAAAGACCCGAGCTGAAGCCAGGCGTGGTGCACACCTGTAATCCCAATAGTTGGAAGACAGAGGCGGGATCGTGAGTTCCAGGCCAGCCTGGGCTGCACAAACACACCCTGCCTAAATAAATAAAAAACAACAAAAAAAAGACTGAGCTGAAGCTTCCCAGTGCATCTCCCCAAGCACGCCAGTCCACCCCTGTGCACAGATCTGCACACACACACCCGTGTGCGCTGTCTCCCAGCTGCCAGCTTACGACCGGCACTTCAAGCCCCAAACTGAGCTGGTGGAGTGGCTCAAATGGCAGAGCTCCTGCCTGGCGAGCGTGAGACCGAGTTCAAATCCAGCGCCACCAAAAAAAAAAAAAACCCAAAAAACAAAAGCCAAACTCCCAGACTGAGAACCAGTGACGTGCAAAAGGAGGCCCCTTCCTCACTGTCCGTCACCCACAGAGTCTCGTCAGGCAGCGACTCCATCATCACCAGAGGGCAAGCAGGACACCCTGCTGAACCAGGCAGCTGGGGCAGGACACTTGCAAGGACAAATGTGGTGATGCCTTCAGCCAGCTGAGCTACCCTCTCAATGCTGAGTGAGGAAATAACTCTGAAGGGACCCCCCCCCCATTTCCCAGGCTTCTGCTGGCTGGAACTGGAATCCCAACAGGAGACCTTTGTCCCAATCACTGGATCTTGGCAGAGTAAGAAAATATTTCTAAGGGCCGGTGTGGTGGTGCACACCTGTAATACCAGCTACTCAGGAGGCAGAGATAGGAGAATCGAGGTCTGAGGCCAGCCCTGACAAAAGCATGAGACCCTATCTCAAAACGGAAAGCAAAAGGTCTGGGCACATGGGTCGGGGTCCAGCATCTGTCTAGTGAGGCCCTGAGTTCAAACCCCAGGTCCACCAAGAAATACAATACTTCACAATGCCAATAAATCTCCAGCGGAGCAGTCAGTCACAGGCGTGTCCCTGTTGAGGGGACGTGCTTGACGCTAGTTTATCAACACATTAACTCCAGTGAGCCAGCAACCTGCACCTGGATGGTCACAAACCCAGTTCTCATACCTTAGGCAGCGGAAAGTTACCGGTCCACACCTGGCAAGGGCAGGTGGACCCAGCCTCAGGTACGCAGACCACGTGGGTGGGTCCTGAGCCACTCTGTCCTGTGGCCCTACATCCCTCCCTCCCCACTGGTCTTTGGATGGTTGTTTTGGGGTTTCTTTTTTTGGCAGTACTGGGGTTTGAACTCAGGGCCTCACGCTTGCTAAGCAGGTGTCTACCACTTGAGCTGCTCTGACAGCCCATGGACGACTCTTCTACATGGCCGCCAGTGGTCATGTGCTCTCTGGACTTCTGTCCCACCAACTGGTAAAGCTGGGTCCGGGATTGCCAGTCAAGGACCCTAGATCTAACGGTCCTGGGTAGGTCATGAAGCAGTTGAGCGACTATCAGATGTGACCTTACTCGGCCCTCCTGGGGGACAGGGACAGCTCCTGGGCCAGCAGGAGGAAGGCAAAATCCATGGCAGTCACCACGCATCTCCCTGCGGGAGAAACAACAGAACACTCAGACTAACTGTGCTCCAGTTCTACCCTGGTGTCCTGTGGGGCTCGGGAATGTGGGGTAAGCACGTAGCTTATGAATGAGGAGGCCGGCCAGCTGGGGACGGACTGGGATGGGATGTGTCATATTCGGGAGCCTGTTGCCCAGGGCAGGCCACCGAGGAGCACAGACTGTCCCAAGTGCTCTGCCAGCAGCACACAACTCTCCTGATGTCCCCCGCGCAGGGGACGAGCGTGCATTGCTCCCGGGGACCATGAAGTCGTCATCGTAAGCTCCCCTCGAAGGGCTGAGAAAGTCCGGAGGTCAAGGGCTTGGGCATGGCAGCTCATGTCTGTGACCCCAGCTACTCGGGACGTAGGAGCATCGCAGACCAAGGTGGCCCTGAGCAAAAGCAGGAGACCCCATGAGAAAAGAAAACTAAAGGCAAAGGGCTGGGGTGAGGATCGGTGGTAGAGCACCTGCCTGGCCAGCGTGAGGTCCTGAGTTCAAATCCCATACCGTACCCACAAAAAAAGCATGGAAGTCAGAGGGAAGGAGTCTTAGGACTGGTCTCTACACCTCCCCGCTCCTCTTCCCCCTCCTGCTCCCTGTCTAAACAGTCACGGCGCCGCGGCACGCCAAGCACAGCTCCCGCAACGATCAGCACTCGTAAACGTCACAGGGGTGTCACTGTCTGCGTCTGAGCGCATGGACACCACCACGTAAGAGCTGCGGACTGGACTCCGCCCAGCCTTGCATGGCTTCAGGCTCCAGGTGGGTTCCATGGCCACAGTGCTCACACCTCTGTCCCCCAGGTCACATGAGCAGTGGAGCAGGTGAAGCCCCCATTTCCCACACTGTCCCCCATTGGACACACCCAACCTCGCTGGGCAAAGAACAGCAACGCCAGCCCTTGTCTGTCTGTCCTCTCCAGACACAGCGAGAAACAGTGACAAGGTCTTCAAAGGCCCAAGATCCATCCCAGACAATGGTGAGAGGACAGGACGGACATCAAACACCCCTCGGGAGGCCCGAGGACACGATAGCAGCAATTGACAGGAAGGTGACATGTGAAGAGCCAAGGGGACCAGAGAAAACGCCCAGGCCCTGGTCACGCCTGGGCCAAGTTCTTGGGAAGCAGCGCCCATGCCAGGCAGCTGAGTCCAAGGGCAGTGCAGGCCCTTCCGGTACGCGGTCCCCGACTGACAGGCCCCACACCCCGTGGCCCAGCTACGGGGTCAACAAAACCCCACAGAGAGGACTGCATACCACAACACAGCACGGCCATCATCAAACCAACCACAGACACCACACTGACCATGGATTAAAAGTTGACTGCCCAAAGGCTGTGGCCAGGACTTAAAGAGTTCCCTGGCTCTTGGAAATCGGGGCCCCACAGAACTGAGCGTTCAAGGTCAGTTGTGTCCAGAGGGCACAACTGGAGCTAAATGGGCCAGTGTGCAACAAAGTGGCACCTGTGTCTCCAGGCTGTCACTGGATACCACGGGAAAGGCGGTGTGGAGATGGCCTCCAGTCCACACTATGCCTGCTGGCTACAATTATTTTTTTTTTGGCGGTACTGGGGTTTGAACTCAAGGCCGCACGCTTGCTAAGCGGGGGTTCTACCACTTGAGCTGCTCCGCCAGCCCTTTTGGCTTTCAGTTTGTTTTTCAGATAGGGTCTCGTGCTTTTGTCCAGGCTGGGCTTGGACTGTGATCCTTCTGCCCCACCTCCCGAGTAGCTGGGATTACAGATGTGCGTGACCGCACTCGGCTGGGCTGTGAATCTTCGCAGCCACAATTCAACGTGAGAAGCTGGCTCTGACTCTGATCAGAAGACAGGTTATCTGTGACCCATCTCCCGAAAGCCCCAAAGGTCTGCTTCCTCTTCTCAAACCTCACTTAACAAAAGGATTATCTGCTGCTCTTCTACAAACACCAGCCAGGCCTGTGCCGTGGTGTGGGAATGTTTGGCTGGGTCCCCAGGGGGGGAGTGCCGGTAGCACGGTGCTCATGGTGGGCCGAGGGGAGGACCAGAGGTTGAATGGTGACCTCTCAGAAGGAGCCGCAGGACCCACTCTCGCTGGCCTCCTGTCTGGTGCTCTCTGCCTCTCATACCTGCCACCGCCACCTACACTGAGGACCTTGCCAGCACTGGGCTGCTAATGGTGCGAGGCCCTGGAACCTCCCGACTGTGAGCTCACACACCTTTCTTCATAACATCAGCAGACTCAGGGATCTCGTTACAGTGGTGCAAGACCGAGCAAAACAGCCCGATTTCAAATTTAGGCTCCTGCCCTGTACCGAGGTCACCGACCTCCCGAGGCCTCCCTCCTACAGGGTGTGTGAGGTCTGGTGTCCCCATAACCGCTGGGCCCCTCCCCATGGGCGTGTGTCAAAGAACCACAACAGAGCAAGGGGCCGTGCGTGCCAAGTGCTCCCCAGCTCCCTTCTTTTCGTATTAAATATCTGAAATATATTAATCTTACAAAACGTATTAACACAGTGCTGGGGGATGCAGGCTGCAGGTAAACAGGTCCAGACTGCAAAACCAGGGTTTAAAAATCCGGAGTGTGCGGTGCTCGCTGGCCTCCTCCGGCTGGAGGTGCCTGGGGTGGCGTCGCTCGGGGCGGGAAAGGGAGCCAGGAGGGGACCCCGGGCCCCGTCGTCCTCGGCCGGCCGAGCTCAGTCCCTCAGCAGGTTTTCGGGCTTGGGGTAGCCGAAGAGCACGAAGTCGGCCTCGTAGAGCTTGTAGAGCTGCCGCCGCCAGGCCAGGGGGATGCCCGCGAACCAGCCCTCCTCCCAGCTGCTGGCCGTCCGGTTGCGGTAGCTGGGCGGGAAGTGCAGGCGCGCGTCCACCCGCAGCAGCCGCAGCAGCTGGGCGGCGTCCTCGTCCAGGGTCTCCAGCTTGCCCACGAAGTCGTAGTCGATCTGGCACGGGTGGCACAGGCGGTACACCTGGCGCCAGTGCTCGTTGAAGGGCGCCAGCGTCTCGGTGTGCGGGTCCAGCAGGTACTGGATGAAGTTGGCGAAGGACACGCGCAGCCCGGCCCCGAAGGCCTCGCTGGCCGAGGCGGGCGGGCTGCTGAGGTTGGCGTAGAGCTGCAGCATGGGCCTGGCGAAGCGGCGGTAGAACTCCTCGTTCTGCAGCTCGAACTTGCTGCGGAAGGCCGAGATGAGGCGCACGAAGGGGTCGCGCACGAACAGGAACTTGGTGTACTTCTGCAGCTTGACCTTCATGAGGTGGCGCGACAGCTTGCCGTAGCGCCGCCAGAACTTGTTGAAGGTCAGGTGCGTGCTGGAGTTGTGCACGTGCTCGCGCGGGATGTCCAGGGGGTCGCGGTAGGGCGCCCCGCCGTCCAGCAGGCTCTCGCTCAGCACGATCATCACGCGCTTCCAGTTGGTGCAGGCCACCTTGGGCACGTAGCAGTAGATGACGCCGTGCCGGTCGTCCACGATCAGGTGGTTGAGCTCGTAGTTGGGGATGTCGTCGAACGAGCGCTCCTTGGTGGGGAAGGCCAGGCTGGCGTTGGCGCAGAAGCCCCGCAGCACGCTGCGCCTCTCGGCCTGCTGGCGGCCCTGGTCGGGGCTGTGCGGGGCGTCGCGGGGAGACCAGTCGTAGCCCCGCACGCTCTCCTCCATGAGGCTCGGCGCCGGGGGCTGTGCCCCCGTCTTCCTGGAAGGGCCCCGCTTGGCGCCAGAACCCAGGAGCTTGTCCAGAAGCTCATCCACGTCGCCCGCGAACTTGTCCCCCGGCCCCGAGCTGGGGGGCTCCGGGGCGTGCGGCCGGGACAGGGCCGTGTGCAGGTAGAAGTGTGCCGTCCCCACGCTGTCCCAGTACACGATGATAAGCAGGACCATGAGAGCGGACCCCAGCGCCAGCCACAGCCGGAACAGCCGGGCCTGGGTCATGCTGCCCTGGCGGGGCGGCCTGCGCCTGGACCTCACTGCAGCCTGCCGGACAGCCGGGACATGGCGCCAGGGGGTGGACCTGGACGGAGAGGCGACAGCACACTGGTTAGAGTGACCACGGAGCCACTGCTCTCACACCCGCAGGGCCTCGGTGGCCGCCACCCAGACCCTCCTCCACCTCACCACCCCGGCCTCGGTAGTCACTCCAGGTTCTGTGTCCCGCTCAGAAGGCCCCCAATGCATGGGCACGCCCAGCAAGGCGACGGGGACTCTGGTGA
This sequence comes from Castor canadensis, assembly GCF_047511655.1. Lineage (NCBI taxonomy): Eukaryota > Metazoa > Chordata > Mammalia > Rodentia > Castoridae > Castor > Castor canadensis. Next base: position 1,423,143 of record NC_133391.1, on the reverse strand, counting down.
GCACAGGGAGAAAGAGGAAGTCCCAACAGAAGCCAGTCACTCGGGGCACACGGATCCCAGCGAGGAAGGCCAGGTGGAGGAAGTTTGTGGAACCCCTCCTGCTGTGCGCACCTGCACCAACAGCACCCCGCAGAGACACGACCCTGTCCTGGCTAACGGGGGTGCCCAGGGCCCGGAGAAGGCAGAAGCACTCGCCTCCCGCACAGTCTGCCCTCTATGTGGGAAGGGTGGAGCGCCCAGCTAGCAGGACCTGGTACCCACGTCGGGGGAGCTGGTGGTGGGACCCTGACTGTGACCCAGGCGACACGTCCCAGGTTCTGAGCACCACCAGCAGTCCTGAGGAGGGGCACCAGTCCTGCAACTGAAGCCAGATGTCCCAGCAGCCGGACAACAGACAAGACTTCTTTGAAACTACCTCAGGGCCACCCCGGGAGCGGGGTGTCCAGTCCACCCTTCGTCCCCCCAGAACTCCCCACCAGGCACAGGTGGGGGAGCTGACCCCGTTCTCCACGGATGGAAGCAGGGGCTAGACTGTAACATCAGGTCTGTCAAGGTGGCCGCTGGGGGCTGGGCATCAACAGAGGGAGGGAGACGGTGGGAGGCAGGTCAGATGCAGGCTGATTTCCCCTCCCTAGCCACAGGAAGACCCAGGAAGGAGCCAAATCCACCCCACCCCTGCCCCACCCGTGTCGATGGGTGGAGCAGTGCTGGAGTGGGGCTGGTTGGCACTCACCGTTCTCCTCTCCACCCCACTGGGGACAGAAACATTAGTCATGCCAATGCTAATTGAAATTGAAAGAAAGCGGGAGTGGCCGTTAGTACCAGATGAAGTCAATTGTAGAAGGAACGCAATCACCAGAAGACACGGTGATCCTAGACGCACATGCGCAAAACCAGAACCCCAAAACACGTAAAGCAAAAGTTTATAGAGCCAAAGGATACATCGACACTCCACTCCTGCGAGATGAGAGAACCGCTACACAGAAAATCAGCAAAAACACAAAAGCTGAGCCAGGTGCTGGTGGCTCACTCTCAGGAGGCAGAGACCAGGAGGATCATGGTTTGAATCCAGCCCCAGGAAAATAGTTTGAGAGACCCTGTCTTGAAAAAACCCAACACAAAAAACGGCTGGTGGAGTGGCTTAAGGTGTAAGCCCTGAGTTCAAATCCCAGTGCTGCAAACAAAAACCAAAGACGTCAGCAGTAACAGCAAAAAACAAGGAACACGGGGCCAGGGTGGAATGTGGTGGGCACAGGTGAGAGCGGGGGGACTGGGTCCTGGGGTCCTGGTATTAAGTTAAACAAAACAAGCATGAACCGAACTCAGCTGAACACACTTAGTCACACTCGGGGACAAAAGCAGGGGGAAATGACCCTTAACCAGGCCAGGCGGGCCCTGCAGACACCTCACGGAGCCCATCAGATCCCAGGCACTGACCACATGTTTCTTTTTTCCTCTAAAAGATTTTAGAATTTCAGGCTGGGGGTGTGGCTCAGTGGTAGAGCACCTGCCTGGCAAGCACGAGGCCCTGAGTTCAAACCCCACTACTGAAAAAAAAAAAATCAGGGTCGTGTGTTAAGGCAAATTCACAGGCAGTCAGGACACACAGAGCTGTCACCGAGGGGACTGAGTTCCTGCTGTTGACGCCACACTGGCCTTCCCACACACTGGCCTTCCCACACACAGCCTTCCCAGAAGACCCCGGGCTGACTTTACCTGTGTGCTTATTAAATCGACATTCAGTGTTTAAAAATGTCTGACAGGCGTGTGTGTGTGAGAAGCCAGAAGGAAGCCAGCCCTCTCTGGTTTCCCATAGAAATAAGACATGAAAAGAAGTCCTCGTGGTCTCCTCTGGGCCGGCACTGACCTGTGTGTACCCACTCAGCTGTGGACGGATCCTGGCCTGTCGCGCCTGGAGTCCACATACAATCAGGGCACTCGGCCTGGCCCTGCCCAGGTCCCTCACATCAAGGTGACGGCCCTCGGCTCGAGTCTGAACGTCAAGGCGCTCCTGGGGTGGTTCCAGGCTCCCACAAGCCACATACACAGCCAGCTGCAGACTGGGTGCCGGGCTGCTCAGTGACAGCGCCCTTTGCAGGGGACACTGCCACTTTAAAGCTCCTGCAAGCCACTGTTCTCAAAGCTGCAAGCAGCAAGAGGGAAGAAGTTGCCAGAAGCTTTGCCCAGGCCACTTTTACTTTTTAAAAGCAGTCTGGGAAACTTGGAGTCTCGGCCATGTCTGGGCTGCCCCAGCCTGAAGCCAGGGTGACATTTTGCTGTCTTCTGGGGACAGGTGAGTGGCCAGGCTGAGCCACAGCCAAGATCTGCCCATCGCAGAGCCGGCCAGGGACCACACTGGCCTCGGAGAGGGACTTTCCACTTGGAAACAAAGGCCGGCCTCTGCTATTTCATGAAAGCAGTCAGGCCCGCTGGTGGAGGCAGATGGAGGAAGGACGCAGAACCAGGGCTGCCCGCGACAGCCAGGGCTCTGCTCCAGCGACACTGGCCTGCGAAGTCCGCTCTGCCAGGCTGTGTCCTGAGCCCCACACACAGCCACCCGCAGGGCCAGGCCTGGACCCAGCGCAGGGGCCATCTGAGCTCAGGCTGCTCGGTGCTGGGTAGGGACACTACACTCCTCTGTCCCGACACGCAGGGCACGGTGCCATTGGTGGGCTGGGCAGCCCAGGAAGCAGGCACAGCCACCGGCCCCCAAACAGCTCCAAGTGGGCCTTCACGCCGTGGGCAGTGAAGGCAGGCGGTGGGGGCTCTGCGCCCCTCGTGCCCAGGCACCCAAGCCAGGAGAGAGGCAGGTGTGTGTTAAGAATTTTAAAGCTCTTGTCCATAGTTTTTCCAGTTTTCTTTTACTTTTTTTTCCACTATTGGAGATTAAACTCAAGCCCTCATGAACTATTCTTGCTGTTAGATTTTCAGATAGAGTCTCGCTTTTTTGCCTGGGCTGGTCTCAGATCTTGCCATCTCTGCCTCCCAAGGAGCAGAGACACAGGGACACGCACGCCAGGCTTGTTTTTGAGATCGTGGGGGGGGTCTCACTAACTTTTGCCTCAAACTGAGGTCTTCCTGTGTCTGCCTCCCAATGGCTGTGATTACAGACATGCACTACCTCACCCAGCCCTGCTGTCCACATTTTTACAGCAGATCTGAAGACTATCACACAAGGCCAATTAATGTGTGATAGTTTCTTTTCTGTGTGAACTTGACTAGGCTCCTTGCTGCCCAGAGACTTGGTCAGACATCATTTGAGTGTGTCTGAGGTTTCTGGACGAGATTAACATCTGAGATCCCTCCCCAGTGCTAGTGGGCTTCATTGAATCACTCAAGACCAGATCAGAAGAAAGAGGTCACATGGGGCGATTCGCTCTGCCTGGTGTCTTCAGTTTGGCCTTCAGACTGAAATTTACCGCCCCCCCCCCCCGCCCCGATCTCCTGAGTCCGGACTTCTCGGGCCCATATAATCCTGTTAACCAACTTCTTATGGTCAGTGTCTTTCTGCACACACGCATCTTACTGGCTCTGTTTCTCTGGACAATGTGACTGCAAACCTCTCTCTCTCTCTCTCTCGCTCGCTCTCTCTCTCTCTCTCTCTCTCTCTCGCTGTTAGTGCAAGGAAAGAAGGTTGCATAGTCTAATCTTACTATGCACATTGGCTTTGCCACTGACTGTGGCTTAGTGTGTTCAGTTTAAGTGACCAGACCAGCGAGAAGCCAACACTGGACACCAGGAGAAGGACGCGGGCCACCATGTGACACGTGCATCGGGACAGCCCGGGCTCTCCTTACAGACGCCCCGTGGTCCCAGTGCCGCGATGCCACCACCCTGCACCTCTGCCTCTCCCCTTTCAGTCAGGCTCCGAGGCCTGATCGGCACGCGCCAGGCGCTCTTTTCTTGTCGGATGCACACTGGGCTGGTTTCGGCCAGCGCACCCTGCAATTAAGGCCAGGCCATTTCCAGCAGCCCACGACGTGCCACCTCTGCATGATGTCCGGCTCCGGGCAATCTCGGCTCTGTTTCCAGGAGTATAAATGGATCTACACGGTACACAGGCTTTCCGTAGTTTCTGTCACCCAGAGCGATGCTTCTGAGACTCAGCAAGCCTGTGGCTGGTGTCAGCAGAAAGTCCCTGTCTTGTTTTGGTGGAACTGGGGTTTGAACTCAGGGCTTTGCATTTGTAAGCAGGCGCTCTGCCCCTTGAAGAATACTTCCAGCCAATTTTGTTCTCATTTTGGAGATGGACCCTCTCGAACTATTTTCTCAGGCTGGCCTCGAATCTCAATCCTCCTGATCTCAGCCTCCCAACTAGCTGGGATTACAGATGTGAGCACTGGCAACCGGTGGAAGTCTCTTTTTTTTACTACTGAGTAATATTTCACAGGATGAATAAGCCACTGTTGTGTGTTTCCAAATTGATGGGCTTTGGGGTTATTTCCTTTTTTGAGTCACAATGAATAAAACTGCCATCAACTCTTCTGAGTACACTTTTTTTTAATGCTGAAATTTTCAAAAGGTCTGAAAAGGAAGTCCTAAATGGATGGAGCACCATGTCAAACGCTCATGTGAGCAGCACTGAGGGCGTCCAGCATCCCGGCTGCATGCTAGTCTCAGCTGCACCCCAGCAACCTGGCTGGGACACTGCCGGGTTAATCTGCAAATGTATTAGGAAACTCCTGGAGGGAGCACAAAGTTGGACCTCAAACAAGCTCACGCCAAGACGGAACAGTGAGGCTGCACGTAAGGACAGACAGACAGGTAAAGGCACAGATGGGCAAAGAAAGCCCCAACTGACACCCTCTCATGTGGGCTGGTTTATTTTCGGCAGAGGCCACAGCGCTTCAATACCGAAAGAACAGTCTTCCATAAGCCACGCTGAAGCAACTGCAGGTCTGCATGGGAAGGAAGGAAGCTCGATCTCAACCTCAGGCCATCCACTGCCCTAAACAAAAACCCCAACTACAAAATCATCAGAGGAAAACAGGAGACATTCCGGGAAGGCAAAGATTTGTTAGGATGCCAAGAGCATAAGGTATAACAAAAAAATTGGTAAATTAGATTTTACTGAAATTTAAAACTCAGGGTCTTCAAATTTTGCTATCAAGAAAACTGCAAGCTGGGTGCAGTGGTTCACACCTGCAATCCCAACTACTCAGGAGGCAGAGATTAGAAGGATCTCAGTTTGAATCCAGCCTAGGTAAATGATTCGCAAAATGCTATCTTAAAAAAACCCATTGCAAAAAAGGGCTGGTGGAGCGGCTCAAGAGGTAGAGCGCCTGCCTAGCAAATGTGAGGCCCTGAGTTCAAACCCAAGTGTGGCCAAAAAAGAAAAGAGAGAAAGAAAACTGAGAGGCTGACCATAGGCTGGGAGAAAAATATTCTCAACACATATAACCAGAGCAAGCAGTCACTCCCCAGAGAAAATGTGGAAGTGGTCCTCAGGCACTGACAGGTGCTGGGGAGGTTGAAGGGACAGCTAGAGGGACCCCCATCCCAGTGAAAGTGCAGGACAGAGCTGGGTGCCGTAGCCCACGCCTGTAATCCCAGGTACTTAGGAGGGGGAGATTTGGAGGATTGTGGTTTGAGGCCAGCTCAGGGGGAAAAAGCTAGCAAGACCCCATCTCAACAAACAAGCCGGGCGCAGTGGTGTGAGCCTGTGATCCCAGCTACACAGGAAGCAGATAGGTGAATCAGGGTCCAGGCTAGAGCAAGCAATAACATGAAGACCCTATTAAAAAGATAACTCCAGTGAAAAGGGCTGGGCATGGCTCAAGTGTAGCGGTCCTGCCTAGCAAGCTGGAGGCCCTGAGTTCAAATCCCAGTACTGCCAAAAGTCAAAATAAAACAAACAAAAATGCAGAAGGTGCACACACTGTGGAGACAGCTTGGTGACACATAAGTGTGATGTGGCCTTCAATCCTACTGCCAGCTGTGCCATCCAAGCAGGATCTGTACAGGAATGTTCACTGCAGCTTCATTCAGAACAGTCACAGACTGAAAACCCGTGTCCGTCAACCAGGGAGCAGATGAGCACAAGCCAGGAACAACAGAACAGGGACCAGTGACTCATGCCGCAGCACAGACAAACCTTAGGTGTCACGCTGAGCAAGATGCCAGACAGCGCAGCGTGTGCGGCCGTGTGACAAAGCCGAGGTGGCAGGGGTCACCAACGGCAGAGGAGTGGAGGGAGGCTGCCTGGTGGAGGCATCCTCGGTGCTGCCTGTAGTGCCTGTCACCTCAGTCCACATCCATCCAGCTGCATGCTTACAACAAGTGCAATTTTCTTTTTTGAAGCACTGGGGTTTGAACTCAGGGCCTCTCGCTTGCTGGGCAGGTGCTCCACCACCTGAGTCACCCCCCAGTCCTTTGCTTTTGGTTTGTTTTTGAGATAAGACTGTGGTTTTTGCTTGGGCCAACTTCGGACCACAGTCTATCTCTGCGTCCTGAGTAGCTGTGATTATAGGAATACACCACCGTCCCTGGTCAATGCAATTTGCGTGTATGTGTAAATTGTACCTCAATATATCACATTTAAAGTTAAAATCTGTGGGCTGGTGGAGTGGCTCAAGTGGTAGAGCACTTGCCTAGCAAGCGTGAGGTCCTGAGTTCAAACCCCAGTGGCACCAAGAAAAACCCCAAATTTCAAGTCCTTGCTGCTTTTCCAGTCTAACGAACACTGATCAGGGGAAGTACTCACTGCAGCTCCCACCCGTAGTCAACACAGGCTGGCAAGTTCCCGCTGGCGTCCACAGGGCCCTCCGCACGGCCCCCGCTGCCCAGGCTGCGACTCTCACCGTGGCTGCGTTAAAGGCCCCGCTGTGGGGGAGATTTTCTCTTGGGACCATAAGCGCTACAGCTGATGTGCTTATAAAACTGCTTTGTCTGTGTTCAGTTAACCCCGCAAAGTAAATCCAAAAGTATCACCAAATAAAAATAAGTAATAAACTGTCACACTGAAGACAAGTGACTTTAGCACGAGCTGCTGCTTTCTTTCCTGGTCTCTGAGCCCTCGGTGTCTCACGATGGACAGGACTGAGCGTGTGCCCGCCACCCCGAGCCCTAACCAGATGCCGAGCTCTTGGGATAGGGCTGTCCTCGTCAGCTCCAGCGTCCACATAAGACTAAAAGTGTGCAACCTAATCAAAACGTGACTCACTTACAAGAGTTAAGTCCATTTGAAGGGGGACAGTAACCATGCGTTCTCCCGGATCCCCCAGAGCTCCCTCTCTGCCCTCTGCCCACCACCTGCTACCCATCAGCTGCTCAGTGCTGTGACTGTCCCTCTGCTGGCTGCTTGTGTCCTGAGGTCCCAAAGCTCACCTCCTGTGCGATCTTCTCTGCCCACCCCTGGGAGAGTAGCCTAGGCCCCACCTGGAGCCCCAGCCTCGGCACCTGCCCTTCTCCATGGCATCTGTCCTCACCGCCGATCCCAGTCACGGTGTCTGCTCACTGTCACCTGCATTTAACAGGAACTTTGGGAGGGAGGACTTTGTCCTGTCCTGGTGTCACAGCTATGCCCCCCAGGCTCAGAGCAGTGCCTGGTATACAGCAGGTGCTCAAAGAGAACAAACACAGCTGAACCTTATTTCCTAATTTCTGAAAGTGGGTGACAGGCGAACATGAGCTCCTTGTTATTCTCACCTATGGGTATGTTAAAAAAAAAAAAAAAAAAAAAAAGAAGAGGGCTGGGGACCTGGCTCAAGTGGTAGAGCGGCTGCCTGGCAAGCATGAGATCCTGAGTTCAAACCCCAGTGCCGCCAAAGGGGAAAAAAAAGTTAGGAGAGCCAGCACTCAGGAGGCTGAGGCAGGAAGACTGCAAGTTCCAGGCCAACTTGGGGTACACAGCAAGACTCTGTCAAAAAAAGAAAAAAAAAACCCCAAAAAACAACAAAAAAATCCAGCCACTTGAGAGGTACAGGTTGGGAAGACTGTAGATCCAGGCAAGGCCTAGGCAGAAAGTTAGCAAGACCCGGTCTCCACAAATAAGCCATGTGTAATGACGGGGTGGCACACACCTGTGATCCCAGCTATGTGGGAGACCACAGGTAAGAGGACTGAGATTTGAGGCCAGTGCAGGCAAAAGTGTGAGACCCTGTGTGAAAAATTACTACAGCAAAAAAAAAAAAAAAATGGTGGCCTGACTCGTGGTAAAACACCTGCCTAGCAGCACAGTCCCCAGGACAGCCGAGAAAAGAAGTGAAAAATGGCGAATGATAGCAGCAAATCTGACAAGTGACCAGAGCCAGGGAACAGGGAGCAATGACAAGAACGGGGAGGACATAAGACACGATGACAAGTGACCAGAGCCAGGGAACAGGGAGCAATGACAAGAACGGGGAGGACATAAGACACGAAAGGCCCTCTGTGAAGAGTGCCAGCAGGAGCTGAGCTGAGCTGAGCTTCTGCTGCTCTCGGTGGCAGTGTCACACACAGAGCCATCAAGAGATGACACTGTGCTCGGAACCTAGGAGCCAGCGCGGGGTTGCCTGCTCCTTCCTCATCCTCACCTGGCTGGTCTGGGCGTGGCTTCCCATCCTGATCAGTTTGGCTGTTGGTATGGGTGTGACTCTGCACCTGGGCAGCTGAGCACGTGTGTCGCACACATGCCACCACCCGAGGCGTATGGTGACTTCAATGAGAGCGACTGTGGTGTTTACACACACTGTCTTCCTTGTGGAGAGGCCGTTCATGGCCTGCCAGGACACTGTAATTATTCTTCTCCCACCGATGGTTTATTCTCCCGGGAATAATAGCAGCCTTGGGTTTTCGTCTGCTTTGTTTCAGTGTCTTGTCATCAATCCCGTGCCACCCTGCCCTGTCTGACCCTCTCCCGCACGTGCTCCAGCCGGGCAGGTGTCTTGCTGCTTTCATCTTGCCCAGAAAGGTCCCGTGGAGGGGCCCAGCGAGGCTCAGGCTGGGGACGCTGGTCCCCACAGTGCCTGGCCAGCTCTGGTCCCCTCTGCCTATGGTGGCCCTTCTCACCCTCTCCCTGGGAAATGCCGTCTGGCTTCTTTCCGAGCTCTGTGGGGATGGCACACTGACCTGTCCTCCAAGTTCGGGACAGGCCAATCTGGGGAGTGTGTCTGGGGACACCCTGGCGACCTCCCTCACCTGAGCGTGGAGGTCAGTGCTGGCCAGGGTGTCCCGCACAATTCTCAATGTGAGGCTGCCTGGATCTCTGGCCTCCCAAGCTGCTGCAGGAGCCCAAGGTCCCAACCCATCTGTTCTGCTTCTATTGTTTCTGGAAATTACCAGAGGCAGGGCTGGGATGCGGCTCAAGTGGAAAAGTATCTGCCCGGCAGGCGCCAAGGCCCTGAGTTCAAACCCCAGCACTGCCAAAAACACAAAAGCAAAACTAGAAACTTTTTTGTGCCCAAGTTCTGAAATGTCACTCAGAGTTCTCTCTCCAGTTAATTCTTACCCAGAGTCTGGAACCAGCGGTGTCACACGCACTTGCAAACTTTGCTTCCCAAACTCCTCCTTCTCTGTGTCTGAAACTCAGCCTCTTCCTCCCAGCCCCACCTTTTCACATCCACGCTGGGACCTGAGGAGCCCAGGAGAGAGGGGACGCTGGCATTTTTGTCCTCTGTGTTGACTCTGGGTGGACCCCTTCTACACAGGAAGTTTGGGTTCAAGAAAGTTACCTTGTAAGGGCCAGGTGTGGGGCGCACACCTGTGATCCCAGCTACGCAGGAGGCAGAGACAGGGCAACTGGGAGTTAGAGGTCACCCTGGGTAAAGTTAGCAAGACCCCATCTCAAAAGCTAAATACACTTCTGGGGCAGGTTCCTCAAACTTGTCCTTTCACTTGCAAGTTGGCTTTAGCTCTGCTGCCCCATTTTTTTTTACAGCCAAGAGCTCTCTTTTTCATTTACTTTATTTTATTTTGGCAGTACGGGGATTTGAACTCAGGCCTCATGCTTGCTAGGCAGACACTACCACGTGAGCCACTCCACCAGCCCCTCAGCCAGGAATTCTCTTTGGGTTGTCACCTTTCCTTACCCCATTGCACCCCGTGTCCCTCCCGAGGCCTCCAGCACACCCCATCTTCAGAGCTCTTGCTTATATGCTCATATTTAAGAATGGGGGGGCAGAGGAACTTGGAGGCTTTGAGCACTGGGAGGGGTTATTAACTATGAGCTGGGGACCCCACAATGTCATCATTTTAAGGTCCTTTCTCTTTAGTTATTCAGATCCCCAGGCACTGGTCTGTCCTCCTGCCTGGAGGGCAAGGCCAGCGGGTCTCTGTGGGGCCCTCCTGGTGGCATCCTCTCCTCCTCCCCCTCCTCCAAAGTGCCTGCTGCTTCCCATTCCTGTCTGAAACACTTGTTAAGCCGTTACAGAACCGCCCCCTTGGTTAACAGCAGGAAGCTGGGTTAGAGGGTCGGTTATCTCCAGGCACATCTGCGAGCCAGGGACTGGGTGGCCCCGAGGACTGTGAAACTCACAGCTACTTTCTGAGGAGAAAGAATTTGAAACGCAAACTAAAATTGTAAGTTGATTGAAAATGGTAGACTAGTCAGTCGCACTGTTTCAGTGTCGCCATGGCCAGCCTCTCTGCACCGGTGCCACGGTCTGCTCTGGATCTCACAGAACAGAGTCATCAAGCAGCCTTGATGACAGTGTGGTAACCACGAGGCACTGATGTCCCCATCTTCCACCCTCCACACCCTTGTGCTGATTTTCCCCGGAATTCCCGCCCAGAGCACATGCACCCCACCCCGGACGGCCCACAAACCACAAGTTCTACAAGTCTAAAACTCACACATGAACCAGGTGCCCACGGCTCACGCCCGTAATCCCAGCCACCGGGGAAGCACAGAACAGGATTACGGTTCCAAGCAAGCCCGGCTTTCACAAGACCCTGTGTTGAAAACATCCAACACAAAACAGGGCTGGCGGAGCGGCTCAAGTGATAGAGTGCCTGCCTGGTAAGTGTGAGGCCCTGAGTTCAAATCCCCAGTACAGACAAAATAACTAAAATAACACAAGCTTTCACCCCCAAGCTCCTCATCAAAAGTACCAGAGTGCTGTCAGCACCCACTGGAGAACCCTTGTCACCTCTGCCTTCTCCTCTCCCTCTCACCATGCTCCACAAAGCATGACGCTCAGGGGAGACCCTGGCTGCTTCTACCTCCACACTCTGCCACTCTCTCAGCCACTGTCCGAAACCCGCAGTCCACAATGCTCCCCCACACCCTAAACCCACTGCCCTGCCCCCACTGGTGTTACGGGTCTGTCTGAAACAGATCTGTCCCATCTGCCCCCAATCCCCCCTGCTCACCTCCGAGGGTGTAAGACCAGGGTCTCCCTCACCATCAGAGACCTCTTCCCCCCAGCCCCCAAACCCCATCTCCCAACCATCCCCTCCATGGCCACGCCTCCCCTGGAATGTCCACCCCACATGCCAGTCACCCAGTGGCCTTCAAGGCCTGATCCCTATGTCCTCTCCACTGTGGAGAACGCCAAGAACGAGGCTCGCTCGGGCTGCCACCTCCGTGCTGTTCACACCAGCGGGCAACCTGCACTACCTCCAGGCCCACCGCGAGCTTGACCTCCAGCCTGCAGTAGACATGGTGCCTGCAGAACGCACCCAGGAGGCAGGCACAGAAGCAGGTGCCAGTGAACACCTTCCGTGACCCGTGACCTGCAAGCTGCAGCCCCAAGCCCACCAGCAAGGAAACTGAGCCCCTCAGCACCCCAGATCTGCACTCCTGACACTCATAGCACTGCAAACTTTGCACCCCACTTTCCTAATCTCTTCCGCACCCAGACACCAGCCTTGGCTCCCGGGGTGGGGGTGGAGGAACCGTGAGGGGGAAGGAAGCCACTGTGGGAGCAATCAATGACACCCGTGCCAGGCACCCAGCCTGCAACTCACACCTATTCATCCCAGGTCTCCAGGCGTCCGATTCGAAAAGAGATTATTCGTAATTATGCAAACATGGCACTCGTGCTCTCTGCCCGAGCCGAGGCTTTGCCACCAGATGTCTTGGTGGCCATGGGCACAAAGAGAAGACAGCTCTTCCTGGTGGTGACCGGTCCACACATCCCCCTGGGATGCAGGATGCAGGATGCTGATTCTAGAAGCCCAATGTCCACCACCTGCCTGCCAGCTGCGGGGTCTGTGGTCACCTGGAAGGGGACACCTAGTTCAGGGGCAGCAAGGTGTCCATCAGAGCTGAGGGAGGTGGGGGGACATCAGATGGGGGCCCCAGGACACTGCAGCATCTCTGAACAACTGCCGACTTCTCCCCCAGGTGCAAATGAACAAAATGATGACCAGAAGGGCCAGGTGCTCTGGGGGGGTCCCGCAGCGGGGATCGATCCCCGCAGACGGGAACAAGAGGTGACAGCGCATCCTGCAGGGCCCAGCACCCGCACAGTAACAGGGCTCAGAGAGGGTGAGAGCCGGACCAAGGTCACACAGCGAATGGGCCGGCGCGGGGATTCGAACCCACGGCCCCGCGGGACCTGCCCAGGCCAGGCAGGGCGGGGGGACCGACCTGCGCACCCACCACCTCCCCCCACCACAGCCGGAATTGGACCCCCGCCGCCGTCCGCGATACCTCGCCCCGGCTCGGCTTCAGGGGGAGCTGAGACCACCCCCAATCCCCTGCACCCCTCAACTTGCGCCCCTCACCTCGCCCGCCGCCTCCGCCGTCTCCGTCACCGCCGCTGCAGCCTCCCGACTAGCGGACCCTCCCGCGGCGAGGCCCCGCCCCCGGCGCCGGAGCCCCGCCCCCAGCATCTTCTCGCGAGATCTCTCCAGCGAGGCCACGAAGGGCGCCGAGCCTCAATGCGCCTGCGCACCGCCCCCCGCGTCCCCGCCCCCGCCAGCCGCTGCCATGTGGCGCCGTATTTACGGCCAGAGATCGGCCACGCCCACCAGCCTCGGGAAAGCCCCGCCCGGTCCGCAGCTGCCAATCCTCGGCGTTGATGTGAAGCGGCGGGGGCGGGGAGGAGCTTGAGGGGCGGGGCCTGCTCTGTGGTCCGAGTTGGGAACCTGCAGTTGCAGCAAAGGGTGATTCTTGGTTAACCTACCTTAATGGGGCGCCTGCTGTATACTAAACTCGTTAGTGACGCTCGTCTCATTGGCAGAGGATCGTGATGCTCACTAGCTGGGGCTTTGGACCTGCTGTGTGACCTTAGGCAAGTGAATTAACCTCTCTGAGGTTGTTTATAAATACATTTTTTTAAAAGGTAACAACACTACCGTGTGGGGAGTTGGGAGAATCAGATGAGATGCTGAGTTTGAAAGGTGCCCGCTGCAAAGCGAGCACGCAGTAATTGTTATTCCTGCCGTCGGTGCCACCCCCGTGACGTTCAGCCGCGCGTGGCGACTCCCTCCTGTAATCCCAGCTGCGCGGAGGCTGAGGCGGGAGGATCCCGATTTCAAGGCCAGCCTGGGCTGCGCCTAAGGAAAACGGAAAAGGGTTCGCGTGAGCGACCGTCCCACGGAGCTCTCTCAGTTCATGGTGTTCAGGAGGCCCAGCCTTCCTCGCAGCGGTCAGCCATAATGGCCTGCAGGAGTGGGGGACACACCTGCCCCTCTTCTCCTTCTTGCACGTGTGACCTCGTCGTCCCTTCATCTTCAACAGCGTCCGTCTGTCCCAAAGCAGGGGTGACTGTCTTTCTACGGTCGCCAGGCTCTCCTGGCACCCTGGAAAGCGGTGTCCCCAGTAGGTGGGCCCTGGGTGGCAGAAGCACTCAGCAAACACGCTGGTTATGGGCTGGTTCTGAGGTGGGGAGGGGACAGTTGTCGCTTTAATAATAGGAGTGGACACTTGCAGGTGGCCTCCTGTATCCTCAGGAGGATCACAGCCCGAGGCGGCCTGGGCGAAGCAGGAGACCCCATCTAAAAAACGGCTGAAAGCACGGGGCCTCGAGTTCAAATCCCAGTGCTGCCAAGGAAAGGCTCCGTCCTCCGCCATTCTAGAACTGGCGCGGGTAGCTGGTTCCCCGAGGCTCTCGGCTGCCTCCTGGTCATCTTCTGTCCCCCATGTCCCCTGCCCATGTCCCCTGCCCTCTGCATTCCGCCTGTGTCCGGATTTCTATACAGATCAGAGCCACCCGTGACCTCCTCTTAACTCAGCCGCCTCTGAAGGGCGTCACCAAATGAGGTCCCACTGGGGACACGGGCTCAGGACTCCAGCCAGCTTTCTTTTTTTGGAGGGGGCAGGACAAACCCACCATCAAAATTACATTTGAAATGTCATTTCCTATGACATAATTCCAGAATAATCTAAGTGAGTTGTGAACACCGACAGCCCTGGGCCTCCTGCGTGGGGCGGGGGTGCAGAGTGGCTCAGCGCAAGGAAAATGGTGGTTTTGAAGCTCGCCCCTTCCTGGGAACCCCGCAGCCCACTCCCCGCATTTTCCTAAGAGCGTGACATAAATAAATATACATATATATAATTTTATGTTTTGCAGCACTGGGATTTGAACTCAGGGCCTCATGCTTGCTAGGCAGCAGCTCTACACCTTCAGCCACTCCTCCAGGCCTTTTTTGTGATGTTTTTTTCGAGATAGGGTCTCTCAAGTTGTTTGCCCAGGCTGGCTTTGAACCGTGATCCTCCTGTCTCTGCCTCCTGAGTAGCTGGGATTACAGGCGTGAGTACCAGAGCCCGGCTTATGAAATTTATATTCTGCAGAACCTGCGAATGAATGCTTCATGACCTTGTCCCCCAAACATCCTGCCCCCAAGAACTGAGGAAAACAAGATGCCCTCATCTAGGTGATAAATTCCACTGAGCAATAAAATGGATGGGGGTGTGCAACAATGTAGCAAAATGTAGCATGTGACAATGGAGTGCCATGTGCAACAATGTAGCAAAATGTAGCATGTGACAATGGAGTGCCATGTGCAACAATGTAGCAAAGTGTGGCATGTGACAATGGAGTGCCATGTGCAACAATGTAGCAAAAAATGTGAAACAATGTAGCAGTATGTGACATGTAGCTGGACTTCAAATGCATTGTGCTGTGTAAAAGATGCCAGTGTCAACATCTTAATTACTTTGGGAGTCCATCTACAGAATGTTCTGGAAAAGAGAGAAGTACAGGACAAGAGAAAAGTACAGGACAGGAACCTTCCTGGGCAGGGGAGCGGAGTCATTGCCATGAGGGTGCTCGGTTCCTTAGCTTGGCTGCGGCGCTCACGGTGGTGACATGGCCGAGTGTATGACACTTTACACGGGTGATTCCACCTCCATTGAAACAATCCTTTAAGATGTCACCTCCCCGCTGACATTTTGGTAGTTACTGACAAGTGGTGCTAAATGAAGATTCAGCGCAGTCATGGACCAAGAGGGCTGTATACAGAGGCGCTCAATTAATGCTCACATGAGATCAGCAATCCCCAAACTATATCCCCCGAAATTTGCAGTCCCCACACTAGCAAAGCCTTCTTGGGATTTTTTGTTTGTTTGTTTGGTTTGGTTTGCTTTGGTTTTTGAGACTGGCTCTCACTATATATCCCAGGCTGGCTTAGAACTTGAGATCCTCCTCCTCTGCCTCTCAGGCTGGGATTACAGGCGTGAACCACCACACCCGGCTAGGCATTTGAGCAAAGCTTCAACGGCCATCTGGTCAGGAGTCAGGACCTAGAAGCCCCCATCCTGGGGGAGGGAAATGGGGACAACCGGGTCATGAGTGCTGGCCCCCTTTTGGGGGAGCTGAAAGCTGTTGTGTCATTAGTTGGTGGTGACTGTCCAGCATCTCAAGTGGACTAAATGGTACTGAGTGGGTCACTTTAAAACGGCCACCTTTCTGCATCTCAGAGGAACATTACAGAGAGGGAAGCCGGCTCAGAGACGCCTGCCAGCTCCCCAAAGGCACACAGCTGTGAAAGTGACAGAACCAGGACCAGAATCCAAATTCAGGGCTTCAGTGACTTCTGGCGAGGAACGCACCTGGCAGGAGGGGGTCTGTGGAGGCAACTGTGCCCTCAATGGTGACTGTCACCTTTCTGTCGGCTCCAAGCTCCTAGCGGGTGGACAGACCCCAGCTGGCTGCTGGGCCCCGTGCACAGGGGATGGCGTCCCTGGGGCTCAGCTGGTGTTTTAGGAGGGGAACTTCCGATGTCCCCTGCTGACTGTGTCAGGTCCTCGTTTCATAACCAGGGTGGCAACAGAGAAAGGCAGAAGTGACGGAGCCAGGGTGAAAATGGCGGAAGGGTCACGGCTGCCACTGAAGAGGCTGCTGGAGGCCAGACGGTCCCGGGCCCCCAGGCTTTTAAGTGTCTAAGCTGCGGCCACCAGGCTCAGTCTTTGGGGTCCCCACACCCCAAGTCCTGTCCAGCCTGCTGCCCCTGCTGCTTGCTGCAATGGCCAGGTACACGGTGTGTTTCCATCTGAAGGGGACACAAGCGCCCCTTGGGGAAGGAAGGGGACCTCGGGGCCGGGCCATTTGGGGTCACAGAAGGCCAAGGTGGGGTGGGCCCAGGTCCTGGCTTGGGGGAGCACGCAGCACTCCATTCCCTGTGACAAAGGCCCCATGGGGGTGTGGACAGGAAGCTGAGGACCCCTGGGACTGAGTTGTGTCCCCAAACTGATGGTGATCACCTGTCCGGTGTCACCTGTATGGGAGGTGACGAGGTCGTGCATGGGGTCAGCGCCCCCATAAGAGGGACCTGGGGAGCCCCCACCGAGGACGCAGCCATGGACCCCATCCTGGCCATTGCCATCACCTGCTTCCACCCAGACCTGACAAAGGGACTCCGCTGCTTGCGGGCCTCCCGTGTGGGGCATTTCATCCTAGAAGCTGAACGGACCGAGAGGCCATCTATGCCTCCCCACCACCGTTCCTCATTTATTTAAAAAGTCTCATTAGCGTGTTTGAAAACTGCTCAGCAGGGCCTGGGGACATGGCTTGGTGACAGAGGCTCACCTAGCACGTAGGAGGCCCTGGGAAGAAGAAAGAGGAAGGAGGAGGACGAAAGTAAGCCTCTCCCTCATGTCCTTTGCTGGGCCACCATCCCCATTTTACAGATGGAGACACTGAGGCATGGGGGGGGACATGAGCTGTCATGGGGCCCAGGCTGTTTGGCTGGGACGCTCACCACACCTGCCTCTGGGCCACATGGCCTTCCTTGGGTCCAGGCCCTGTCCTGCCACACTGCGGCCGTGTCACGCACACGGTTACATCCCTGCATGGACATGAGGTCCATCCAGGTGTTGGCGAGGGCTGCAGGAAAGACGCTCTGTGTGTCCACTGAGCGCCGGGCGCCATCCGCGTGTAAGCTGCATAGTTTTGCTCCAGGAGGAAAACATCGGTGGACATCGGTGGGATATCGCGATGGACGCTGGCAGCCCTGGTCAGCAGGGCCTGGGGACGACATAGGAGGGAAGGAGGAGGGAGAGGAGGCACCCTGGGGATCCAGATCACAGAGTGGCTGCCCAGGAGAGGTGTGCCCACCATCACGTCCCACTCCCTGTGTGGCTCCTCTAAACATGGGAGCCACAGCTCAGCTGAGCCAATGGTGGGAAAATGCTTGACGAGTGAGATAAATCCATTGCTTTAATTTAATCTTATTTTGGCGGCACTGGGATTTGAACTCAGGGAGTTGAGCTTGCTAGGCAGGTGCTCTAGCCTTTTTGCTTTAGTGTTTTACAAGTAGGGTTTCCCACTTATGCCTGGGCCGCAGTCCTGCTATTTACCCCTCCCTGTAGCTGGGATTACAGGTGTGCTCCACCGTGCCCGCTGAAAACAGCTTTTAAGCAAGAGGTGTCCTGGTTCCCTTGCACACGGGGGCTTCGGACTGTTGGCTTCACCTGGAACGTGGGCCACTGGGCGCTGTACACTCCGCCTTTCATGTCAGCAAGCATTTACTGAGCACCTACTGTGTGCCTGCAGGTCTAGGGACACTCAGGAAGCAGACAGGTAACTGTGTGACGAGTGTCCAGTGGCAGTCATGACAAGTGGTGGACAGCAAGGGCCCGCTCTGCGCCAGGCCCCATTGCCAGCTCTGTGCAGTGTGAGCCCAGGTAGGGACGGTCATCTCTGGCAGGACAGAGGTGGCCAGGCTGTCCTGAGTTTGCAGAGGCATTGGTTGTGGTAGGGGACACAGCAGACGCCGGGGACAGACAGTGACAGCCAGAAGCCTGAATTTGGGGGACCTTGGGTGCCCAGGACCTGAGGACAGTGCATGGTCAGCGCCAGGCTCTGGGAGTGACCAGTCCTGGGTCACTACAGAAAGCCTCAACCTCGCTATCTGTGACCAGGCTGAGAGGTCGAGACTCCAGGTTCCCTGCGCAGGTGGCTGTCCCAGAGGGTGAGTGACACACCCTGGCACTCAATGGCCACTGACCTCAGAAGGTGAAGCAGCCCTGGGTTGGACGCTCACACTGTCCTTGCTGTGTACTGGCCAGGGTCCTCTGTCTCAGATCCTCCTTCTCTGGCCACCAGGTGACAGCCCTGCTGGTCACCATCTACCTAGGACGCGGTGGACTCTTGGCGCTGCCGTCCCGGGGCCGATGGGTGTTGCTGGGGGTCAGCGGGCTGTGGCGTCGGCCTCCGCTGTCAGTGGACCCTGGGGCGGACAGGGTCCTCAGTCTGTGGTCCAGGCAAAGCCAGTGCCCCAGGGGTCCCCAGCTGGATACCTGGCCTGGGCCTGAACCACACACAGCTTGACACTCACAGGGCCCAGCAGCCCTCGGGACAGAGTCCCCTCTGGTGTCACTTGCACTGTCCCTCTTCCTGCCCTGCCCAGGCCAGGGCCACCGTCTGGGCCTCTGGGACTTCCCTTCCCAACCTCCTGGGTCTTTGGTGGTCTCGGCTGCTCTGGCACCCTTGGGACCATCCCAAAGCCACTTGCTCTGAGAAGTGACACACCAGGAGCCCCAGCCATCTGTGAGGAGGACGGGGTCCTTGTGGAACATCCCCAGAGGGAGTCACAGCCTGAGCATCCATCTTGGAAACGGGAATGATGCAGCTGCACAGACACCGCGGTCAGCGGCCAGCATGGAGCTGAGGTGCAGGTGCCACTGTCCCCCAGCCCCCCACGGACAGCATGTGACAATCCTGGGAGCCCCTGGGTGAGACCTGAGGGACGCACAGGGCGGGAGGGGACGCCACTGACCTCGGATGTCATGGGGCAGGAGGTATGGCCCGCTGGGGACAGCGCTGGTGTGCCACACGGTGCTGGGGAAGGTGAAGGTGACGTCGGGCACATGGAGAATGTTCTCGTCTAAACAGAAACGGAATATTAGCCTCATTTTAGTTCCACAGTTGGGTGAGGGTTTGCTTGCTTTGCTTGTTTTCTTTTGGCGGCATTGGGGTTTGAACTCAGGGCTTCGCCCTTGCTAGACAGACGCTCTCATGGCTTGAGCCACTCCACCAGCCATTTTTTGTGATGGGTTTTTTGAGATAGGGTCTCGTGAACTATTTGCCCAGGCTGGCTTCAAACCTCAGTCCTCCTCCTCTGTGCCTCCTGACTAGCTGGGATTACAGGCATGAGCACTGGCACCTGGCTGATTTTAGTTGTTTTAAGATAGTGTCATATTCATGCTAGGACATGATCTTCCTTGTGTTTCCTGAGTAGCTGGGATGACAGGCATGTGCCACCACACCCTGCTTGTTGGTTGAGATGGGGCATCAATACATTTTTACCCAGGCTGACGGGAACTGCCATCCTTGGATCTCAGCCTCCTGAGTGGCTGGAATTACAGGCACGACCACCGCACCTAGCACAGTCCTGTTTCCAAGTGCTCAGCATGCGCGCCCTCTTGTGGCCGGTCACTTGCAGGTCACTTGCAGACGCTCTCTGAGGGGCATGGAGCCACAGTCTGCCTTTGTAACCATGAAGGACAGACAGAAGGACAGACAGGAGGGAGGGAGGGAAGGAAGGAGAGAAGGGGGAAAGGAAGGAGGGAAAGAAGGAGGGAGGGAAGGAGGGAGGGAGAGAAAGAAAAACAAAAACAGACTGAACGTTCTGCTTTCTTTTTCAAACCCGTACCTGTGTGGAAACTGAGGCTGGGTTTCGACTTGGAGCCCACAGGGATGGGGACAGCCGGGAAGAAGGTCTTCCCTGGTGACTTTGATGGCTGGAGGTGTGCGGGGACAGCTGACTGTCAGCCACAAGGTCTGCAGAGGGCGGCCGGGGTTTCTCTGTCACCTGCAGGGAAAAGGCACAGGGCAGGGAGTGAGGAGCGGTGGCTGCAGGGGGATAGGTCGAGGTTACTGTGAACCAAGACCATGTCAAACCTACTGTGTGCCTGGCCCCGTGGAGGCGAGGTCTTGCTGTGTAGCCCAGCCTGGCCTCAAACTCCCAAACCTGCCTCAGCCTCCCCCAGTTGCTGGGATTACAGGTACACACCACTACACCCAGGATTCTCGAATTTTTGCTCAATTCTGTTTTACTGAGTTTTCCCATGGGTCAACAGAGTTCAGTAGGCCAAGAATGGAATTCAAAGCAGGAACGACTGACGTCTGTGTGGAGTCGCTGCAGCCGGCTCAGTCACGGTCAAAAATGGGACGAGGCCTATGTGGAGATGGAGGTGGGAGGACCGTGGTTTGAGGCCGGCCTGTGCAAAAGTTATCGAGACTGTGTCTCAGAAAAACAAGCCAGAGCTGGCGGGGTGGCTCAAGTGATTGAGCACCTGCCCAGCAAGCGGAAAGCGTGAGGCCCTGAGTTCAAACCCCAGTACTGCCAAACAAAACAGACAAGCTGATGGCCATTTGAAGAGGAGCAGAACTGGATGTGGTGGTGATGCCTGTAATCCCCGCACTGCACTCAGGAGGCTGAGGCAGGATGGTGAGTTTGAGGCCAGCCTGGGCCACACAACGAAACCCCCCTCTCTCAAAAAAAAACCAAAAAACAAAAACCAATGGAGCAGAAACCCAGAAAGTGGTCACAGAGTGGCCCTGGTCTGGCGGGCCACCTGTTTGTGTGGGTCCAGCACCAGACACCAGAAGGACAGATGGTGGTGGCCATCAGGCCTAACGACTCAGCTCTGACCATCCTCCTAACCCTGAGCCACGCTACGCACCATTCTCTCCAATCAACACATAGATCCTGGGCTCGGAGGTGGAGGGGTGGCCTGGTCGGCACAAGGCCCTGGGTTCGACTCCCAGGACTGAGCAAAAAACCCTCGGGTCACAAATGTGCACAGCTCCCGCCACCTCCCATAGTCCAGGGCCCTCCTGTGTCCACCAGGCCTTCAGCCTGGCCCCTCCTGTGCTCTGTCCCCAGCCATCCTGGCCACACCCCAGTGAGCGGCAAGCGTGTCACCCACCGGCCGTGCATGCCGGATGAGGGAAGGTGGCTGCTTCCTCCTGGCCTTCCTGTCCACAGGGCGGTCCCCGCATGGGCTGGCGCAGGGCCACCTCCTGTCCGCCAGGCTGGAGTCCGGGGTGGCGCTGGGCTTCAGGTCCCTGCAGTCCAGGCCTGCGTCCTCCAGCAGGTGACAGCAGGAGCGGCTGCCACTGCCCTTGCGGTCCTGCATCTTGTCGTGCCTGCTGGCCGCAATGAGCGAGATGCTCTTGGTGTCCAGGGCCACCTTGAGGACCTTGGCACTCAGGGCCGGGCTGGCCGGGGTGTGCAGCTTGGAGACCAGGGTCTTCACGCCCGGGGAGCCCGGGTTCTGCAGGGGACCAGCACCACAGTGGTCAGGACAGAGCGGGGCCCCCGAGGTGACTGAGAAAAGCCCAGCGTCCATCCCCACCTCCATGTCACACCTGCCTCCTTTGCTCTGAGTCTCTCTCCTATGGTCACCTTAAGTTCCCAAACTACCCCTGAGGGGCAGCAGAGCCTGGCAGGACAGACACCCCCAAAAGAGGACAATGACCCATATGAAGGAGTCACCTCCCTGGGGGGCAGTGGCCAGATGTGCCATGTCGGAATTCCCAGAGTTGGGCATGAACTCTGGTTCCAAGACCACTGGGGGGGTCACTATTGATTGGCCCAGTGGGGTCCCCAGAAGCCGACGCAGAGACAGTGACTTCAGACAAGGTGGCAGTGAACGAGGAAGAGAGACGGGGGGCAGTGCAGGACAGGCCTAAGGAAGGGTGTGGGGCTCAGAGTGCTGCCCTGTGATGACCATCATGGGACATCTAGGAGTGAGTGTGGCATTTGAGGTGACATTGTGTCCACCAAGGGGTCAGGGCTCACAGAGCCATTGGCTGGCTTCTCCCGGGGCTGAGTCCCCAGCACAGCAAAGTGGCCCTGTGGCTCCCTGTGGGGTGGGGTGTTTTGGGGTTTTTTGGCAGGACTATGGTTTGAACTCAGGGCCTCACGCTTGCTAGGCAGGCGCTCTACCGCTTAAGCCGCTCTGCCAGTCCTCTGACATTCTTAACAAAAGAAGAGGTCAGGGCAGTGGAGCACGCCTGTAATCCCAGCACTCGGGAGGCTGAGGCTGGAGGATCTCCAGTTCAAGGCCAACCTGGGTCTCAAAAAAAAAAGCCAGGCACTCACCAGTGGCTCATGCCTATAATTCCAGCTACTTGGGAGGCTGAGATAGGGAGGATCAAGGTTCGAAGCCAGCCCTGGGCAAATAGCTTGTGAGACCTTATCTTCAAAATAACCAGAACAAAATAGACAGGAGGTGTGGCTCAAGTGGAAGAGCATCTGCTTTCCAAGTGGGAAATCCTGAGTTCAAATCCCAGTCCCACCAAAAAAGAGGAGGAGGAGGAGAGGAAGGAGGAGAAAAGGGAGAGGACACACAGACATGGGGGCAGAGATGGAGCCACAGGCCAAGGACGCCTGAAGCCCCAGGTGCTGGAAGAAGCGGGAAGGCCCCTCCCAGAGGCTCTGCAGGAGCTGGCCATGCTACAGGGGACCTTGGATTTGCAGAAAGTCCATCCAAGCCTCGCATCTGGGTGCTTCTTGGTAGCTCAGCTCACTGAGCTGAGACCAAACTCATGTCCCCAAGCCCAGGAAGGGGACGGCTCGTATGGCAGCTCCTCGGAAGCCCCTCCCACCCTCCTGGCCCAGTGCAGCCCTGAGGTGGCCTGTGACCCCCAACACCAACCTCACACGTGGGCGGCGTCAGCAGGACAGCCTTGCTTTCTCAGCTTCCTCAATGGTGTGGATTTTGACGACCTGTCACTGTCACTGCAGGTGACACAGATATCAGTGGGGTGTCTAAAGTCAAGCCTCTGCTGCTGCTCCACCCACACGGCCCAGGCTGGCCTTGAACTTGCAATCCTTCTGCCTCAGCCTCCCAAGTACTGGGATTACAGGTGTGTGCAGCTACCCTCAGCTCAGTCTGTCATTATTAAAGTGACCACCAAGGAAGGGTCACAGAGCAGAGAGGCCTGTGTTGCCCAGTGTCTGGGGTTCATGGCCTGAGCCCTGATTCCGCTCTGCCCTCACCCACCTGTCCCTGTCCAGAAGCACCGGGGCCTCAAACGGGCCCCGTGGGAGGTCCTTCCTGTCGTCAGGCTGGTTTCCGCTGCTGGACTCCTCAGGTGGCGGGGGCAAAATATTCAGAACAGAGCCATCCTGGGACCAGAAAGAGGAGCCAGGTGAGGTCAACAGGGACATGTGCAACCATGTCACCTGCAGAGGGCCCCTGGGGGGCCACAGGGAGGTTCCTGTCCTGGCCACCAGCACCCAGAGGAAGCTGTCAGCTCCTCACCTTGCTGTGCCCCACCATGGGGACAGGGGGAGGCTCTGCTGCACAGGTGTGTGGACCCACGGCTTATCACATGAGCTCACCATCAGCAAACGCAGTGCCCAGGGCACACCTGCTGTCAGAGACCTCAGAGGTCCACAGGCTGGCGAGAAGTTAAACAGGGGACATGTATGACCCAGAAATTCCACCTCTGGGTCTTTGCCCCAAAGAACTGAAAGCAGGGAACTCTAAAGATGCATCTGCACACCACGTTCAGAGCAGCATCCATCAGAACAGCAGAAGGGGGGAAGCTACATAGGTGTCCACTCATGGACGAGTGGATGCCTGAAACAGTGGAGTATTATTCAGCCCTAAAAAGGAAGGGATTGCTGACACCTGCGACAGCATGGATGAACTTTGAAGGGCTTTCGCAGAGGGAGACGAGGCAGTCAGTGGGAGCACCACTGTAGGACGGCCCTCACGGGAAGCCAGAGACAGGGAGTAGTATGGGGGCGAGGTGGGGGGGACAGCAGTTACTCTCCCGGTGCAGGACTTCGGTTTGGGAAGATGGGATGTTCAGAAGGTGGAGGTAGCTGCACAAATGCCACTAAGCTGTGCATCACAAAGGAGGAGGAGGGGAAGGGAGAGGCCATTTGTGGGAGAGCTTCCAGCTTAGCAGGTGGCCACCGCAAGGCAGGAGCAGACCACAGACCCCAGGCAGCCCGGTGAGCGGCTGCCCTTCAGCCAGGAGGCTTATTTATATTTATGTCACTGCTTTGTTTCAGCAGCACTGGGATTTGAACTCAGGGCCTCGTGCTTGCCATGCGGGCACTCTGCCTCCCGAGCCGTGCCCAGCCCTGCTGGGTTCAGGTGTTTTTCACATAGGGTCTCGCACCTCCCTAGCAGCCACAAGGCCCTGGGTTCAATCCACAGCACCACAAAAAACTGAAAAAGTTTAAAAGACAGGCCGTGCACGGAGGCACACACCTGTCACCCCAGTGACGCAGGAGACTGAGGTCAGGAGGATGAGCAGTTCCAGGCCGCGGGATAAAAAGTTCTCATCAGACAAAAAAAAAAAAAAAAAAAGCTTAAAATTGGACGGTCATGATCCAGGCCAGCCTGAGCAAAAAGTGAGACCCCATCTCCAAAATAACCAGAGCACCACGGACCGGACCGGAGCCGTGGCTCAAGAGGGAAAGAGGGGAGCAAGAGAGAGAGAGAGAGAAGGAGAGAGAGAGAGAGAGAGACCATGAACAAACTCAGAGCTCAGGCCCAGTTCTGAGGGATGGGACTGGGGAGAAATGCAAGGAGAGTGAGCACCAGAATCCTCAGGGGACAGCAAGTCAGTGTCACAGGCCTGGGCAGCCAAGTGGCGTCCTGTGGTGACAGCCTGAGTTTTCTGTGGAGGTCTGGAGGTTTCTCCATTCCTCTTCCAAAAAGATGACACAGAGGTCTGTGGTCTGGGGACACCAGGCCTGGGGGCATGTCAGGGTTGGTGACAGACAGTGTCCCTCACTAGCCTCTCCACAGGGATCTTCCTCGCAGGAGGAGCCTGCATTACCCCAGAGGAAAGTCCTAGACTTCAAGTGTGTCACTGGGGTCCCCGGAAGATGTGTCTCTGGTCACCAAGGCAATATGGCCCTCCACTAGGGAGGCTCAGGACTCCTTCGTGATGCTTGCCCAATGCTGAGGATCTGAGGACACCTCTAAGCTGTGCTGGCTCCCAGGCCCGCCCAGCTCACCTGTCATGTCCTCCCTCACCAAATCCCCAGCCAGGCTGAGGCCTGTGGGGCCCTGAAACCAGCCTGGTGCCAAGCTGCGGCCTGGCCACCCTCCCTCTGAACCTGTGCCTCTATGGTGACGTCAGGTCTCCTCTTCCCTCTCACAGGGCCTGGGCACGGCAGGCCTGGCAGGATGGGACAGCACTGAGCGTGGCGGGTGGCCCTCACGGCCCTCACCTGCAGGGGACTGGACATCATGGACTGCAGAAGCAGCAGGCGGTCCAGCGTGTCCTCACCCAGCTCCCGACAGTACAGCCGGTACCACTGCTCCAGGGGCTCTGGCACCTTGACACCACTGTCTGCAGAGCCAGGAAAGCAGGGATCAGAGCGGGGGCCGCACACAGCCCACCCTGAAACCATGCATGGTGTCCACCATGTGCTGAAAAGGCAGCAAGTTTGTTTCGGAAGTTTGAAGGCAAAACTCCGACCTGACAGAAAAGGCATTTCGGATGGACTGTCCTTATGTTTCTTTTCTACCTTTTTTTTTTTTTTGGCAGTGCTGGGGATGGAACCCAGGACCTCACACATGCTAGACAAACACTCTACAACTGACCTCTGTCCCCAGACCAAGTTTAAATTTCTTCTATTGTGTTCATGCATTGCCTCCTTTCAGTCATAAAATCAGGCTAGTAACAATTCTGAAGTATATGCCGGGCACTGGTGCTTATACCTGTAATCCCAGCCACTCCAGAGGCAGAGATCAGGAGGATCGAGGTTCAAACCCAGCCTGGGCAAATAGTTCGTGAGACCCTATCTCCAAAAAACCCACTACAATAAAAGGGTTGGAGGAGTGGCTCAAATGGAAGAGCCCCTGCCCAGCAAGTGTGAGGCCCTGGGTTTGAATCCTAGTTCAGCCCGGTCTGCACAGAGCCAGAGAGGGCGCAACCCAAAACATCCCTTTCTCCTTCCTGGGTCAGCCAGCTCAGCTCCCTGAGTCCCCTGTGGTGTGAAAGTGCTGAGTGTGGCAGTGACCTGGACTGTGTGCTATGGGACACGAGCTAGACAAAAGGCAAGGCTCAGGTAAAGCCTGCAGGACTGCAGAGACAGACAGACAGACAGACAGAGACAGAAACAGACACAAGAGGGAAAGATAGAGACAGACGGAGACAGACAGAGACAGATAGACACACACACACAGAGACAGACAGACTCAGAGAGAGAGGAGACAGAAACAGACACAGAGACTGAGACAGACAGACAGATCCAGAGAAAGAGGCAGAACCTGAAGCCCCAGCATTTGGGAAGCTGAGGGTCACTTGAGCCCAGGAGGCTGAACAGCCTGGATGACATGGTGAGACCCCAACTCAAAAAACCAAACAAGCTAAAAAGGAAAAACCGAAGCAAAGGCCTGACAATTGTAAGTTCGAGGGAGGGAGGAGAGAAGAAGGGAAAAGAACACGGGGCAGGAACTCAGGAGAAGACATGGGGAGACACCAGGGTGGTCACCTGCTGGCACTGACCAGAGAGGGGTGCCCACAACAAAGGTCCACAGGGACACAGGACAAAAACCATGTGTGTCTTGTGGCCAGGGACGGTTACAGGAGGCCAGGCCTGTCTGCGGAGGGGCCACTCACAGAGCGGTCCCCATCAGTGCAGGCACTGGACGGCGTGGGGCTGGAGGACAACTGTGCTCTGCCGCTGGGGACTGTCCCTGACAAAGGCGGGCGCTGCCTCACCTCGCAGCAGCTGCCGCTGGCCGTGCACGAGCGGCTCGCACAGCAGCCGGTGCTGGAGGTACCACTGGATCAGGAACTCCTTCTGGCCCAGCAGGTTCTTCCGGTGCAGGTTGTCGGCCTGCAGTTCACTCTTCTCCACCTCCAGCTCGTGGGCCCGGCACAGCAGCCGCAGCACCTCCCGCTGGGCCTCACTGGTCACCTGCTCGGGCAGCAGCCGCTCCATCTGCGAGGCGTTCCGCTTGGCGTGGGCCAGGCGCTGCTCCAGCTGGGCCTGCAGGACGTGCGGGGTCAGGGTGGATGCCGGTGTCCTTGGGGGACGTGCTCATGGTCAGCAGCTGCTCTGGGATGGGTGCTGCCATCCCCAGAGCTGCTGACCACATCTTCCATCTTCAAATCCCTAATGCAAGCTGGCGCCAGTGGCTCATGCCTGTAATCCCAGCCACTCAGGAGGCAGAGATCAGGAGGATCATGGTTCAAAGTCAGCCGGGGAAATAGTTCACGAGACCCTATCTCAAAAAACCCATCACAAGAAAAGGGCTGGGGGAGCTCAAGTGTAGGTCCTGAGTTCAAACCCCAATGCCACAAAGTAAGAAAAACGTCAGTCACATCCATAAACACCTCCACAGTGACACCTGCATTGGAGTTTGATGGAGTGCCTGTGTCCTCTAACCTGGTCAAGGTGACACAGCAAAGTAACTGTCAGCAGCCGGCTCTACCTTGGCCTGCAGAGATAATGCCTGGGCCCAGAGACGCAGACCCCAGGAACGGGTGGTGGCACCTTCAGGTGCACAGAGGAGAATGTGTTCCGGTCACCTGCTTCCTCTTGGTCTGGGGTCAGTAGGGGACAGCCTTGGAGGGTTGGCTCAGCTGCCCCAGCAAGACCCTGCTCTCCTCCCAGAGGTGTCCCCGGCTCCCTGGCTGGGGGAACAGCCGTGTCCCTGCCAGCACCCGCGCCTGTGACTGCAGCCATGCAGCCATGCTGAACTGCAGGCGGGCGTTTGCGTCTTTTCCCCTTGGATTGTGAGCTCAAGGCGTCGAACGCGCCTCGGTCACCCTCAGGTCCCCAGGGCCTGGGGCTGAGGTGGTGCTGCAGACCGCGCTCCCTTTGGTAACTACTGATTACGTGGTGAGCTCATCTTTGCAGACGCCATCGCCGGTCACAACCTCCATTTGGCTCTTGGAGTCCCTTGCTCTTGTCACTTGCACAGCAGTGGCTCAAGCAAAAGGCCTTCGCCCGTTTTTTAAAGGCGGAAGGAAACACGGCCTTTAATCTCGGAGTGGAATTGCCCGGTGACCACATTGCTGCGGGCAGATGTGACAATTCTGAGAGGCTCCCGGTTTGGTCTGACCTCCTCAGACACTTCTCTTTCTCTTCAGAAAGGACGCTTGTGGTGCCCCTGTCCCTGCCCTTCTTTCTCCCCAGGGACTCTGTCCCGTGCCAGCCCTGCGTGTTTTCTGAAGTGAGACTGTGACGTATCGAGGAGTCACCACATGGGAAAAGCCCGCCGTGGCCGCAGAGCAGCCTGGTGTGGCTTCCCTCTGGCTGTGTCCCATCCTGATGCCAAGACCAGAATTGGGGGCGGACGGAGGGCACAGTGGAAACACCTTGTGAGCTGTAAAGCCGTCACTCCACGGAATGGGCTGAGGTCCGCGAAGGGCTGGCCCACGACACCCAGGACTGTGAATGCGCGTGGACCCTCCCTCACCTTGAGGGCTGCCGTTTTCTGCTGCTCGGCCAAAAGCAGGTGGACCGCTTCTCTGGCCATAGCCACCTCGTGCGGCTCTGCGGACTCGCCCTCGTCCCCGCCAGCATCCACCGGCTCCTCGTCCTTGTCCGGCTCGGCCCCGTCCCTGTGCACGTGGTGGTGGGACTTCTCCCGCTCCCAGCTGTGGCCAGGACAGAGGGGTCAGGGTGCCAGTGGTGCCCAGGGCCGGGATTCCTGTACCTCTGTCCTAGAGCCTCTGTGGCTCCCGCTGGCCCTTCACAGGTGCAGGTGTAAAGGGCAGCCCGATGACCTTTCCTGCATATGTGTCCCCCAGCCCACCCGGAATCGCCCACGCCACCTCCTAAAGAAACGCGCCCCTCTGAGCCTCTGTCTCCTGGTTGTAAAGCTGGGGTGACAACAGCCTGGGGGCCTGGGGTGCTCACGAGGGGAACTCAGCACCCCGGGCTCTGTGAATGAGGCGAGGTCCCAGACTGAGTGTGAGCACGAGGATCGTGGACCCAGGCAGGAAGGGGGCACTGAGGAAGCCGGGTGAGTGGACCTCTTGCTGCAAAGGCTCCCTGTGAGTACATTTTAAAGTAAGTCTTGTGCTGTTTGTGCAATAGACGGGGGACAGGCATGTAGTTCACACCTGTAATCCCAGCTACTGGGAAGGTGGAGGGGGGACTGTGGTTCAAGGTTGCCGTGGGCAGAGCCATGAGACGCGATCTCAAAAACAAACTCAAAAAGCAAAAGGACTTGGGGGCTGGCTCAAGTGGCCCGGGGGGGCGAGGCTGTGAGTTCAAGCCTCAGTACTGCCGAAAGAAAGGAAGGAAAGCAAGAGAAAGAAAAGGAGAGAGGAAGAAAGAAGGAGCGAGACACGAGAGAAGAAAGAGAGAAGGAAAGAGAAGATGGAGGAAGGAGGAGGAGAGGCTCAGCAGAACGGGCAGTGGGGGGGAGGGACTTAGTAGGTTAAATCACAGAACTGCCTTAATTTACCCAGAGTGGCGGCCTTGGGTCGTGGCTTCCCCGGGAGAGCAACCTGCTGTCCCAGTGTAATGCTAACACTGCCCCTGCCCTCCCCAAATGCCCTGGTGTGGGTGACGGGCATCAAGGTCAGTCTCTCTGCACGCGGTCACTCTACCCTCATAGGGACAGAGCGTGGCCCAGGACAAACCCACATCTCGGCGCCTCAGCATCCTGTGTCATAAAATCTTCTGGTCCTCACCTGCCCTCCAGGGCAGGCTCTGGACCCTGGCCTGTGAAAGACCCAAGGGACCTGGGCAGAAGAGTGGAAAGCAGGGGCACAGGAGTCCTGCTTGGCTAAAGTCCTTCTTGGGGACCTGCAGCCGGTAGCAGTGAAAGGGCTCCAACCAGGGCCCCTCTGCCCCACCCAGTGGGGACGCGCTCACTCTGCGATGGTCAGCAGGTGGCGAGATGTGTCCATGCGCAGCTCGATGCTGGCGTTCTCCAGCTCCACCAGGCTACGGCGAATTGCCAGCTGCTCCCGGACCACCCCAGCAAGCTGTGCCCAGATTCTGTCCATCTGTAGGCAGCTCTCCTCCTCTGCATCATGCGGGGTGACAGTGACTGCGGGCAGGAAGGGACCAGGAGCGGTGTCAGTCAATCCACAGTCAAATCTCATGCTCACACACCAAAGTGAGGTCTTGTCCAAGGGGGAGTTTGATACATGTGAGATGGGTGGATGGACGGATGGATGGGTGGACGGATGGATGGACGGGTGGACGGGTGGACGGGTGGGTGGACAGGCGGATGGACGGGTGGGTGGGTGAACGGGCGGATGGACGGGTGGGTGGATGGTGGACGGACGGATGGGTGGGTGGACAGGTGGGTGGGTGGACGGACGGGTGGACGGGTGGACGGGTGGGCGGGTGGGTGGATGGGTGGATGGTGGGCGGATGGATGGGGGGGTGGATGGATGGGTGGGTGGATGGGTGGATGGGTGGATGGATGGGTGGATGGGTGGATGGATGGGTGGATGGGTGGATGGATGGGTGGGTGGATGGGGGGGTGGATGGGTGGATGGATGGGGGGGTGGATGGGTGGATGGGTGGACGGGTGGATGGGTGGATGGGTGGATGGGTGGATGGTGGGCGGATGGATGGATGGGTGGATGGATGGGTGGGTGGGTGGGTGGGTGGATGGGTGGATGGGTGGGGGGTGGATGGGTGGATGGGTGGACGGGTGGATGGGTGGGTGGGTGGGTGGATGGGTGGATGGGTGGATGGGTGGATGGGGGGGTGGATGGGTGGATGGGTGGATGGGTGGATGGGTGGATGGATGGGGGGGGTGGACAGGTGGGTGGGTGGACGGACGGGTGGACGGGTGGACGGGTGGGTGGGTGGGTGGATGGGTGGATGGATGGGTGGGTGGATGGGGGGGTGGATGGGTGGATGGGTGGATGGGTGGATGGGTGGATGGATGGGGGGGTGGACGGGTGGATGGGTGGACAGGTGGATGGGTGGGTGGGTGGGTGGATGGGTGGATGGTGGGCGGATGGATGGGGGAGTGGATGGATGGGTGGGTGGATGGGGGGGTGGATGGGTAGGTGGATGCATCTCTACTTCCAGTGCATGAGAATCTTGTCACATTCACTGCCACTCATAATCTTCTGTGAAATGCCTATTCAATGTCTTGCCCATTTTTCCATTTAGTGGTACTGGGATTAGAACTTAGGTCTTTGTGCTTGCTAGGCAGGTGCTCTACTACCTGAGGCACGCCTCCAGCTTGCCCGTGTAATGACCAGACAATACCTCAAGTGTATGTAATGCGTAAGAATGGCTGTTTGCTCATCCTTATTGATTTTTGAGATTCTTTATAAATTATGGTAAGATTTAGCTTCATAGTCTTTTTTTTCTTTGTGGTACTGGGGTTTGAACTAAGGGCCTCCACCTTGAGCTGCTCCACCAGCCCTTTCTGTCATGAGTTTTTTTGAGATAGGGTCTCAAAGGAGGGAAGGAGGAAGGGAAGAGGGAGGAAGAAGGAGGGAGGAGGGATGGAGAGGAGCTTGTGGCGTGATCTCCAGATCACTCTCTAAATGCTCAGAGTGGGCCAGACCCAGTGCAGCATCCGAGCCAGAAGGAGCAATGGACACATAGGACAGGGACACTGACCACAGAGCCCCGGGGAAGGTGACAGGACCCCGGGGAGGGTGACAGAGCCCTGGGGAAGGTGACAGGACCCCGGGGAGGGTGACAGAGCCCCGGGGAAGGTGACAGGGCCCTGGGGAGGGTGACAGGACCCCGGGGAGGGTGACAGGGCTCCGGGGAAGGTGACAGGGCCCCAGGGAGGGTGACAGGGCCCTGGGGAGGGTGACAGAGCCCCGGGGAGGGTGACAGGGCCCTGTGGCAGGCAGGAGACCACAGGCTGGCTCAGCCCCACCTTGCATGTCCAGGACACTGGGCTTTGCCTTCTCCTTCTGCTGCTTCTCAATTTTCGACTTGAGGAGCTCGATCTCCCTGTGCAGGTCGGAGATGACGTCTGTGTACTGAGCAGTGCGGTACAATACAGTCAGCAGGTTGTGCTTGACCTGAGGGTGAGGACACATGGCCAAGCTCAGCCCTGTGGACACTGCTTTTGCAGGGACACAGGCGATGGGAGACTCACTCCAATTCCTTCACGTACTGCAGTGCTGGGGCTTGAACTCAGGGCCTTCACCTTGAGCCACTCCACCAGCCCTCGCCAACTATTTGCCAGGAGCCGGTCTCAAACCACGATCCTCCTGATCTCTGCCTCCTGAGTAGCTGGGATTACAGGCGTGAGCACCACACGGTGTACAGCCACATTTCCTTCATTGCTCTCTACCAGGGGGCTGTCCACCTGTCTGCACGATGGCCCCTCTCATCCTCGGTCTTGGTCGCCCACCGGTCCATCAAGGTGCACACAGCCTGACGTGGCACTCCAAGGGGCTTGGGGAAGTGAGGTTTCTGAGTCACAGGGCGGCAGGTCCTTTGAGCTGTGCTCAGTGGCCTCTATGTGCACGTCACACGCTTATCACTGGGGCCCTTCTATGTCCCCTCCTCAGCAGACCTTGCCTGACCACCCTCTTCACAGAGGACCCTCCGAATTTGGTCTCTGGTGTCATTCTTTCTGACAGCAGCCTGTGGCCATGGAGCAGGGTGCTAACCAGTGAGTCCAGGCCCACCACCTGCTGTCCCTATCCCATGGCTAAGCCCAGAGCTGCACAAGACCAGAAGTTTACCTGTTTTTATTGTTATTATTATTTATGTTATATTTTCTTTTTGGCTGTACTGCAGCACTGGGATTTGAACTCAGGGCTTTGTGCTTGCCAGGCAGGCGCTCTACCCCTTGAGCCACTCCCCAGCCCTTTACTGTGACGGGAATTTTTGACATAGGGTCTCATGAACTATTTGCCTGGCTGGCCTCAAACCACAGTCCTCCTGATCTCTGCCTCCTGAGTGGCTGGCACTACAGGCGTGAGCACCAGGCCCGGCTCTTCCACTGTTTTGAATGCCCAGCCTCGGGAAGCTGTTCTGCTGCTACTTTATCCCTGCTCCAGGGACAATGATGGTGCACAGAGGCCACCAGCCAGGAACAGCAGTGCAGGGCATACCCAGCCATCCAGCTGCAGGCTAGGAATCAGCCAGGGAGTGAGGAGCGAGTTAGTGAGCACGGGGGCGAGCGAGGGAGGGAGGGAGGGAGGGAGGGAGGAGTGAGGACCGAGGCTCACCCGGGTCTTGATGTTTTTGGCTCTGCAGGCTTACAGCAGCGTGGTCCTCGACTCCTCAAAGCTGGTGCTGGCGGGGCTGATGTGAGCGATCATCACGGTGCGACTGTTCCCTCCCAAGGCATCCTGCTCAGGCGGAGGCCCCAGGGCTGAGGTGACGGAGCCACGTGGTCCCAAACGCCCAGGGTGCGGCCGTCCCCAGCACCAGCACACCAGGCCTGCTGGGCCAGAGCCTGAGGGGGCGCCTGATGCCGGGGACAGGCCTGTGCCTGGGAGACGACCCTCAGGATGATGTAGACCACCCTGCCTGACGGCCACTTTGATGAGAGCAGGTGGCACACACAGGGACATGTGTTGACTGCCTGGCCCATGTGTGCATTTGTCCCCATCTTGTATTCAGCTCAGGGTAAAAAGGATCTTTTTCACTGAGTGTGGTGCTCATGTCTGTAATCCCAGCTACTCAAGAGGCAGAGATCAGAAGGATCACGGTAAGAGGCCAGACGGGGCAAAAATTCACAAGACCCCATCTCAACCAATGGCCAGACACAGTGGTACACACCTGTCACCCCAGCTCTTGGGGAAACACACCAGGACTGCAGTCCAGGCTGGTGTGGACATAAAGTGAGACCCCATCTCAAAAATAATGATAGCAAAAAGGGCTGGCGGAGTGAGCACCTGCCTAGCAAGTGAGGGGCCCTGTGCTCGCTTCCGCAGCACATAAGCTAAAAAAAGCGAGAGGCCCTAAGACCAAACTGCAGTACTGCCAAAGAAAAGGAAAAAGGGAGTTTTTCACATGGGGCTGCCAGCCTGGGGAAGGTGGCGAGCTCCCCGTCACCATGGCGTGCAAGCCAAGCCCGTGCTCAGAGGGCCAAGGGACACGGGCCGACATGGCTCTGCCCCCGGTGGCCCTGGCAAGGCCGCCGGTTCTCAGGCCTGGGCCTCTCCCGGCAGGTGACCTCCCCGCGGCCACAGCACCCACCTTGAGCAGCCGTGTGAGCTTGCTGTCCCGGAAGTTCACGGAGGCGCGGCCTCCCTCGCCTCTCTCGCTCGGTGCGTTGATGCAGCTGCCCAGGGTCAGCAGCGAGCGGTTGATGTGGGCGCCCTCCTTCACCCTCCTGCCGTGGCCCTGCATCTGTGCAGACGGGACGGGACAGGCCGGCTGAGTTGAGTCCTGTGTCCCCATTCCCAGGGAAGGGCCGAGGCCCGGAGGAGCCTGGGAGGGGCTGCACCCCAGGAGTGGAAACGAGACACCCCGATGCAGCCCGATGCTCACTATGAACCGAGGTAAAGGAGCATTGAAGGGAAGACCGTGCGGAACAAGCAGGTTTTATAAGAAAAAGGAGTGACTGAGCAAAGGAAGCCGGGCTCAGCAGGACAAATGCCGCACCTTTCCTCGTCTACGCAAAATCTAATCTAAAAAGGATTTGAACAGCCGGGCACGGAGCTCACGCCTATAATCCCAGCTACATGGGAGGCTGAGATTGGGAGGATCGAGGTTCGAGGCCGGCCTGGGCAAATCATTCTCAAGACCCCGTCTCCGAAATAAACAGGGCAAAACAGGCTGGAGGAGTGAGCAGGCGCTCTACCACTCGATATTAACTTGATATTAAGGGCATTAAATGAAAGGAGATATTTGGGGGTGGGGTGGAGAACAAGTGGGGGGTGGGGGGGAAGATAATAAAACTCCTCACCTTGTACAATTAGTATATGCTGATAATTAGGCAGGGCACAGTGGCTCACGCCTATAATCCTAGCCACTCAGTAGGCAGAGGTAGGGGGACTGCAGTCTGAGGCCAGCCTGGGCAAACGTGAGACCCTATCTGAAAACCAAAATGACCGGGGTATGGCTCAAATGGTAGAGTGCCTGCCTAGCAAACCCAAGGCAAGTTCAAACCCCAGCACCTAAAATAAATAAGTAAAAGAAAAACTAAAGTAGTTTGGCGGGGCCCGGCTCAGTTCAGCAATCTGGGTCCCAAGGGTGGGGCCAGTCACAGAGCAGGGATGGAACAGAGGGAGGACACTGGACAGAGACAGCCAGACCCCAAAGACTCAGAGCAGGCAGTGCAAACCAGAGCAGAAAACCCAGGCAGGAAGCGCACAGTTTGGGCAGACTTGCCGGGTTGCAAGTCCGGGCACACGGCCATGTCTGTGCACAGCCGGCCCCGGTGCCTGGACGCTGCTCTGCAGAGCAGGGAGAAGCTGTTGGCCTGGACTCACAGCGTACAAGGAGCACCACAGGCACCATGCCTGACGAGGGCCTGGTGTGGAGGCCTCGTTTGTTGAGTGCACTATAGTCCTGACGCCACCTCTGTCAACTACTCTCTGGTACTGGGTGGGGTCCCTGCTCTCCAGGATTGCTCAGGTCACTGTCTGGTCATCTAATGCCCATAACCAGACAGGAGAGGCAAGGGACCATGAGCTGGGGCTGGGGCAGTGGCACCAGGCCTGGTCTCAGCAGAGTCGCATGTAGGACCTGAAGCCTCTGCACCAGTCCTTGTGCACTGACCTGACTGTGGCCTCTCCTGAAAGGTCTTCCTTTTTTTGTTGTTGAGGTACTGGGGTTTGAACTCAGGGCTTCCACCTGGAGCCACTCCACCAGCCCTGTTTTGTGATGGGAATTTTTGAGATGGGGTCTCAGGAACTATCTGCCTGGGCTGGCTTTGAACCGCGATCTCCTGATCTCTGCCTCCTGAGTAGCTGGGATTACAGGCGGGAGCCACCTCGCCCAGCTCTGAAAGATCTTCCTTGAGCCCACTCAGTCCTCGGGGTGCTCTGAGGCTCAGGCCTGAGACCCCACTGCCACTTGTCTGGCCCTCAGCGCCGGTCTCTCAGCATAGCCATCTGTGCACACGTGTCCCCTGACACTCAGAGCTGCCAAGGGCCAGCATGTGCGTGACTTAGCCTTGCCTGTCCAGGCCCAGGGTGAGCGGCCCACTGACACCGACTTGATGGCTTCTGCACTCAACAAACACTTAGCCAGCTCCTCTTCTGGGCCTGGTGCTGTTCCATTTGTCAAGCCACAGCTGGGCAGGACAGACAAGGTCCCAGTCAGACTGACGGTGACTGACAGACACCCAGTGAGTGACACAGTGACATCTGAAAAGGTGAGGCAGGTCAGAGCATCGCACACACCTGGGCTGCATGCTCGGAGCCTGCCAGGTCCACCATGAAGAGCCTCCCCAACCGCACTTCCTCCACCGGGTCCCCAGCGCGGCTCTGCTGGTGCACGGTGACCTGCAGGACTGCGTGGGAGCGGGACGACGTCTTGTTGGCGGCCGTGGGCTCCTGCGTGCGCTGCCGGTTGCCTTTGGTGAGGAGCTGCATGATCTAGGAGGGACAGAAGCAGGCGGGAGGTCACAGGCCACATGGCCACACACGTGTGCTCTGGGGACGCCCAGGAGAGAGGAGGAGGATGGCCCAGGACTGCGGCCTTAGTGCATGGAGTCAGGGCACTGCATAGGAATTGCAGACACGCACAGCGCCTGCCTGGTCTCTGCCCATGGTAGACGTCACCAGTGAATCTCCACCTCACCTCTGTGGAGCCCAGACCCTTTCCAGGCAGCTGTAGGTTTTTGGGAGCTGGCGGGGGGGGCGGTGAACCCCATCTCCTGTGCAAGCCTCTGTGGAAGCCCCCTCTCCAGTGAGCCTCTGTTGAGCACCTACTGTGTACAGATGCACGTGAGGCTGCAGAGTGCATATGGAGGGAGACTGGGACAGTCACTATTATTCAAGATCAGACAAGACCACTCCCGGAGGTGTGGTGGTGCACACCTGTAATCCCAGCTACTCAGAGGTGGAGGTAGGAGGATCACAGTCTAATAGTGTAAGGCAAAAGTGGGAGACCCAGTCGGGAAAAATACCTAAGGCACAAAGGACTGGGGTGTGGCTCAAGTGCTAGAGAACTTGGTAGGTTCTGAAGTTCAAACACCAGTACCACCAAGAGTGGAGGCCAAGAAGATGGAGAGGAGGCAGAGGAAGAGGAGAAGGAGGAAGGATGAGGAGATAGAGGAAGAGGAAAAAGAAGGAGGAGGAGATGGAGGAGGAGGAGGTGGAAGAGGAGGAGGAGGAGGAGAAGGAGGTGGAACAGGAGGAGATGGAGGAGAAAGAGGAGATAGAGGAGGAGGGGATGGAGGAGATGGAGGAGGAGGAGATGGAGGAGGAGGAGATAGAGGAGGGGGAGGAGGAGGAGGAGGAGATGGAGGAGGAGGAGATGGAGGAGGAGGAGATGGAGGAGGGGGAGGAGGAGGAGATGGAGGAGGAGGAGATGGAGGAGGAGGAGGAGATAAAGGAGGAGGAGGAGGAGGAGATGGAGGAGGAGGAGATGGAGATGGAGGAGATGGAGATGGAGGAGAGGATGGAGGAGGAGGAGGAGATGGAGGAGGAGGAGGAGGGGAGATGGAGGGGGAGGGGGAGGGGGAAGAGGAGGAGATGGAGGAGGAGGAGATGGAGATGGAGGAGATAAAGGAGGAGAGGATGGAGGAGGAGGAGGAGGGGAGATGGAGGGAGAGGGGGAGGGGGAGGAGGGGATAGAAGAGGAGATGGAGCTGGGCAGCATGGCCACCCGTGGTCACTCAGGCAGGGTTGGTGGCTGAGGAGTCTGCGCTGATCTGGAGGCCTGAAAGCTTCAGAAGCTGCAGAAGGAGC
Source organism: Castor canadensis (assembly GCF_047511655.1). Taxonomy (NCBI): domain Eukaryota; kingdom Metazoa; phylum Chordata; class Mammalia; order Rodentia; family Castoridae; genus Castor; species Castor canadensis. The sequence goes on along the minus strand of NC_133391.1, from coordinate 1,385,071 downwards.
AGGTGGAGCTGGCGAGATGACCGGGCTGTGGAAATGGCTGCAGGCCCCTCTGGTAAGGGACCACTGTCAGGACCAGCTTGGCCAGTGGGTGTAGACCTGAGCCAGCCCGGGGCAGGCAGGCCGTGACCACCAGGAGCGCTGTGTGGAGAAGGACCCGTGCCTGGAGGCCAAGGGAGAGTGGGATGGATGGTGACGTGTGTCCTGAGCAGATAGCGGGTGCAAGCATTTGCCGTAGGTCAAGGCCAGGTGCTTGGAGGCAGCTAGGGGCTGCGTGTGGGTCTCTGGTCAGTGAGCTCGAATGAGGACTTTGTGCGCTGTGGCACACGTGTGGCTGCCGTGACCCTCACCTCTTGGGCATTTGAGGTGGAGACTTCTGTGATGCCTGCAATCTGGATGATGCCCCTTGCACCTTCCCTCAGTTCCAGACGCCCCGAGGACGGGTTCAGCAGGTCTCGGATCACCTCGTTATAAATCTGGGGTTGAACAGAAAGGTTGGAGTGAAGCAGCTGTGATGCAAAGACCTACAAGGTGACAAGACCTGTCTTGTCACCAAGAGGGCAGGTCTTGCTCAGGCGGCAGGCATTTGGGGTGACACCCAGCGTTGAGGCTGGTTTTTGCAGATGAAGTAATGGAGGCAGCAGGCAGGCTCACCTCCAGGTAAGACAAGGACACACTGTAGTCCGTGTTGTCTTGGGCCTCCTGGATGGCCTGGAAGAGGTCGGTGAGGGTCTGCAGGTAGATACCGGGCTCCGAGTCCACACCCAGCATCGTATGGGTCTTCCCTGCACTGTGGAAGGGTTGGGGCTCCTGAGGAAAGCTCAGCTGTGCTGTACAAGAATTGAGCAGGGCATGGTGGCTCATACCTATAATCCCAGCTACTCTGGAGGCAGAGATCAGGAGGATCATGGTTCAAGGCTTGGGCAAAAAATTCATAAGACCTCATCTCAGCCCATGGCTGGGTGTGGTGGTGCACGCCTGTTGCCCCAGCTATGTGGGATGTGTGATCAGGAGGGTCATGGTCCAGGCACAAACGCTGAGACTCTATTAGAAAAATAACTAAACAAGAAAGGACTGGGGCATGGCTCAAGGGGTAGAGCTCCTGCCTAGCAAACACAAGGCCCCGAGTTCAATCCCAAGTACCACCAAAAAAAAGTCTGCTGAAACCAGGTATGGTGGTTCCTACTGTAATCCCAGCACTTGGGGGGCTGAGGATTTTGAATTCCCAGCCAGCCTGGAGTAAACAGAGAGACCCTGTCTCAAACAGTAAGAGAGCTGTGCTGCCAGCAACTCCGGCCCCTGCATGGTACCTGAGGGCCCGTAGGCAAACACCGTTGTGTTGTATCCGAGAGAGACGCCCTCCACGAGATGCTGCGGACAGACAGAAGGACAGTCAATCGATGGCCCAACCTGAGTCAGGGGACCTGGCTGTTGGGAGGGGACAGGGGAGTGGTGTGTGCAAACATCAGGAGGGAGGCTGACAGGAGGGAGGCTGGGAAGGCCTGGGTGCTGGGAATCCCTGGATTCCAACCCCACTCCCATCGCTGGGTAACTTTGCACATGGTGCCGACCACACAGCGTGGCTTCAGGGAGAGTTAATGGAGAAGTGTGCAAGAGCTGCCACCATGAGGCCTGAGATAGCTACGGACCAAGACTATATGAGGCTTTCCCAGAGCCTCTGCAAGAGTTGAGTCAGACCCAGCGCTGGTGCTCACGCCTGTAATCCCAGCTATTCAGGAGGCAGAGATTGGGAGGATCAAGATTTGAAGTCACCCTGGGCAAATGGCTCATGAGACCCTATCTTAAAAAAAACCCATATCACACCTAAAAAAAAGGCTGGTGGAGTGGCTCAAGGTGTAGACCTTGAGTCCAAACTCCAGTACCCCAGGGCTGTGCGTGGTGGTGAGCACCTGCCATCCCGGGTGCTTGGTAACAAAGGTAGGAAGATTGCCCCCACCTGGTAGCCCCTGCCCATGGACCCTGGGAGGGTTTCCTGCCCACAGCCTTTTGCTCCTCGGGGAGATCCTGGGAGTGATGGGGATGGGTGGCCCGGCCACAGGCCATCCCAGGGGTGCTCCCACCCAATGGAGCCAGGGTGGGGGTGGGTGGCGGGGACCTGGGATGCATGTTGGTCGAAGACAGTGTCAAAGATGAAAGTTTGCTCCCGGGATCGGTGCACACACAGAGTGTCCTCAGGGTCCTTGCGGGGGTCCATGAGCACCACCACCTGGGGGCGATGAAGGGGAAGGGCCCAAGGAGGGCTGCTCAGATCCAGGGAGGACCCCAGGCCTGCCACCACCCTTAGGGCAAGAGCTGTGGGCCTGTGCTCATGCCAGGAGGGCGTGACACCCCACCTGGCACCCTCACTGTTGGCTTTCTGAGAAGGCAAGGCAGGACCATAAGCTCCCCCAGTCCTTCTGGGCTCTGCAGCCACGTCACACCTACGCCCCAAAAACGTCCCCTAACCCAAGGAGGGCAGCCTGACCACACTCGAACAACCCTGCTCAGTACAACAGACTAGCAGTGTCAGCAACCCACCCTAGTCCCAGGCCCCACAGGGACAAAACCCATCTATGAACTAGCAGAACAGGGGAGGACAAAGGGTTTTGTAAACTGTAGAGTGCCGGGCAGGCCGTCCCACTGTCACACTCAGGCAAGTGACCCCAAGGGTGCCTGGGATCCCTCTGCCTGGTGTGCCTCTGGCTCGGGGCCAAGGGTCCCACAGGACAGGGGAGGACATGCTGGTTCTCTGAGACCATGGTCGCCCCCTGGGGACCATCTCAACCTCATATAAATACACTATTGCAGAGCAGAGTGTATTGGGCTCTTGGCACAGGGGTTCAGGGGAGCCATTCCAGGGAACCGGGGTCGGGAGAGATAGGGGCAGGGAGGGACAAAACGCACCATGGCTGGTGGACTGGGGGGCCGGGGCACCTCAAACCCGTGGAGTTTGGGGCTACAGCCAGGTGGTTCCAACAGCCCTGCCAGCTGGCCACTGCCCAACTCCTCCTAGGTTCACAGGTTTGACACCTGTGGTCCCAGGAGGACCAGAGGTTCCTGGGGAATCGGGGGCAGGGCTGGACCCAGGCCCTCAGGGCTGCTCCTGGCTTCGGGCCAGGACTGATTCCATGACACAAGCTAACTGTGCTCTGCTTTCCTTCCCTTTCTGAGGATGGGACACAGGGCGGCCTCCCCAGCCCCATGTGTACCCACTGTGGGCCACACCCGAGAGGTAGGAGGACGCTGATGGGTCACCAGACAAGGGTTCCAGTCAGCAGGGCTATGGAGGAGCAGTGAGGCTGGTGGTCACCAAAGTGAGGTCCTATCCAGGCGCCACCCCTCACCAGCTGGGTGGCCTTGGGCAGGTCGCCTCAACTCCTCAGGCCTCACTCAGTTCCCTTATCTGAAAAGCGACAGTGACCGCAGAACCCGCCCGCTAAAGGGCTGTGCAGAGCAAATGAGTCTGCGCGCACAGCACAGGGTCCTTGGTATTCAAAAATGATCGCAGCATTGGGTCTTAGACCAAAAAACATTTCTGCGGCTGGCAGAGAGGCTCAAGAGTTAACAACACCACCTAGCAAGCGTGAGGCCCAGAGTTCAAGCCCCAGTGCCACCAAAAATTTTTAAAAAAGATAAAAATGTCACGACATGATGAACCCTTGGTTTCTGGCCAAAAGGCCTCGTGCCGTGTGGTGTCATTTATACCAAACACCCAGATCTACAGACAGGAAGCAGAGGCGGCTGCCCGGGGCTGGGGGTGGGGGAGCAGTGGCTAATGGGTGTGGGGCCTCCTTTTGGGGTGAAGAAAAGGTTTCTGCCACTAGACAGGAGCTGGCCGCACGATGCCGGAGTGGACTAACCCTGCAGATGGTTCACTTTGAAATGGTGCATTCTCTGTGGGGAGAACAGCACCTTCATTTTTTAGAGTGAGCCCACAGCCGGCGTGAGGGACACATAGGCCCTGCCCACCCCTCTCTGCCAACGCTGGGTTTTACCGCCACGTTTGAACACAGGTGCGTGGTGAGCAGGGACTTGGTGCCATTGTCAGCAGGGTTGCAGTGTGGATTTGGGCAGTCACTCGGTGTCCCCCAGCAAGCCAGGTCTTCCTGTGGGCTCTTTGCCCCCTCCCCAACTTAACAGCTGTGATGTTCCATTTGCTTAGTTGTCCCTGACCACAGTGCTAACTCTCCTGGCCTCTGCCAGCTGTCCCAGGCCCCCTGGGAGTGCTCTGACCTGCTGGTGGGGACCGGGTGACTACCCGTGGGTAGCACCAGCAAGGAGCTCCTCCACCCACATTGCATCCTGAGTCGTCTGCCCTTAAGCATGGACATCTTCCCCACATCCCATGTCACCCGACTAAAGACACCTTCCTGATGACAATGCTTACCCCAAATTAGGCACTTATGCCTGCAAGTGACCAAGGCAGCAGCTTTCCCTGGAGTGGCAGCGAGCTGGCACCCCACCCCGCCCTGTCCCCCAGGCAGCACTACCCCCTGGGCTCTCAGGTTGCTGACAAGGTGGCCCCAGGCCTTCCTGCCCCGTGTCCCACTCATTCACAGGGCACCCAGCTGCTCCCCTGCCAGGCCAAGGCCACCTGCCCTGGGGATCAGAGGGCATTGCCGGCCTCCCGGCCCCTCTCCTCAGAGGTCTCTCTGACCAGGGCAGCTCTGAGGCTCTTGCGCGATCCACACAGCACACTCACTGTCAATCAGGGGCAGGGTGGGCACCATCAGTCCCTGTTCAGCCCCCTGCAGCAGAGTTTGGTCACTGTGTTTATTGATTGTGAAGTGCACACAGTGGGGTGAGGCCATCTCTGTGCTCCCCAGCCTCACCTGGTCCCCGACTTTGTGAGCGATGACAGTGGCCCCTTCCTCCTGTTCTGCACTGTTAAGTGGGCGGATCCGAAGTGCAACCTGTGGGCAGGCCATGAGTGGCTGGTCCACCGGGGTCCCAACTAGACCACTCCCTCTTTTCCGTGCAACACCAAAACCCTCAACCCAAACTGTCCTGGTCCTACAGTGGCTTTTGCATTCTTAGTAAAACAGTGAGGGTCCAACACGGGCTCTGTCTTAGCTTCTTAACCCTTGTGTGGAGTTCATGACTCACAGCTCAGTTGCTTCACCCTCATTGAATAGAGAGGTAAAGCAACTTGCCCAAGGTCACACAGGCTTCTCACCCAATTAAACCATCACAAGGGACATACACCTAGCCTGGCTCTTCAGCGCACCGGTAAGCACTTTTGGAAACCATTGCCTGGAGGAAGCCTTTGGGCCTGGGTAGGCCCGGTAGGGGATGAGCAGGGCGATACTTGCCACCAGCTGGGGTCCTGGCCTAGGTCCTGAGCTCTCTGGGAAGGGGTTTCAGAGGGCAGTGCCTGGGGACTCTGGGTGAGGAAGTATGGGCATCACTAGAGAGGGTAAATGGGGGAGCAGGTGGGGACTCTGGTCACAGGGCTGGGCTGATGAGCTCTGACCACAGGGTGCTGGGTTTGGAGTGTCACGGGAGCTGGAGCTGGCAGGGGACGAGCAGGAGGGCACTCACCACGAGCTGCTGGTCCTTTGGCTCCATCTCCCTCAAGGTCGGGCTGCCCCAAGCAGGGGAGAGGCCAGGGGCCTGGTGAGTGGGCACGCTGCTGGCCAGGTCGGCCAGGGGCTTCCTGTGAGAGTGGCGGAGGCAGAGCTGGAGGCAAGGAGACTTGTGTCTTAGCTCAGCCCCTCCTGGTGACGTCAGCAGGGTCCCTGGGGGTGCAGCCAGGCAGCAAGGAGCTCCTTTACGAATCCTAGCCTTCCCTGAGGGGCAGGACAGCCCATGTGGTCTGAGCAGAGCCCCAAGCAACAGGGCAGACCTCCTGAGTGCCAATGTGACAATGGCACATGAGACAGCGCCAGGCACCGGTGCGGTCTGCGCTCACCTCGTGCTATAGCAACTCCATCTACCACAGGGTGGAACCCCCTCCCCTCCTCCAGCAGGGGGCCACCTGGGCACAGCATACCAAACCACCTTTGGGGTGTCAGCACCTTCAGCCGAATGCCTTCTCCAGATGACCTGGAGTTCCCAACCGCTTTCCATGCCAGCCTGTGCACCCAGGACCCAGTAAAGGCCCAGCCTGGCAAATGCTGATCTTAACCTTCCCACTGCAATACCCAGGAAGGCAACTGTACGGTGAACTCACCTGGCCAAGGCAGAATGCACCTGCCAGGTGGTACGGGACCTCACAGACTGGCTCTGCCGAGATCCTACATCCTTACTGAAAACAGGTCAGGTCCCTGGAGCCCAAGTCTGAGCCCACGCCTCACTCAAGGTCAGCTGGAATGCTTAGCTCTCTGCCAAAACACTGGGAAACTCACCCTAAGCCCCCAGCATGCACCTGTTCAAATCCTCTTCCTTGGTGTCCAATGCTGAGCATCAGAGAACTCTTGCCTGACCCTCTAAATTCACGCCTCCATGCCTCTTCCACAAAGAACAAGGCTCCAGCCCCTCTCCCAGGGACTTGCTCTGGCCTCCTGAACACATGACATGGACAAGGCCTCACCAAGGCCTGAGACCCCAGGCCTGGGGACAGCCCGCCATCCTCTAACTACCCAGCCAGGTCCAGGACGGGCTAGGAATTCCCCTGTACACCTGGACTGCAGGAGACAGCAAGTAAGGGTGTTCCAAACATGCTTTTATTTACAAACCATGGAAAGCAGTTATGGTGATGTTAATAACTACAGTTGCGAAGCTGTAAAAACCTGTCACTGTGCTAAAACTGCCTCCTTCTCCTTGCCATGAAACTAGAAAACAGTGCCCAAGGTTAAAGGGTGTGAAACTGGGAGGGGAGGGTGAGCCAAGCGCCAAGGCCTCCAGGATCTCAGCGCTCAAGGCCTCGGAGAACCCCACCATGACTGTGGCCTGGGGTGAAGCCTCCCCCAGAGGACAAGGGCTCAGTGGACCCTGGGCTGGCCCTGCCCGTCTGCCGTGTCCTGTGTCCATGGACCCTGGGAAGCCTCTGCTTCCGCAGCTGTCCTCAGCTTGGGACCCCATGAGATCCAGAGAGAGGCTGAGACCCACCAGTCTCACAGGCTGACAGAAGATCCTGCAGGTGAACTGCACTGGGATGTGTTCGCTCCTTGTCAACGGGACTGTGCCCAGGCCACACCCATGGGCGAACACCACCACACAGATTTTCCAACTTGTGGAATTCCGAAGCTTAAAGAGTTCTCGCTGGTGGGATGAGAACCTTTTCATAGAAAATACGCATTTGGGACAACCTGGCCTAACTCATGGAGGAGCAATGGAGGACGCGGACCCGAGGAGCTCCCAGGCCAGGTGTGCATGTGAGCAACCCTCATGCTGAGGGGACAGGCACCAGGAGGGGGCGGGGGGCCACCATCTATGTGCAAAGAGGAGAAGGACAGCCAGTGTTTGTGGACAGGTTTGCTTTTATTTCCACGTGCACGCGGAGAACTGGCCACGCCTGATGGCCAGGCAGTCCCCAGAATGCACTGGGCACAAGCAGTGCTGACCCCTGCTGGTATCCAAGGACCAGGTACTGGCCCACTCAGGGGACAGCAGGCCCTAGAAATGCCTGGGCAGTAGGAGCAAAAAGTCTGCACAGTGGTGTGGAAAGGAAAGCAGTGCCTTGAAACTGCCGCGCTGTGGCCACCAGGCGTTAAAGGCACAAAACTCTGTCGGGATGGAAGAGTCCCAGGTGTGGCCAAGTCCACAGAGAGAGCATGGGGGCCACGGGCCCCTGGGGCTTCTGCGGAGGACGACTTGGGAGCCTGGCACAGCACGGTGACACTGCAACACAGGAAGCACTGGTCACTCTGCGTCTACTTCCCCGCGTCCAGCCACGCATCACGGGCCGCAGGGAGTTCTGCTGGCCGCCACCAAGCAGGCGCAGGACCATGACACTGTCTCCGAGCTGGAGCAGGAAGAGCTGCGGTGCCTCCGGCAGAGCAGCCAGCTGGGGACAGTTCAAGTGAGGACCCCGCTGTCCTCACCAGGGGTGACTAAGTACTAAGGCACCGAGAGCTCCACACGTCACGTGGCACAGAGCAGGCCATTCTAGCCCAGAGGCCCCCAGATTTTCTCATGCAGGCTAACAGGCAGCTCCCCACCCAAGAGAAGCACTCACCACAGCGCAGTCACTCCTGGTTCCCAAGGGGAATGATCTCCTCAGTGACAAAGAACTCGATGGTCTCCTCCTCCCAGTCGTCCACATTGCTGTCCAGTTCATCTGTGTCCACCCCTAAGAATGAAGAGTGGGCTGACCACGGGTCTCCATCCAGGCCACGGGCAAGGAGTCACCCATTTCTGGACAGCCTCAGAACCCACAGTCACCCCCTCCCAGAACCCCCACCTCCGCGCAGCTCCAGCCGCTCATTCTTCTGCTCCATGTACAGCTCTTGGGCCATCTTCCGGTACTTCCGGAAATCCTCCATCATGGTTCGCCTCCTCTCCACCAATTCCTGCGTGTGGGAAGTTACAACTCAGCTTCAACTGAGTCTGCTTAAGCTGACCACTGCCTGCTTTTTTTAAAATTTTTATTTTTTTATCATTCATATGTGCATACAATGCTTGGGTCATCACTGCCTGCTTCTGCAATGGAGGAGTCAGCCACAATACGCATGGTTGGGGCAACGGTGCCAGGCGGGGCATTGGTGCCAGGCGGGGCATTGGTGCCAGGCAGGGCATCGGTGCCAGGCTGGCGTCCCCCGTGCCCACCCTCCCATAACAGTCATCCTGTGCCAGGCGGGGAGGCGGCTCACCTTGGAAGCTTTGGACTGGCTGAGGCGGTCCTTCTGCTCAAAGATCTTGGAGTACTTCTTCAGATCCTTCTTGATTTGCTGAAACAAAGACAAGCCGCTCAGGAGCTCAGCTGCCAGCCTCAAGTGACAGCTGGGTTGAGCAAGGTGATCAGGGGACAAAGCCTGGGCCGCACCGCTTTCCCAGGCTCCACTCGGGTTCTGTGAATTCGGATTCTTTTCCAGCCCTTCCAGAAGCATGTACAGCCCAGCCCAACACCGTCCTTTTCCACTGAAGCCTCTCCCTGCGGCTCTGCACGTCACACTCCCCGTCACTTCACCCTTGTGCTCACAGGGCGAGCATGTTTCCTCAGGCCACGACTGCCCCGCACACCTGGACCAGGGTGGACACCAACCTTTGTCTGCTCCTGGCTGAGGAGCGTGGGGGGCCGCGGCCTCCAGAGCAGCTGGCAGAAGCGATCCTTGCTGTTCTTCTGCAGCAGGCGGCCCTGGAACGTCCACAGCCAGTAAGCGTTGTCCACCTGTGTAGGACGGGGGTAGAGCCTGAGCTGGGGGCCCCTTTGGGAGCTACATGGTCAATAGCCAACACCACCAGGCACTGTGTCTGCCAGCCATCTTCTGGGCATCTGGGACACACCAGGGAGAAAACAAGGTCCCTGCATTTGCTGTGCCTGCCTTTCAACAGGGAAACACACAAGTAAACAGAAGGCATAGTGCGCCACACAGAGCACGTAAATAGTAGCCAAAAACGTCCCATCCAGCCCAGGGTCTGTTACCAGTCTGCACAAGACACTTGCGTCAGGACACAAACTCTCCGTCACCAGCCCAGGTCAGTTGGCTGACTGTCCATCACAGCAAGACGTGCACTGCATGGTCTCCTGTGCAGACCAGCCCTGGGGCCAAGTGTACTGCAACGGAGGCCAGCACTTTGGAAGGGTCTTAAGCAGCCACAGCAACACCTGGACTGATGTTGGGCACGGGCAACGCATTCTGATCTGGACATGAAGGCTACCACTCAAGATGCTGTTTCTGAACCAGCGTGGTGGCTTAAGCCTGTAATCCCAGCTACTCAGAAGGCAGCAATCAGGAGGATCACAGTTCAAAGCCAGCCCAGCCAAATAGTTCACAAGACCCCATCTCAGAAAAAAAAAAAAAAAATCACAAAAAAAGGCTGGTGGAGTGGCTCAAGTGGCAGAGCATCTTCCGAGCAACTGTGAGAGGTCCTGAGTTCAAACCCTGCCCAAAACAAAACAAAACAAACCAGACACCATTCCTGCTGCTGTCATGCAGTCTCGAGTCACCACCCCGAGGCAGAACCGCTCGATTTGCAGGGAGAAGCTCAGCACTAATAGTCCAGTCATGAAAACACTGCTATTAAGCCCTGCAGTTGCTTAGGACGCCGGGAGTCCTAGTTACTTGGGAGGCTAAGATCAGGAGGATCACAGTTTGAGGCCAGCTCAGGTGATAAGTTCACAGGATGCCATGTCAACCATTAAAAGCTAGGTGTAGTGGCTCATGCCTGTCATCCAGTGACAGGAGGAACTCTTAAAACAGGACGGTTCCAGTCCAGGCCAGCCTGTGCATAAATGTGAGGGCACATTCCAAAATAACCACCGCAGTAAGGACTAGGGTCTGGCTGGAGTGGTAGAGCGCCTGCCAGCGAGTGTGAGGCCGAGGCCAAACCCAGTATCAAAAGGGGGAAGAAAGTCACTGAATACTCAAAGAGGTCCTGAGACACAATGCCAGTGTGAGCCTGTGACAAGCAGGAGCCGCACAGGATGTGGCTTGTGCTCAGTCTCCAGTGGGAGACAAATGCAGACAACTCCTGTCCCCAGCAAGACCTGTCACTGACCGGGACAAAAGCCCTCCACGGAGGCTGCTCCTGCACACCTACACGCGCGCCACCTCTTCTGCAGTCTCACACCAGCCTCGGCTTCTTGTCCAGAGACAGGGACGACTTCAGAAGTCGCGGACAGGCACCCACGGCCCCAGTGCGAGGCTGAGGACTGTCCCCGAGGGCCCTACCTTATGGCTCCACCACGACACGGAGGTGACCACATAGCGCCCAGTCGGGTCCCACTCGACATCGGAGGCCATGTAATGCTCAGCGATGTTCATGACCGTGCAGTCCGAGGTGTCCACAAACGCTAAGGCTCCGTTCATGCTGTGGACACAGCACGGAACTGGCCGTCACACACTCGCCAAGAGGCACGAGGGCAGGGAGCCACGGGCCACTGTTGGCCGTGGAGCTGCAGCACCATGCACGTCTGCCTCACCCACCCCAGGCTCCCGGGGAAATGACCAGTGACCACGTGAGACGTGGGATTGGACACGCACTCTGTGTCACACTGCCACGGCTTCTAGACACCACTACCTGAGTCTCCACAACCCATGACCTGAGCAACGTCGGCAAACGGATACCGCCTGAGCTCAGGGTGGATGCTGGGTCCCCTCACTGTGCTCAGTCAGGAGACACGGTGTCATGTGGACCAGGTCCAGAAGCGTCACAGCTGTCTAGGGGAGGGTCTGTGCTGAAGACCTGGGACCTCCATGGGGGGATGGACTGCAAGACAGTCCTTGTTTAGCCACAGAGGACACATGCACTGCCGCCTGTGAAGCACCTGTGGGTGATGCGGTTTGGATGCCCATGGAGCGGGAAACACCCCCCCAACATGAGAGCCCAGAGGAAGCAGAGCCCCAGGACGCACCTCCTCAGCCCGGCCAGCACGACGAACTGGCCCTGGGGACTCCAGAAGATGGTGTTCGCCTGCTGCTTGTCGAACATCTCTGAAAGGAAAGTCAGTGGCCGTCAGGAGTCTGCACCACAGGTTCTAGAACCAAGGCCAGCGGTGCCCTGCGAGGTCTGGCAGAAACAACACACGGCAGAACTCCTCATACACCAACTACTGGCTGACTCTGGGAGCCATTCCAGAAAACCCGTCATTTAGGTACAGCTGTTTACAATTTCACAAGGCAAGTGAACAAGGAGCTCCCCTCACAGAAGCACTCATCGGCGCATGCCTCTTGTTCAGGGGACTCCGTGTGTCCACCTCATTAGACCGTCACAGCCATAGCACCAACAAAAGCAAGGGCCACCCCAGGGACTCCAGCCCCTCAGCTGTGCACAGGGTCACAGGCCTTATATTCTGGAGCATACCAAGGGGAGCTGGCACAGTGGCAGGAGAGCTAACAACTAAGGGCCAGTAGCAGGCAGCTAACAAGCTGCAGTCTTTCCTGTTGGCCTGCAGGAGGCTCAGAAGAAACAGAGCAGAGCTGGGAGGGGGAGAAGTCATGGTGGGGGGGGCCGCTGACCCGTGGGGACACAGAAGCACTACCTGAGCACATGCACCCCGGCAACAGCCACAACAGTCCTCAGTAGGTGGTAGGGCACTAATGGTGACTCCATTGTTGGTAGCTGGCACTGGGGATTGACCCCAGGCCTCACGCCCCTACTGAGCCACAAGCCACCCTCCTCGTGTCTGTCTTGTAACAAGGCACATCATGTGCTCTGATGGCCTGTGATCGCCCGTGTCTTCTATGTACCAAAGGACTCCCAGCAACTGATCCCATCACAAAACCTGCTAAGCACTGGCCAAGTGAGAGCAGCGCTTCTCACAGAGTGATCATGAGAAAAGCCAGGGTTCACGAGCCCTTGCAGGGCTGCCACGAGAAGCTACTGACTCGGCAGAAAGGCCCAGGAATGTATGGAGCACAGCCTGAAAGGGTCCACCACCCCCGGGAGTGAAGGACACCGTGCAGCAGCAACGCTCATTAGCTCCACGTGTCTGCAAAGCCTCTGCTGTGTGACCCACGCAAAGCAGTAAGGACGCCAGGGGTGCATCAAGCAGGCAGCTGCACACAAGGGAGCAAGAGCAAGACCCCACCCAGGTGCGGCAGGGTCAGGGTCAGGTGGCAGTCCAGATAAAGTGACCCCATGCCCAAAGCGCAGCTTCCGTTACAGAGGACTGTGCCCCTCGAATGACAGCCAGATGGAAGTCTTAGACACACAAGAGCCACCTGAGTGGACGCAAAGCGCCCCTCCTGTGCGTCATCCCGACCTCCCTAAACCCACAGTGGAAGTCTTTATGTCCAAGCTCGGGCCCACGCAGAGTGCCCCTTGGCTGGCAGGCCCTCCCTCCGCCCCTGCTGAACGAGACGATGTGCTTACTGACGAGCTCGATCTTGCCGTTGTCCTTCACGTGGTAGAATGACACAGAGATCCGTGGGGCCTCGCCGTGCAGCACTGCAAACTTGCTGCCGTTGGGCTCCCAGGCAAAGGCTATGATGGTTTCTGCAATCGACAAGAAAGTTGTCCCACCTCGTCACCTACGAGGCTCACCACTCGACCACAGAGCAGACCCAAATCCTTAAGTTTGGTAAAGGAACCAGGACCAGACGACAGCAGAAAAGTCACACCCGTCACCGAGGTTCAAAAGCAGCTGATTCAATCTGTACTGATGGCTGCACGAACCCCACTTCTCGCTCCTGCCTTCCTGAGCCACAGTTTCTGGCCTGGCTCACGGCAGTCCGTGACCTCTTTTTTGGGAGGTGGGTAGAGGAGGGTCGAGACACATCTGGCTGTAAGGCCCAGACCAGCCAGGAGCCTGTTCTCCACCCTCTGCCCTCAGAGCTGGGCTCCCCCCACCGCCCTGCCCTGACATGGAGGCTGGTTTACATTTCTCACATCTGTGCTTTTTGTTTCTGCATGACAAAACAAAAAGCAAAATGTCAAACAGAAGACAGGCTAATTTCCCAGCCAAAGGCAGAAACACAGCAGGAAGCGATGCTTGTCTTGAGCAAGGGAAGTCAGCTTTCTCAAGGACGTGCTTTTCCTATTAAAAAGAAAAGTCTGCCAGCCTCAGTGGCTCACAACTGTAATCCTGGACACTAGGAAGGCGGATATTGGGAGGACTGCGACTCCAGGTCAGAACGGGCAAAAAGTGAGACCCCACCTCAATAGAAAAAGATGGGTGTGGCAATACATGCCTGTCAACTCAGGTGAGTGTGTACAGGAGAATGGAACTATTCGAAAAAATAACTAGAGCAGCAAGGGCCACGGGGTGAGGCTCAGTGGCAGAGCAGCTGCAGGAGCAAGGCCCTGAGCTCAAACCCAGTAATTCCAAAAAATAAAGCTGTCTTACATGGAAAACATGTCTTTACAGGTGACAAGACACTTGCTGGTGTTCTGGCTGAGGAATGGCGCTGCCTGTGCTCCTCCAGCAGTGAACACAGAGGTGGGAAGCCCGGGTCCCTGGGAACTGAAGAGCCACACAGCACAGCAGCTCACTGTGAGACCTAGAGGTGACTGCTGGGCAGTGAGCGCACAGGAGACTGCAGGAGCCAGGTGGCCACCACAACACTGACCTTTCATCTCAACCACGTCCACAGGCACCTGCTTCTCTCTCATTCGGAAGATTTCAAAATTTGTAACAACACCCTGTGTAAAAAACAAGTGTCAGCCAGACAGTCAGGAAACAGCAGTGATGCTCTCCAATGATGGGGAGGACGGACCCTAACCGCAGCTGGTCTGCAAGAGTTCTCAGTGCACCCTGCCCGCTACTGGGGACCAAGCCACGTGGACACCAGGGAACAACCTGCACCATGGCCTTCAGGACGCTCTCATGTCAGAAAGCAGGAGGTACACTGTTCACCAAAGCCAATAAATCAATGTCCACCTACACTATGGAGTACTACTCAGCCATAAACAGGAAGGGAATGCTAACATGTACTACAAGCCAGGTGAACTATGAAGACAAGAAGTGAAGAAGCCTGACACAACGGGCCACAGCCTGTTGGAGCGACTCCACTGAAGAAGTGTCTGGAACAGGGACGTGCAGAGACAGAGTGGAGCCTAGCAGCTGTCAAGAGTAAGGAGGGGCTAAGAAGTGTGTAGGATGGAATGTGACTGCTCACAAGTACAGTTTGCTTCCATGATGATGAAATGTTCTGGAATTAGCCTTTTAGTATTTAAAAACCTGCTATATATACTAAAATCCACTGAACTGCCTCACCACTTAAAAGGGTGAGTTTTTGGAAATATGAATTATATCCCAACAAATAATGAGGCCAGGCATGGCAGTCATGCCTGTAATCCCAGCACTCGGAGATGAAGGCAAGAGGGTTGCGAGTTTGAGGCCAGTCTGGACTACACAGGGAGACCCTGTCCCACAACGTAAAGGGAGGAGAAGTCCTTCTTTAAAAAGAAATTCAGGCATTTTCCATGAAGCAAATCTTAAAATACTGCAGACAGAAGTGTGGACACAGGACATGTGCAGCACACTCCTCTTTGTTTAAAAAGGGTAATTTGTTCCTTTTAACCACCAGGAAGGAGGGGGCTGGTGTGCACAGGTGTTGGCATACCACCCCCCACGTCACTTCTGAATAGGTCGTAGCAGCCACCTGTCTCCAGTTCAAACCCCAATGAGGGAAGAGCTAGTGCTCAGGCAGGATGGCTGACCGCCTTCCCTGTTGGTGAGTCTGAAGTAGCCAACTCCAGCCTGTCCGGCAGAAACGCCCATGCCTCCTCCCCTCTTGGAGCTGGCCGCACTTAGGAAGGACACCCTGCTCCAGGCCTCTCCTTGCCTGGGTGCCTTTTGGAGTCCTGTCCACTTTGACACACAGATAGTCCCCGTTTTTCTGCCAGTGCAGCTTGCAGTCCACAACGTTGAACAGGTTCCGCACACGGATCTCCTGCCTGCTGGGGAGCTGCATCAGGGTCACCCTGGCGGGGATGTCTTTGTCCTCAGGCACCCAGAAGGCAATTATGTTACCACCAGGGGACCAAGAAAAGTCTCTACAGGACAAAGGAAACAAAATGTCAGGCCAAGAGCAAGAGGTGGTATGGAAACAGGGCTCCTTCAGCAACACAGGTGTCACTACACGAGCCCACCACCCAGTGCTGGCCCGGGCACCCTGCCTGCTGTCCTCAGAACCCGGGCACTGCTGCCCTCGCTCTCACAGTAAGGACAGAGAGAGACATGCTGCACATCCTATGCATGGCTGCACGGCACACTGACCCTCTTGGCCACCATGTCCCCCTGCTGGAGGGGGAAAGGAAAGTAAGAGTGAGCTCCACGACGCCTAAAGGTCAGCTAAGTGTTAAAGGGGCCCAAGGAAGAGCCAGGGCAACCCCGTACCTAGAAACCACCCCACAGGACGGGAGCTCCATCAGGCAATGTGATAACGTCTTTGCCGTACTGTTTTGCTTTTTTGTTTGTTTTTTGAAACGGTTTTCCTATGTGGTCTAGACTGGTCTTGAACTCATGGGCTCCTGAACCCGAGCAGCTAGACTGCAGCGGGCAGCACTGTGCTGCTTGAGTTTGGGTTTGTTGGGAGTCAGTATCCTGGCTTCATCTGAATAAAACCCTCTGTACCCAAGAATGTAAAAACAAAAGGAGTGACGCGTCAATGTCAACATCCTCGGACTGCTGGTCGTTCACTGACCAGCTCCTAGAGCCTTCAGATAAACCCAGACGCGCCCACTCTAAAACAGTGAGGCCAAGGAACGGTCCCTGACACTGTGCAAACCCCACCTCACCAATCACCAGGGTGCAGGAAAACCTTCCACCCAAGGCTTTTCCTTGCAAGGTCAAAGTCCCCTCCAACCCTACAGCTCCAGGTCAAAGACTGGCATAGCCCAAGGCCCTGTGGCCTTACGGGTTTGACTCTGGAAACACGCCTGGAACGAGCGGCCTGCTCAGCAGTTAACACATGAGTAGTGCTTTCCCCTAACTGCCTACAAACCGTGCGCTATGGGGCCCTGTGAACAGGTGAGTCTTGCGAGGGCCCTAGAGAGTGACCTCTTGTGCCCTGAGGCTAGAGGGAAAACACTCCCCCTAGGCACAGGACCTGCGGCTCCTGGCTTGGACGCTAGTCTCCAGGACAGAGAGAAATGCACTGCCTTTGTGTGGAGCTAACCGTCTGTGGAGTTTGTGAGAGGCCAGAGGACAAGGGGACTCACAGGACAGACGGACACACAACTTACTTGATCCCAGAGATCTTCAAACTTTTCTTGTCCAAAAGACCCATAGACTGCCAGGAAAGATGTGAGGGTTACACTTGGCAAACCACAGGACAACGTCTCAAATACACGATTTATAAAAATGGAATGAGATTCTGCTGTGCGTTTGGGGAGCAACACAAGCATCGGGGCAGTGGGGGAACAGCAGCAGAACGAAGGCACCTTGTGAATCCCCTCCCCTCATTCCTGCAGCAGCACGAGTCGGGCAGGCATGACCGCACAGCTCAACCCACCGAGAGGCTGGGAGAGCCCAGGCTGCTTGCCCTTGTCACTCACCGGGGTTTCATAGATGCTAAGGGTGTCAAGCGTCATTCTTGCAAAGAATTTACCGTCGTGGCTCCACCTAAGAAAAGGAAAAGTGTCAGGCTGCTGAGAGGACAGAGGACAGGGCCACAGAGGGGCCACTGCGGGGGTACTCACTTGAAGATGGGCCAGTGGGCTGAGCTCTCGCAGTGGAAGCCTCTCTTCTTATGTCCTGTAAGGATGTCCCAGATGATGATGGCCTGGGGGTCATCCTGAGTGTCAATCAGGGGGCTAAAGGTCACCAGGTATCTATAAGAGAGGGGACACTTAGCACCTCACTCTTGTGTGATTTGTTGAGACAGTACACGGACATGCAGTCCAGGCTGGCCTTGAATTTGTGATCCTCCTGCTTTAGCCTGACAAGTGCTGGCATTACAGACATGTGCTCCTTGGTGAGGGTCACACCTCCATGTGCACAAGCGAGTGTCTGCCCTTTAGTGTAGCATACCGAGCCACAGCACAGACCACTGCTGGTCGCAGCACAGGACGCACAGACTCCTGGATCCGGCACTTTGCCCACACACCACACTCCTCCACAAAGGCTCTTAGGTCCCTCAGAGGAGGGACTGAGCGAGGGGGTCCAGATGTGAAGCAGTCATCCATTCTGGCACCAGGATGCTGCAAGGGTCACCGACAGCAATGTCCCACCAAGAGCAGTGCAGGACCAGAGGGAGGATCAGTGAGCAGTTCTCACTGCTCCAGCCTGATTAATCAAGACTAACGAGGTGACCAGACAGATGGCCACACATGGATCTAAAGCAAGCATCATCCTGGGGGGACACTTGTGCCTGGAGCTTCCCCAGCAGGTATCTACCTGACACCGGCTTGCCTGCAGGTACAGACCCTGTTCCCTTGTTTACAAGGTGCAAATACCCTGCCCACAATGCCCCTTGCAGAGGGAGGCAGTGGGCAAGGCAGGAGGTTGCGGTGGGAGCCAGTCCTGCTCTTCTCCATGGCTTCCCACGACTGTCCTCCTCCTAGAGCAGCTGTGAAATCCCGACCAGCCAGACCTGCTGAAGGAGCCACAAAGCCCTGGTGGAAAAGTGGGCTTTCCCACCACACCTACTGGCCAAGGCGCTCATCACCGAAAGTGCGGGGACGGACACAATCCAGTGGCTCAAGTGGACACACACAAGTGTAAACAGGCCAACGATATGGCAAGTGATGGGAACACAGTGCAACTGAGAAAGGCCTCAGGTGTGAAGAAACCCATCAGGCCCTGTGCACCTGCAAACTAGTAACCCTGAGAAGAGACCAGGCTGTGTTTCCATGTGGACCCAGTCCTAACACTTGCTGTTGGAATGAGAAACACAGATTATCCTGTCCCAAACATATGCAAGACATGAATTAATGGGTACTTAAAATACACGACATAAAAATTATCAATCCCTGCTGGAGGCGTGGGTCCAGTGGTGGAGCCCCTGACCAGTGAGTATAAGGCCCTAGTTCAAACCACAACAGCACCAAAAAACAACCTACCAATTTAAGAAAAACCCATTGGCCAGAGCTTACAGTTTACAGGAAATACAGGGATTAAAGGAACAAGTTCAATGACACCTTGATAATGACATGGACCCACAGGACACACAAGGAAAGACATCCACGACAGGAGGCCTCAGAGGCACAAGTACTAAACGCCTCACACCGATGGGGTCCAGTGCAGACGGGAGCAGGTGCTATGGTGCCGAGCTGCTAAGGAAGAGAAGCAGGAGCAGGATGGAGCCAGTGTAGGAAGACACCTTTATTCTTTATCTTACTGCTGCAGCTTCAGACAGGCGTCCACAGCTGTCTCTCATGTCCCGCACCTGACTCACAAAGTCCAACCTCAGAAGTGCCCCAAATCTAAAACTTTCTCAGTACTAACATGAGGAAACAGGTGGAAACTCCACCTGATCTCTGTGAGGGGTCATGGTCAACACAGCTCACTAAATACTGTGTGAAGTACCTGCAGGCTACGGCTACAGCTTGTGTAAGAACCATGAACGAGCGTCCTTTACCCCCGGAGCCCAATCCCCAAACACCTCATTATGTATAGGCAAATATTTTGAAATCCAGGGGAAAAAAATCCAAAATACTTGTGGTCTTCAGCGTTTCCGGTAGGGACCCTCAACCCAGGTTCCTTGGCCATTTTCCGTGTGGCACAGTACCACACTGAGAAGCTCAAAAGCACAGGCACACAGCTGGCGCAGACACATCAGGACACAGGCGCTCCAGGCAGCGCAGATTAACCCGGGCGCAGGGCACCAAAGGCACAGGGAGGGTTGAGAGGTGCCCTGACAGCACCACAGCACTTGATAACCACACTGTGGCATTCCTAGAAATGCACATGTGGGGTAAAGACACCTGTTTCAACCTTCACCCACAAGTGACCTGCTCCAAGACGCCCAGCAGATGCCCGAAACCTCTCAGTACCAAACCCCATGTATCTCATACCCTGGATGAGTGTGCAGTTGGCACGGTAAGAGATTGACAAAAACAGTCAATGAGAACAATTGGAACAATATTCTGCGATAAAACTTGTATCATTGTGGTTTCTCTTCAAGAGCCGTGCAGAATCTTCACAAGGCCATGCGCTGTGCTCCCAATGGCCCAGGCAACGATGCTTCTGCTTGCCTGTTTGGAGCAGCCTCTTAGTAAAGAGAGACTGCCCACAATTCTTTACCAAGGGTGGAAATTTTAAAAACCAAAATGCAGCCCGCACATGGCTCCTGCTCACCGTTCGCAAGGGGAGAAGTCAATGAGCTGGACACCCAGGTGACTGAATCTCTGGATCTGTTTGAATTTCTCTCCCCCCCACAGCGCGATGCCTCTCTGATGGAAGGTGGCCAGGTAGGTGCCCTTGGGGGACCAGCGCACATACGTCTCTGTCCATCTCTGGAAAAGGGGAATCTGTTAGCATGACAACTCCACAGAGAATCCACCTTCACTTCTCAGAGAGCAACCTTGATGGACAAGACATCCCACCAGCTTGTCCCTGAGCTGAGGGACACGGGACAAGTGTACCTACCGCTCTCTCTTCAATTGACACAGGGTCCTTCACGTCGTTCCAGAATATGGACGTACGGTCTCCGCTCTCAAAAATCACACTGTACTGATCTCTGCACTCGGCCTCCTCCAGCCAGTAACGCAAATTCCCCTACAGAGAGCCACAAGCAAGGATGTAACGCGAGGCCACTGATGCTGTCGCAGCCAATGCTCTTGGAGATGACAAACTTGCTATGCACAACCCAAGTGAGCCAGCGCTCCCTTTAGCACATTTTGTGCAACCTACCAGGTCTTTGAAAGGCTGTTTCTCTGGAATGTCCCATTCGTCACTGATCGTCATGTACCTGGAGGAGAACAGGCACTGCTGAGCCGCACTCACTGGCGGGGTGAGGACACAGCAGCACCATGTCACCCGCCCCGTGGCTGCTGCCCAGGGGCACAGGGCAGAGGCGCGAAGCTGCTGGTCCTTGGCCAACAAGCCACGAACATCCAAAAGGCCACCAGCACCCACAGAAGACCACACAGCCACATGAGCCCACGCTGTCAGTCATGTGAGCACGCACTTGTCGAAGTCGGTGAAGAGGTTGACCCGGAACGTGTGCTGCTTGTCCAGCTTGTAGCCATCAGCATTCTTCACAGCATCTACGGCATGGGCAGGAGACGCGTACTCCAGGAAGATGTACCTGAGAGACAGAGGAGGATTTGCACTCACAATCTGTAATTACACATTAGCCTGTGTCACTGCTATGTCCCCAAGGCAGTGAAACCGAGAAATGAGTGCACACCCAGGCAAAATGGTCTCCAGTAGTAATGGGAACGTGATCTTGACTGTGCTGACACTCCCATGATGGATGTGTACGTGGATGCTTATCAAATCGTGTACTTTAAGTTGCACAGATTCTGTGGCTGTCAATGTTCTCAAGAAAGCTATCAGAAACTGTCCACCATCACCTGTCACACAGAGTCACACCAGGTCTCAGAAGACATATCACACATAAAATGCATCACGCACTGGCTAGAAAGGTCACCTCAAAACGGGAGCGCCTCCTGCACTACGTAACTCCTTCAGAGAAACCACCCTGGGGAGCTTTTTAAACTTTAATTTAGGCCTGGGGACGTGGCTCAAGTGGCAGAGCACCTGCCTTGCAAGCTGAAGGCCCTGAATTCAAACCCCAACACCACAAAAACAAACGCAACAAAGCTATCCTTTTAACTTAGAAAAGTGACTGGTGTCAGGCTCACTTTTCCATGAACCCCTCATGGTCCAGAGGCTGGCTCTGCCATGTAGTCAGTGGACAAGGCCCCACAGAGCAGGAAGGGACAGGTGAACTTCCGCAAACCATCCAGAGCACCAAGGGTGGCCACCGTCTACGGCCCAACAGCCTCACTCCTAAGTGCCAGAGAGAAACCCCATGCACACAGAAGGACATGGGCACAAGAAGCACTCCCATTTCAGAGATGTTAAGATGTGTGTGAGTGGAGGGGGGGGGTGGGGAGACCATGCTTGAATGAAGTTCCAGAGGCAAACTTCCCTGAAACTCCGCCAGCTTCTCATCAGCTGGCCTGTCACCAGGTTGTGCCAGCTGCACTTCCGGGGCAGATTTAGGGCCAGCTCTGATTTCTTCCCGGTCAGCAGCCAGCTCGGTCAGCAGCCAGCTCGCAGCCCCGCAGCTAAGAGCCTCCTGCCTCTCCTCCCGCTTGAGCCCAGAAACCCCAGAAATGACAGTGCTGAGAGCTCCCAGCACTGAGTGAAGGGGAGCACAAGCGCCTCTTCCACCAGAGTGCACTCACCCTTTGGTCTTCCCGTCCTCTTCAGGGTAGAAGTCATTTGTGACCTTTCCAAACTTGGAGAAGATTTTGTGGATGACGTTTTTGAGTTTCTCCAGCCGGTCAGGGCCCACCTGAGGGACGTTGTCCACCACAATGACAGAATCAATGCCATCTGCCTCCTGCGGCCGCTCTTTGAGGACATCACCAAGCAATTCTGTGACAGAAGAATTGTCAAGTGACTTCTGGTCAAAACAGGAGCTCAGAACACTGAGCAAATGTCCAAGAAGCACCACTCTAAGGACTGTATTGTGACCCACAGGAACCGCGGCCCCAGCTTGCCTCAAAGCCTTATCTTCGCAATCCTTCCCATGTGGCTTCTTGCAAAGAACAGAGGACAAGGAAAACCTGAAGAATCCAATACTAGATCCCAGATTTCACAAGGTTTCTAGTCACACCCGGGCAAAATCCCAGTGTCGACAGCACAGGGCTGTAACGTGGACTTTTCACAGATTTCAGCATATCTAAGGTCTAATATTTAATTCACAGCACTTTTGTTTTAGTGAGTACAAGTTATTAGAACTATCCATGGACACAGAAAACAAGGAAGAGAAGCCACAAGACAGCCCCCCACCCCCAAGGGCAGGGACACTGCGTGGGGTACCTTCGCACCTCTCCAGGGCAAACAGCCCTCCACCAGGCGCTGTATGCAGGAACAGCTCACAGAACTCAGGGGAACTGGGCAGGGGGAGGTTGGTGGTACTGGGTGTGTGAACTCAGGGACTCACGTTTGCTAGGCAGGCACACTGCCACTCAAGCCTCGCCTCTAGCCCTTCAAGAGAACTCTTGATTACATTCAGTGGCTTATTGTAAAGACTATTACCAGCCAGGTGTCGGTGGTTCACAGTGGTAACCCCACGTACTTGGGAGGCTGAGGTCGGGGGGACCATAGTTAGAGGCCAGTCTGGGCAAATAGTTCATGAGACCCCCATCTAGAAAATAACCAGAGCAAAATGCACTGGAGGTGTGGCTCACATGGTAGAGGGCCTGCTTTGCAAGCACAGAGCTGTGAGTTCAAACCTCAGTCCCACCAACAAATAAAATACAAGGTATTAGAGATGAAGAGAGGCAGAGGAACAACTACCCCCTCCCCACACCCACACACAGGGTGCAACACTGCAGGCACCCCACAGTTCAAGTACGCAGAGGCTCTGGACTCTCCTTGTGCTTCCCAAGAGGCTTCATTGTGCAGTGAGTAGTCACTGGGCCCCTTCCCTCCTCCCCCCAGGATTGGGGTGGGAATGGAAGTCCCAACCTCAATCTGGTAGCTGCTTCCCCTGGCAACCAGCCCCACCACCCCAAAGCTATCTAGGAAACTTCTAGCCGGCAGTGGTATCATTAGCATACAAAGAGGCACTTCACTTTGGAATTCCCAAGGTTACTAGAAGCTGAGAGCAAATGTGCACGTCCAGTGACACCACAGTATCACAAGGCAGCACCAGGGCAGACAGCCATTTCAACCAGGGGCTTACGCCTGAGGGCTTGTGGCAGCAGATTTTCTTCTTAGGTGGTACATCCTGCCAGTGATAGCGTCTTCCACCTGACTGCTGCTGGGAGGCATCACAGACAGCCAGTCTGTAAACGCTGATCAGGACGGGGTGTGGAGTGGCGGTTGCACTGACTTCCCACAGGTTCCAAGTGCTAATTAGTTCTTTCCCTGATGACACCCCAAACACAAGGTACTATGTTCATGCCACCTGCTTTTAACTCAAACCCTGAGTACTCAAACTACTTCTTCAAATAGACGCATTCCCACAAGTGGCCAGTGAGAAAAGCAGAGAGAAAAATGGGTGGACAAGGACTGGGGGCAGAAGGGGAAGGAGAAGACAAACACAAACAGGTCTGAGAAAGGAGAGCCTGGAGTGGGTGGTGTGGGTGATGGCTCAGTGACTGGGGCGCTGCCTCTGCTATTGGGTGAGGCTCTGGACCACACAGCTCCAGCAGCAATAACAGGACCTGTACCTGCTGGAAATTGGCACAAGGGAAGCAAAGCAGTCAGCCGAAGTAAAGCAAACCCATCCAGGTTTTAATATGATCTAAGCCCTACACCCAGCCGGCTTGCATAGAAAGCTTTGAGTCACTAAGAGCTGGGAGAGAAGGATGTTGAAAGCTGTCATCAAAGATGTCCAACAGCTGTGGTACAGCGCCTGCTTTGCAAGAGGGAAGTCCTGAGTTCAAATCCCATGCCAAAGCCTGCCCATCAGATGAAAGCACACCAGAAAGAAGCTACAGGGCCGTTTCAAACACAGCTAAAGGAGGAGCTGTGCTGGGGACACAACTGTGACCTAAGCTACTGAAATGGGGACAGGAGAATCCCGAGTTCAAAGCCAGCCTACGCAACTTAGCAAGACCCTGTCTTAAATAAAATTTAAGGGCTGAGAATGTAGTTCAGAGGTAGAGCACTTACCTAACCCATAGGCCCTGGATTCAATCTCCAGTACTGAACTGAAAAAACAAAGCTAAAGAATGGCTCGTGACACATATTTCTACTTGTTTTAGAAGCTATCACTCTAATTTCTCATTATAATACAGAATGTCAACAAGCCAAATATAACAGATGTTTAAACAATTCTTCGCTCCCTTTCATTCTCAGAAGTTAAGGTAAGCCATGCATGGTGGCCATGCCTGTAGTCCCAGCTACTCTGGAGGATTAAGGCAAGAGGATGGCTTGAACTCACAGATCTGCCAAGTCTGGGCAGCCCAGCAGAACCTATACACTACACCAAGTTAAATTCTCATAAACCATTTTCAATTAATTTCACACTTTTATAAATGACACTGAAAATGTTATCTGAAAAACTAATTCCCAGGGTAGGGCATCAGTGGCTCCCGCCTGTAATCCCAGCTACTCAGGAGGCAGAGATCAGGATGATTGTGGTTCAAAGCCAGCCTGGGCAAATAGTTCTAGCTGAGGAGCCTATATCTTGAAATAACCCAACACAAGCAGGTCTGGGGTTATGGCTCAAGCAGTAGAGCTCCTGCCTAGTAAGTGTGAGGCCCTGAGTTCAAACCCCAGTGCCACCAAAAAAAAAAAAAAAGAAAAAGAAAAAATTAATTCCCATGCTGGTGGAGTGGCTCAAGTGCTAGAGCACCTGCCTGGCCCCAAGTTCAAGCCCCATGCTTAATGGCAGAGCACCTGTGCTCAAGGTCCTGGGCCCAATTCCCAGCACCAGGCAGAGAAAAAGAAAAAGTTAATTGTCGCTTGAATGTCAAAGATGCTCAAATAGAGACCACAAAAAGGAAGAAGGGAAAGAGGCAGCTTCGAATGACAGCCACAGCAGACATCCTCACCTTAAGAGCCGTGAAACCCCTGGGTCACTTTCCAAGCGCCCTCACCATACAATTAAATGGCCTGTTAGGCTGGATTGGAACTTACAAGGCTTCTAATAAAAGGTTTAGCTCTGCACACTGTGCGCTCCTTCCCACCGGTTCAAAGCGTCTAGAGCCTGCAACAATCTGCTACACCCAGGAGGGGAGTAATCAAAGCAACTTCTCAAGTGAGCCATCCTTTCTTTTCCTTTCAAGTCAAGGTGTCCCTGTGGAGCCAAAAGAGCACACAATGGCCTAGAACTCCCCATCGTCCTGGTCCTGAATGCTGGAGTTACAGCCAAGTGCCACCAACCTGGGGAGACATCTTACGATCACTATCAGTTACTTCTGCCTCTCAGATTCCCAGTCTGGCTCCAAGAAAAAAAGAAACACATGATAAAACTAAGCAGCAGGGCTGGCGGAGTGGCCTGCCTAGTGAGTGAGAAAGCCTAAGTTCAAACCCCAGTACTGCCAAAAAAAAAAATTAAAAGAAAACCTGAGTAGCAAAACATAATACTTAGCGAGCCAAAGAAGATGTTAGTGTTGAAAATCTTGGCCGTGTGAGCATGTGCCTGACCCAGCACCAAGGCAACTGAATATTAAGCAGAAAGCAAGGTGCGATCCTGGTTCAGACCCTGGACAGACCCCATGCTGCTCCTGAGATCCAGTCCACGTGGAAAGGCCATCTCTCCTCTTCTGAGACCCCTGCACAGCAGACCACAGCCGGCAACCTGAGGAAAGCTGGCAGCCTGAGTTCCAGTGCCTCAGGACCAGCCAACTCCCCTTCCTGTCACTTTGGCCACCACTGCACAAGTCAAGAGCAGGCTCCTGGAGGACGCGGGCTGGCCGGCCTTGTGCTCATGTCTGCACCTCGTCAGAGTCCCGATTCTAGCAATAACTCACGCTAGGATCTGTGAATCTGATGGGGTCAAACAATACTTAAAAAAAAAAAAAAAAAAAAAAAAAAAAAGCCCACAAAAAACCTCAACTGCAGAGCAAATAACTGACGGTTCAAAAGGAGTTTCAAAACCAAACACAGATTTCAAAATACAAGCAGAGCAGTGTGGAAAGAGTCTGGTGGAGACCTGGCCTGAGGCGGCGAGGGGTGGTGACCAGATGCCTCCTCAGTCCTCCAAAATGTGCTGCAATTTCTGTGGGTCGTGCCAAAATGTCTTTTATGAGATAAATTACAGTAAGACAACAGTGACAGTAGCTGGTAACCCCCTTAAAATGTTTAAATTGCAAGCTGGTAATTGCACAGGCTCTGGAGATCTCTTGGGGGCATCACAGGCCAGTCTTTCTTTTTCTTCTCCACATCTTGGCATTAACTCAGTCAACATACACAGGAATCGGTGGTGTTCCCAGCTTGGAGAGTTAAGACTAAAAAGGGAGCAGGAGATCCATCAGTTATATCAATCAGAAGCCACTTTGGGGGCTGGGGTGTAGCTATGGTAGTAGGTCACCTGCCTAGCAAACGTGAAGGACTAGCTAAAATTTAAAAAAAGAAAGAACTGTAGAAGCCTCTTTGGGAGGCATGCCCCCAGACACAAACCAGAAACAAATGCCTATAAAACCAACCACCATAGGAGAGAAGGCAGAACAAGACGCACAACCTACAATGTTAAAAAGCTGTTTAAAGCCTGGCGCTGGTGGCTCACGCCTGGAACCCCAGCTACTCAGGAGGCAGAGATGAGGAGGATCGCGGTTCGAGGCCAGCCTGGGCAAATAGTTTGCAAGCCCTTATCTCGAAAAAAGCCCATCACAAAAAAAGGGCTGGTGCAGTGGCTTAAAGTGAAGGCCGTGAGTTCAAGCCCCAGTACTGCAAAAAAAAAAAAAAAAGTCTAAAAAAAGTAACAATCTGAACAAGTTTTAAGAAAGCAACAATGTTACAACCTGGGGGAGTGTTGTTTCAAAAATAACGATGTTACGATCGCAGCTAGTAATTGCACTAGACCTAAGAGAGAAGGAAACCCCCGGAAGACACCTGTGCGGGGAGAGGACCTCTCTGGGGTCCCCCCAGGTCGGGTTTGTTGCAGGTGACAGGCGCCCCAAGTGTCGTCGGTCCCCTTCTCGGGCTCCCCGCCCGCCCGGGGTGACTCCGCGGACCCCGTCGCCGGCCGTCCTCACCTTCCTCGCTCACGTCGTCCACGAAGTCCTCGGGGTCGCTGAAGGAGGGCTCGTCAGCCTCGCCGTTCTCCACCGCCCGCGGCTCGGCCTCGGCCGCGCTGCCCTCGGGATCGCCCGCCGCCTCGGGCTGCTCATCCGCCGGTTCCCCGGGGGCCTCGGCCGGTGCCGGTGCCGGGGCGGCGGGCTCGGTCGACGGCGCCGCTTCCTCCGTCTCGGCCTTCACCTCGGGCTCCGACCCGGCCGCCGCCTCTTCTACGGCGTCCTCGGTCCGCGCCGCCTCCGGAACGCCGGAGCCTGCCAGTTCCTCCTCTGGAGGCGGTTCGGCGGCCGGCTGCTGCCGCGCGGGCTCGGCCCGCTCTTCCGCTGCCGCCGCCTCGGGCGCCGCCACGTTCTCCGCGTCCTGCATGGGCCCCGCGCTGTTTCTCGCCGGGCTCTGCCACCGCCGCCGCCGCCACCGCCGTGCTTCCGACTCCCAGGATGCACCGCGCGCCGGCGAACGCCGAGCCATGTGCGTGCGACCAGGGAAGACCGTACCAAGTTGATATATGGGGGGAAACACCCATACCCTGATTCTCACGGCGAACCCGGAGGAACTCAGATGCGTACCCATGTATCTATCAATAACCACAAATCTGTGCCTGAGAAAATAATTTCTCAATTCAAATAGAAAAATTTGCTTCCAACAGCGATAAACTCACGGGGCGCTACCACGACCCCATTTGTGGTAGCAGATGGTTTAGTCCAAAATGGCAGTGGCTCCCTTTCCTGTCCCAGCAGGCGAAGCGGGGAAAGGACTGAACTATTTGAAGAGCCCACAGGCAGATTCCAGAACTTATTTTAACAGCAGGAATTGCATGGAAATATGACGTAAGTCAAGAACTAGTGCCATAGGATCCTACGAGTTGAACCAACTTTTTTTCTTGTGCTACCTTCGTTTTTAACCAGACGCTGCATGGCTTTCATTCCCCCTGTACATGGCTGTGTTTTAGACCCGTCTACTGACGGGGCAAAAGAACGGACGATTCCAAAAATACGTAAGGAATTCTCAGCAAGCCAGAGATGGCCAATGCCACTACAAAGATGCCTGCCTGGCGCAATATGAAAATGTATGCGAGTGGCTTTAGTTACTTAGGGCGATCCTTCCATAGCAACCATAACCTAGCCTTGCCCTGTTCTGCTAGTCACTATGGTTTAGCCCAGCAGAGACTGCCGCCCTCGCAGGCGCGAGAGTGCGTCATGCGATGTGGGCGGGGCCACGGGCCACGTGGGCTGGGGCGGTCTAGGGCTTGTGGCAGCCTGCCTGTACCCCACACTTTGCAGGAATGTCCATTAGTATTTGTATATATGTTTTTTAAGTGGACTGGAGGCAGCTACTGTTGTGGGATGTCTGGTCATCCTAAAAAAAAAAAATAGTAAAAACGACCAGCTGGATTAGTAGTGCATGCCTGTAATTCCAGCATTTGGAGGCTGAGCCAGGCAAATTCAAGGCCAGCGTGAGCTGCATAACTAGCTCCAAAAACAAAATCAGGTGGCTGCCAGGGGCTGGGGAGGGAGGTGCCAGTCATCTTGTTGCCGGAATCTCAAGCTGAGATGTGGGACACTGAAGCAATTAGCAGGAAGCAATGTTTATTGCGCCATCACAGACCCCGAGGACTGAGGCCTGAGAACAAAGGGGTCTCACCTTATATCCCCTTGTAAACAGGTTACAGAAGCAAACAGCAAGGTCTAATCCATACATGGTAACATACAATTCTGTAGGCCACTTTACCCACGTTCGGATTCCTCTGCTACGCCCTCCCTACATCCCTGCTACTTTATCAGAACTGAGGCCCAGTCTGTTGTCTTCTGGGCCTCCTCACTGCTACCATGCTCTCCTGGGTGTCTTCATCTCTGCTGTTTCGGGAACTCTTCCTGCAGCTGGCTTACTATTGCTGCTGCTCTGCTGTCTCCTTGTACTCCCAGCTCAGACTACTCTTCTGACGAAAATCAGAAGTAGGCAAAAAAAGACTGTTAGGTCCCTGGCGTTCTTGGGGCGGGCAGAAGGTCTGGAGGCTAGCACTGAAACTAGACCCCCTGATTTATGACTTTGTTTCTCCCTGCCTGATTGTTTCTTGGCTTGCAAAACAACTCAGGAACTTCCAGCTACTCAACTAGCCAGGCATGTCAACCTTTTCCATCTGGTGGTCACAGATAATCAGAGACCAGACTCTCTCTACCTCCTGGATGTCTTGGCCCCTCCTATAAAGCCCACTACCCAATTCAGCCAAGCTGCTTCACTCTGAACCCGCAAAGAGTGACAGCCCTGTGGTCTGGTTCCTAATAAATCTTTCCTTTCCATACGTGGTGTGGTCTTTATTTGGCAGTACCTTACAAAAACCAGTTGAACTGGTGAAGTGACTTCGGTGGTAGAGCCCAGGAAGTCAGTCCCTGACCAGTACTAACACTAAAAAAATATATTTTGCACTGGGGTGTGGCTCAAGTAGTAAAGCACCTGCCTAGCAAGCATGAGGCCTTGAGATCAAACCCCAGTGCAGCCAAAAAAAAGACATGTTGAGCAAAGCGTTATGTTGCAACACTGGGGAGCAACGAATGAGAGTGTGCCAAGCTGATAGAAAAATGAGCCCGAGTCTGCTTATATAGCCCCGAACTGGGGTTGGCAAGGGTATTTGCACTAATCACAGCAGTCATGCAGGGCAATCATGCAAATTAAGGAGTGTGTTTCTGCCAATCATGAAGGACCCTGTTTGCACCAATCACAGTACAGTCCTTCGTTTGTTTGCACCAATCACAGGCTTTCCGTTGGTCCACCAGGGGAAGTGCGCCCCCTCTGGCGGGGATGAGAATGGCTGCTGAGTTCACCCAGGCTTGTGACCGACAAATGTCCAGCACAAGCAGTTTGTGATGGTCACGGCTGGGACAGAGCTGTGCTGGGCAGCAAGCAGCTGTGGTTGTCGTGGCTTCCTCAAGGTGACCCTGGAGTGTTTGTTTAAAGCAGCTGGGCAGCCATGAGGGCAGTCAGGCCGGCCGCTTGGTCCTCCACTGGAGGACTGCAGGACCAGGGAAGATGTCACAGCTGTCAATCGGGGAGTCAAACAGCCTGGGGGCATCTCGGCTTATTCAAGGAAGATGGACATTTACACTAAGGTCCATCATCATCATCAACAGCATTTTAGCTGCGTTTAACAATATGCTCAGGGACAGGTCTCTGTGCTCTGTCTCCACATCTGTCTGGGCGCAGCCTTCTGGAGGTGACCAGGGCACAGCTGCACGCTTGCAAGCGCCCCCAGGGGGCTGGGGCCGTGTAACCGAATGCATTCCAGAGTTGAAGTGCCAGCTGAGGGCATCCCACAGGAAGCAGAGCAAGCTGCAACCGGCAGCGAGGTCCAGCAGCCTGGTGTCTCCTTGTGGGGAGGGAAGATGACAGGAGAGGGGAATGTGCCTTAAATGTGCGTGAGTGAGTGGTGCCCTGGGTGGGTGGCCTAGCTGTCCTAGCCTGCCCTAATCTTTTGGTGATTGCGGTACTGGGCTTCGGTGCCTGCTAGGCAGGAAGCCCTTCTCTTCAGCCATGTCCGCAATCCTCCTACTGTATGCTCTCCATCACAGCTGGGATGACAGGTGAGCACTACCACACCCAGCCTTTTTCCATCAAGATGGGGGGCTCTCAGGAACTTTTTTTTTTTTTGTCCCAGCTGGCCTGGAACTGGGAATCTTCCTGATCCACCTGATCTCAGCCTCTCTTGTAGCTTAGAATGACAGGCATGAGCCATTGCTACCGTACTGAGCTATTGGTTGAGATGGGGTCTTGTGAACTTTTGCCCAGGCTGGCTTTGAAATTTGGTCCTCCTGATCACCACTTCAGGAGCAATTAGAGTATCTGGCTCTGTCCTATTCTAATCTTGTTTGTCTCTGAGGACATCACTGCCTGCTAAGGTGGCCAGAGTCCCTCTTTAGATGAGCTGGCTGACACTGGTTGAATCCAAGATGGTCAAGATTCTGCTTGGATCTACAAAAGGTTGCCAAAGTGATTACCAGACAACCTCGAAGTTCACTTTAATGTCATCTGCATGCTAAATGACACATACCCTGGTCCCAGGACAGATGACAGTTGCCATGGTGACAACTGGAAAGAACCATAAAAGCAGCAAAAACAGGTGGAGCTCAAATTCCTGGAAATTCCCACCCATCCCCGGAAGACATGAATAACCCCCATCAGCCTGCTCCTCCCCCTCATTTCTCTTGTTCTGTATTCCAACCACCAAGGGCTGAGTTTACTTCCCACTTCTCCCACTTCTTTTTTTTTTTTTTTTTGGCAGCACTGGGGTTTGAACTTACAGCCTCATGCTTGCTAGGCAGGCGCTTTTACTTCTTGAGCCACTCCACCAGCCTGCCTATCTCCCACTTCCATTCTTGGCCAAGAATAAAAGCCCCCTTCCCTGCTCAATTGATGCTGGATCTTGTTATTGATTCCTCAAACCCCAGTGCCACCAAAGGGGGAGAGAGAGAGACAGAGACAGAGACAGAGATAGGGAGAGGATATTTTGAGCCTGTGACACATGAAGAAGCATGGTGGGGGAATGCACGCCTGGCTGGAGCTCCTCCTCTATCGTCACCCGTGTCCTGGGAGCTCCAGATACCTCAGGACCTCAGAGTTGCTCCTGCATTTGGGGTGGGCAGTTGAGCGACAGTCAACGCCCTAACAGGGACTGTGCACCTCTAGGGATGGGGTGGTGGGATCAGGACCAAAGGCACAGACGCCACCAAGGACTGGGATTTTATCTGCCTTGGTGGGTCCTTCCCTGAGGTCCGCCATGCAGATGCTGCCTGGAAGTGGGAAGAAAGCAGGGCTCCATCAGGA
The DNA here is from genome assembly GCF_047511655.1 of Castor canadensis. Classification (NCBI taxonomy): domain Eukaryota; kingdom Metazoa; phylum Chordata; class Mammalia; order Rodentia; family Castoridae; genus Castor; species Castor canadensis. Next base: position 1,352,898 of record NC_133391.1, on the reverse strand, counting down.
GGACACAGGCCATTGTCTTAATTGTTGGGCCAGGTGTGGCCATAAGGGGGTTGTTGAATGAAGTCTTGTTGTCTGGGGTGTCATCCCCCCCGAATGGTGCAGTGAGAGGGATCAGGTTTCTGCCCACCTGGGAACTACCAACAACTTTTGTTCCTCTTTCTGTCATTGGAAACAGTTTGGGGACTTTCTTCCTGACCTGACTCCTGTGCACCATGAGTACCGGGTCTTTTGGGGCACCTGGTGGCTCACGCCTGCAATCCCAGCTACTCAGGAGGCTGAGATCAGGAGGATCATGGATCGAAGCCAGCCCTGGTAAATAGTTTGAGAGACCCTATCTTGAAAAAAACGTTGTCAATGGCTGGGGACAGAGCTGAGTGCTGGGCAAGCCCCTTCTACACACACAGCTGCTGTGAAGGACAGCCACAGCCGAGGCCGCTCTGCCTGGAGAGAGCCTGGTGCCGTTGGGCAGTGACCATCTGGACAGTGGATAGAGACTGTTCCTCAAAGGAGGGCACTTCCTCAAACATGTTCAGCTGACGAGTGGCCATCAGGAGCGAAAATGTTCCCCAGCCGAATTGGACTATAGCCACTGTGCCCAGCTTTTTTTATGTTTTATTTTTGGTGGGGCTGGGGTTTGAACTCAGGGCTTTGCACTTGCAAAGCAGGTGCTCTACCTCTCAAGCCACACCTCCAATCCATTTTGCTCTGGTGATTTTGGCGACGGGGGTGGGGGGGTCTCAAGAACTGTTTGCCTGGGCTGACCTCAAACTGCAATCCTTTCAATCTCAGCCTCCCAAGTAGCTGGGATTACAGATGTGAGCCATACCACTGGCCTGTGTTCATGTTTTGTCTGCTTGTCATGGAATCTCTCGGCCTCATTACAGCACGGTTCCCTGCTCCTCTGCGAACCAGTCATCTTTCTTCTGCTTCCATCTCCTCCATGGCTTCACTGCTCTTGGGGTTGAGCCAGGTTCTCGTATGACCCAAATAGCCCCTCCTTCCTTTTTAGCCTCTCTGGGCTCAGTTACAGTGTAGTAAAATGCATATAACACAAAATTTGCCATATAACTATTGGGTTTTTTTTTTTGTGAACTCAGGGTCTACACCTTGAGCCACTCCACCAGCTCTTCTTTGTAATGGGTTTTTTCGAGATAGGGTCTGGAGAACTGTTTGCCTGGGTTGGCTTTGAACCTTGATCCTCCGGATCTCTGCCTCCTGAGTAGCTGGGATTACAGGAGTGAGCCACGGTGCCTGGCTAGCCTCTCAGATTTACATATATAATCCAATTGAAAATTGTTTTGTGCATGCTTGGTGTGCAATATGGGTCTAATTTTTATGTTCTATTTGGACAATTATTGAGGACTATTTGTTCAAAAACTGTGTTTCCCAATGAAATTGAAATGCCGTCTTAGTTACATACCCAGTTGCCAAAAAATACACGGATCTATTTGTGGACTCTCTATTCCTTTTCTTTCTTTCTTTTTTGCTGGGGCTGGGTTTTGAACTCACGGCTTTGCACTTGCAAAGCAGGCTCTCTACCACATGAGCCGCACCTCCAGTCCATTTTGCTCTGGTTATTCTGGAGATAGGGTCGCATGAACTATTTACCCCGGCTGGCCTTGAACTGTGATCCTCCTGATCTCTGCCTCCCAAGTAGGTGGGATTACAGGCGTGAGAGCCATAGCGCCCAGCTGCATGAGCCGCTTTTGAAAGGTGCTGAGGAGGACTTGGAACCATCCCTTCTTGTGTGTGCAGTGGTGAAGGTCAGACCAACTTTAGTGCTAGATTAAGGGGCCTGGTGCTGGTGCTCATGCCTGTAATCCAAGCTACTAAGGAGGCAGCGATCAGGAGGATCGTAGTTCAAAGCCAGCCCCAGACAAATAGTTCAGGAGACCCTATCTCAAAAAAATCCCATCATAAAAAAGGCTGGTGGAGTGGCTCAGGGTGTAGACCCTGAGTTCAAACCCCAGTGCCGCAAAAAAAAAAAACACAAACAAAAACCCAGATGAACACTCAAAATCTAACCAGATTTTTCTAGGAAGAAAAATGTCTAAAAAATTTTAGAAAATCTGTGGTCCTTTCCCTGAGCAAAAGACGAGTATTTTTCTTTCAGGAGGATGTATGGCTGGCAGACATATTTCAGGGCTTATTTCCAAGCACTCTCTGTTTAAGATGTCTGGCGACAGAGCCCGTGACTCTGAGGACTGAGTTTCCTCCTGTGGGGTTCAGAATTAGAACCCACTGCTTCTTCCCTTTCCTTCCTCGACCCAGCTTCCAGCTGTCACACCTGATTCGCTCCGTGTGCAGGGAATTCTCTACTTCTCCATTTGCCTCCGCCAGGTGCTTTCGGAGGGCAGAGACTGCTCCTGGTTACCCCTGCACCACCTCCCTTGTCTTCAACTCCCTCCAGCCACCCAAAATTTGGGACATAGGAAAAACTCGGGGGTGTTCTCAGTGGGAACAAGACGCAGTAGAAGTAGAGAGAGGACAGAGGCCTGGATCTTGGGGGTGAGGAAAGATGGAAGAATCAGATGAGCCTGGCAACGATGCTCACGTCTATAATCACAGCTACTTGGGAGGCACAGAGCAGGATGACTGAGGTTCAAAGCCAGCCTGGGTAAGTAGCTCATGAGACCTATCTTGAAAATAACCAATACAAAAAAGGGCTGGCAGAGTGGCTCAGGTGGCAAAGCATCTGCCTAGCAAGTGTGAGGCCCTGAGTTCAAACCCCAGTGCCACCACAGAAAATAAATACATAAATACATAAATAAATAAATGAATAAATATCAGAGATGAAAAACAGAGGCTCTTGGAAGAGTCCCAGGGCGCTGACAAGACTTAGGGATCAAGGACCCTAACCCTTGGGACCTGAGAACTTGATACTAGCTGCTGTAGAGCTGAGAGTCCAGCACCCGGGCCTGGTCAGGAGCCGTCACACCAGCAGGTGCCATCACTGCGGCCACCTCTCCCTGCTGCTGGGACTGAGGATCACAGTGGCTGCCAAGTGCCAGGGCTGCTGGTGGTCAAAGCCCAGGGCGATGGGCCTCCAGCCTGGGGACGCAGAGCCCCAGCCTCTGGCTTCTAAGGCCGGGAGCAATGGCCCCTGGCTCTCAGGGCCTGGACTGGGACCACCAGCACTGGGAGAGCTTCTGGTCGCCCACTCAGGATTTGTATCCAGGTGGAGCAGGGGGACCCCGGCCAGTTCATTTGTGACAGTTCCAGGTAGAGAATATTTGAATGTTTTCTGGGTGATCAAAGAGTGCATTCAGATCCCAAACCAGTTTATCATGGGCTGTGTGACTGTCAGGGGAGTTAAAATCATACATTTAACATGGTGTTCTTTTTATTTCTTTTCAGAATGGGGTTTGGAGTCAGGGCCTCACACCTGCTAGGCAGGCACTCTACCATTTGAGCCACACCCTAGCCCTAATATGCTATTATTCTTGAAAAACGTATAATTTTTTCTTGGTGGTACTGGGATTTGAACTCTGGGCCTATGCTTTGACCCACTCTGCCAGCGTTGAGATAGTGTTTCGTGAACTGTTTGCCCGGGGCTGGTTTTGAACCTCAGTCCTCCTGATCAATGCCTCCGGAGTAGCTGGGATTACAGGCGTGACTTGTATAATGCTTTGCTGTTTTCAGAGTGTGGTAAAGTTTTAAAAATTTAGGACGCTCTTATAATCTTTGAGTGACAAAGATGCGTGTCAAATGATACCAGGAAGTTGGCAGTGTGCAGGGAGTTGGGGAAAATGCTGAGTAGATCATTTGATGACAACAGCAGCTGGAAGGAAGCCCAGAGTGGCGGAAGGAAGTGGCCGTCAGATGGCAGCCACCGGTCACAGGATGCCGCTGTGTCCACAGTGACCTGGGAAAGCCGTTATGTGTCCATCTGCAGGACAGCATTTTCTGGGTCACAGTGGGAGACCATTATCGATTGTACCTGCTGGTATGGGTGATGGGCTGGGACTCAAGGAGCCTAAAAGACCAACCTCTTGACTGGGTGGGGTGGCCACACCTGTAATCCCAGCTATTCAGGTGGGAGAGATGAGGAGATCTGCCGTTCAAGGCCAACACTGGCAAGAACGAGAGGCCTTATTTAAAAAAAAAATTTAAAAAGGCTGGTGGAGCGGCTCAAGTGGTTAGAGCACCTGCCTAACAAGTGTGAGACCCTGAGTTCAAACCCCAGTGCCGCTCCCCCAAAGACCAGCAACTCAAACCTTAAAAATATTTACATTGTTATCAATCTAAAATTGTGGTACTGTCTTTTTAAAAACTTCATGATTAAGAAGGTAATTCTACCCCAATGTTTGAGTCTCCTCTACAGAAAAAAAAATATATATATATATATATATATATTTTTTTTTTTTTTTTTTCCAGGACTGGTATTTGAACTCAGGGCTTTATCTTGAGCCACTCTACCAGTCCTTTTCTTGTGTGTGATGTGTTTTTTGAGGTAGGGTCTCATGAACTATTTGCCCAGGCTGGCTTTGAACTGCAATAGTCCTGATCTCTGCCTCCTGTGTAGCTGGGGTTACGGACATCTGGTGCCCAGCTTATATAGCGGATCTTATTCTAATTACTGGTTATAAGGAAAAGTCAGTCCTGAGGCCTTGTCTTGCAGCTTGATTGAGGGGAGGCTGGTACCGTCCCAGGACCCTGTCTATCCTGTGAGCCAGGACAGACAGGGAAATTATTTTAACAAATATTAAAAGGGCCAGACTCAGATGTTGGACTGAGAAGGTAAAAACCAGAAAGCCAGAGTAGTGGCTCCCCTTCTCCGCTCATTTTAGGCATTATGTAACAAGAACTCGGACATGGCAGGGCCGCCTGCACCTGCCTATCTGAGATGGTGACAAGCTCCAGGGCTCCTAGGATGGGTGGAGGGACAGGAAGAATGAAAGGCATGTCCACCAAAGGGAAGTCCTAAAGCACACCTATTGTCCTGTGTTTTGTGTAAGCATAATCGACATCTCCCTGTTTTAGCAGCCACTCAGATCCATTATGCAAAGATTAGAGGCAGCTGGACATCATAGCAGGTGACCAGAGATGGGGACCATGGTTTTGAGTGTCTACTCCCACTTCCTGCATGGACAGCAAGAAATGTGTCTCCCTTTCCTCACTTCTCCCCACCTTCATCCTGTGACACGAAACTCCTTTCCTACTAAGCTTTACCATCCATTTCTTCCACTGCACGTTCCAAACTTTCCTGAATTGTTCCCTCCTCAACACAAGAACGGAGGGAGATACCGGTGTTAAACTTCCCAGCCGCCCTGAGGGACAAGACATCAGTGTTCCGAGAAGCAGGATGTGACCCTGCCACCCCTCCATCCTTTTCACTGTTAGAGGTGCTCAAACTGCTTTTGTGACAAGCGCTGACCCCTTACTTGGGCCTGGGAATGAACTGAACACAGGAGAAGCTTGGCATGCCTGCCACCATTTTGCATCTGTCTTTGCTCTGAGCCATTCAGACAGATAACATCTTCACGACAAGGGACAGAAACTACCCCCAACAGTAGATCTTCCTCAGATTGGACCATCTGCCAGTTGACAATAAATCCAGGTAACAACTCCAGAACCTCTTCCACAATAAAGACTGAGATGAGGGTCATCAGACCACACCCGTGACTGGGACTGTGTAACCTTTGTCCCCTGCCCCCAGTCCTTTCTCTACTTGAACCTACAGCTCACGTCTGCACCCCGAAGATGTCTGAGGATGGGCTGAGGCTCACTGTGCCTCTTCCCCCGGTGTCCCCAGCCATGTCATAAACCGCCTTTCTCTGCCTTCACCAGGCCTCTTCATTTGGCGTTCAGGGGCGGAGGGCTGGACCTGGCATATGGAGTCTCAGGAGTTTGGGTGTTGGGTCCAAAACTCTGGTTTCATGAACTCTGGGAAGAACAGGCCTTTGCTGCTGTCTCTGTCCTGACTTGACTCTGTTCAAGTCTTCAATCCAGCACCAGCTCAGACACGGCCCCTGGTCCTGACCTTGTGCCCACCCACTGCATTGGCACCCCTTTGACAATGGTTAGGACACCTGAGAATTGTCGCAGACACCTGTCTGGCCATTCTTCTTCACTCCTCCAGATGGCGGGAAGGTACCAGAGCCCCTTTGGGTGCTCTGCACTCTGCACCGGGGCCTGCCTGGCCTGCAGGTGGCAGTGCGCTCGGAGAGCAAGAGTGAGCGAGCGATGAATGAAGTGCAGGATGCGGTGAGTGGGTGGTGAGCCTGAGCGTGAATTAGCGCCTGGGCGAGTAGTGGGGAGGTGAATGGGGACGAGAGTGACTGAGCCCGAGGAGGTGGGACACGGCCAGCAGGCAGCCATGACTCCTGGAAGGGAAACTGCTTAGCCAGCGCCCAGCGCGGTCCAGACCAGAGCCACGTGGCCGGGGCAGGGCCGGGTATGGGTGGGGCTAAACAGACATGGGCGGCTGTAGGCGTGGCTAGCCCAAACAGGGGCGGGGCTGTTTAGCATATAAGCGCTTTGGGGGCGTGGTGAAGCGAAGTGTGGGCGTGGCCAAACCCAGTGTGGGCGGGGCGAGGCTGGACCTGGGATGCGGTAGGCGGGGCCGGGCCGGACCAGGCTGGCGGTGGGCGGTGCCTGCGGTGGGCGCGGGAGGAAGTCACGTGGGCGCGCGGGCTCACATGACTGGCCGCGCTATGGACCGGCTGCCGGGCGCGGCAGTCCTGGCGGCGGTGGCGGCGGAGACGGAGGCGGGTCCCCGGGCGGCAGGTACGGTCCCAGGTTCGCGGCCCGCTGGCCCTCTGCAAGCGGGTGGACGTGGACCCTCGGGTCACTTCGTGCCCGCGTCCTGCGCCCCGCGCCCCTTCCCGCCCGGGAGAGCTGGGCGCGCCCGCATCCCACATCACGTCTGCTGGCCACACCTGGGCCGCCCTCGTGGGGCTTCCTGAGGGACTGTCCTCCTCCCCCTGCCTGGGGACCTCCGCCTGGAGGGGCGGTGGCCAGTGCGTCCGGGGGGGGATGCCACCCGGGGACCTGCGTGCTGGTCTATGAGGGACTCGTGTCACCGTGTCAGCCGGACCAGCAAACGGGGTGCGGGACCCCCTGGGTTTAAGGACTTTGTCTCGTGGCCCTCCCGCTTGCGGACACATGCAGGTGGCTGCTGGTGACAAGTACTGCTATTGGGGGCGCAAAGTTGGGGCTCGGCCAGGTGTCACCGAGGCGGTGACAATCCAGGTGACTTCTGGAGGAGGGGTGGCAGGCAGATTCTTCCCGGGGAGGGAGGGGTCCCTGCAGGCCTTAACTGGTGGACAGTCGCTGTGTCTGGGCGGAACGTTCCTCCAGAATTGCTCTTTAGTCATTTTTTTCCTTGTCACTTGTACCTTTGCAAGGGGAAGCATGTGACTGTGCTGTTGGGCAGAACATTGTGTTCAGGAGGTCACAGGCCGGGGCCCAGGGAGGCCTCTACTAGGGACCCTGGCTGGACCTCTTCTCTGGGTAACTTGGGTTTTTTTTTTTTTTTTTGTTTTGCAGGACTCGTGTTTGAACTCAGGGCCTCACGCTTGCTAGGCAGGCATTCTCACTGCTTGAACCACTCCACTAGCCCAAAAGATATCTTTTTTTTTTTTTTGGTGGTACTGGAGTTTGAATTCAGGGCCTTCACTTTGAGCCACTCCACCAGCCCTTTTTTTCAATGGATGTTTTCAAGATGGGGGGCGGTTCTTGAACTATTTGCCCAGGCTGGCTTTGAACCGTGATCCTCCTGATCTCTGCCACCTGAGTCGCTAGGATTACAAGCGTGAGCCACCGGCGCCCAAGTGCGGGTATTCCCTGGGGTCACTGGGATGGGAGGGGAGGTGATTGGGCCCGATGCTGGGTCTCCTTATCTTGTATAAAGCGAGTCCCACTGGCAGGAGGTGGTGATAGCTCAAGAGTCACTTCTTTGCAGATTGTAGGGACTGCTTAAGTTTGTCCTACAAGACGCACCTAATGAGTGCCATTATGGTGTGATTTCAGGAACAGTCCCAGCTCTGGACTCCCGGGAGCTGCCCTTTGGTGACTGTGTCTGGAGTTCCCACAGGTTAGGTGGCTTTCCCTGGAGGAAGGGGGCAGTGGTGATTTTAACAGGAGTGTTAATTTTGTCCACAGCCATGTGGCACTCCACAGGGTGGCCCTCCCAATTTACAGTTGTGTTCCTATATATGCATGCGTCTAAAAGTGGCTTTTGGGACCAAGTGTGTCATCTGGTCTATTTGAAACCTGCTGCCCATCCCAGCAGGGAGGTGAAGGAACGTAGCAACTTTTTATTTATTTATTTGTTTTTAACCTTGGGAAAAGTAACTTATCTAGTGGGGAGTGACTTGCCCAGAGTGGGCAGTGTGAGGGAGTGTGTCTTGGTGGAGACCTTGGTTGGCTGGGCCTCGGGAAGGAATTTGGTTTAGAGATAAGCGTGTATCTCACATTTGCCTAGGGTTAGTTTTGGCAACTTGAAGGAGGAGAACAGTGAATTTCCTCTTCTGGTTTTTGTGTACACAGTCAGAGCTGCTGGTAGTATTTATTTATTTATTTATTTAGGAGGTACTGGGGTTTGAACTCAGGGCCTCACGGTTGCTAGGCAGGAGCTCTGCCACTTGGGCCACTGCACCAGCCCTTTTGTAATACGTCTTTTCATGTTTTGGATACTAAGCCTTTGAGGATTTTATATTGAAATTGTAACCATCAGCGTACTGTGCATGAGTTGGGTGTGGTGGTGCACGTCTGTAATCCCGGCACTTGGGAGGATGGGGCAGGAGAATTGTGAATTCAAGGACAGCTTGGGCTACATAGCAAGACCGTATCTCAATGAAAAAGCAAGGGGTTGCCGCTCAGAGGTAGAGCACTTGGACAAGACCTGGGTTCCATCCCCCACACCAAAACGAAATACGTATGATTGAGTGGAACCTTTGTTCCCTGCCAGCGTGGGCTGGGAGCTCTTTCCAGGGCTGTGGAAGTTGTGAAGCTCAGTGGCTGAGACTTCGAATGCCCGATGACAAGGGTGTGTGATCGAGCCTCTAGTCTGAGCTTTGTAGGGTGGGTAGCATGCAGTGCTTCTGTGTACCTCAGCCAGCTTCCTACAGTGCTTCAGGCCTGGCTGTGCTGCTGGGGCTCCTTTGAAGGTTTTCAGGGCATTCCACACATTCCTGTCAGCAGGAGGAAGCTGGGTACAGCCACTGGGGATGGCCACTGCTGGGTGATCCTCAGGTCCCCTGCCCTGCTGCCCGAGCTCCTACCCAGCCACCCCGGCCTTCTCTTCCTGCCGCCCCGACCTACAGGTCCTCACCAGGCTGCTGCTTCTCTTCCCTGGGTGTAGCAGACATTTGTCACAATTCATTGGTCTGTCACTTACAATTTAGGCAGCTATGATGACTAAATTAAACCTGCAGTGGCTGTGCTCACCAAGCGTGAGCCTTTCTCTTTCCATTTTACACATTGTGCGTGTCAATTTCTGACAGGTGAAAGGTGGTTTCCTGTACATCCCGGGATCTAGAAAGGCATCCCAGATATGAAAGACGCTTAAATGTTTGAAGAGAATTTCATTGTGACATTCATTTTTTAAAAAAAATATCACACTTTGGTATGTGTATTAAAGCTTGAGTTCTGCATCTTTAAATGTTCTCTCTCTCTCTCTCTCTCTCTCTCCTTCTCTCTCTCTCTCTCACACACACACACACACACACATGCAAAATTTGCAAGGTGAAATGTGTCAGTCTGAAGAAAGAGGAACCAAGAGGATCACTATTATGTAGAAAACATTTTGCCACAATTTGTGGCTAGCAAAAAAGTGATTTCTTCCTGGTAGGGGAATTCTGTTTTGGTATTGTTTTTTCTTTCCTGAGAAAAATGAAGCATGAAAAAGGCTGTTTTGCCATCCTGTGTGCCGGTGGTGGGCAGAGATTGCAGGACCCACCTGCGTCATGGGACCCATGCCGCTTCGCGGGGCCTGCTGTGTGAGGAGGAGTGAGGACCTGAGCAGTGTTGTCACCTCTGAGTGACACTTCTTGTATCGTCCTTGTGGAATCATTGGCAAATCATGATCTGGGTTAAAGGGGAGAAGTTCTTTTGTGAAAAGTGTTTTGGGGCTGGGTGTATTGGTACACATCTGTAATCCCAGCTACTCGGCAGGTGGAATCAGCAGGATTGTGGTTCAAGGCCAGGGTGGGCAAAAAGTGAGATCCCCATCTCAGAGGGGTGTGGTGGTTCGTGTCTGTAATCCCAGCTATGCAGGAAGCATAGGTAGGAGAATTGCAGTCCAGGCTGTCCTGGCAAAAGCCCAAGGCCCTATCCAAAAAATAACTGAAGCAAAAAGGGCTGGTGAGTGGTAGAGCGCCTGCCTAGCAAGTGGGAGGTCCTGAGTTCAAGCCCCAATACTGTCAAAAATAAATGAACTGTTTTGGGGTTATATTGGTTTGAAAGTCACAGAGGCCCTCTGGGTCCACTCTGGGAGGATCAGATCCACACCTGGTACCGTTTCCTGCTGCCCAGCTGTGGAAGGCATTTTGCTGGTTTGGTTGTGTGGGGTGGGTGTTTGGTGGAGGTCCTTCAGCTCCCTTAAGCTTTTTTGGGGTGCGTGGCAGGTAGATTTTCGGGAAGTGACGAGGTGTGATCAACTCCAGCCCTGAGCTCCTCAGGCTGGGGAATGCCAGACTGGGGTCTGTCTGAGGTCAGTTTCCTTCTTTCCCCAGGGACCGGGGTTTGTTTTGGATGAGTGTTGTCTGCCAGGGGTCTATGAATGCATTGTAATCACACCCAGTAGACTTTTTTTTTTTGTGGTACTGGGATTTGAACTCAGGGCCTACACCTTGAGCCACTCCACCAGCCCTTTTTTGTGATGGGTTTCTTGAGATGGGGTCCCAGGAACTGTTTGCCTGGACTGACTTTGAACCACTATCCTCCTGATCTCTGCTTCCTGAGCAGCTGGGATTACAGTCATGAGCCATGGCTCCCGGCCACAGAGTTTTACTGTTGTGTGTGAATTGGGTTTTTGGGAAGATACTGTCAGATAAGTGACTGGACCACGGCACAAAGCTTTTGCCATGTCACTCTTTAGACCACGGCTTTAACACAGCCACCCATCCCAGGGCAGTTCCCTGTTTGCTGTGTGAGTGAGCGAGCAAGTGAGAAAGCAAGTTTTCTGTCATTCCCGTTGCCGGGGCTGGGATATGGGTCTTCACAGTCTGTTCCTTTCACTCAGTGTTTTTCTGTCCTGCTGAGTAGTTTTGCAGCTTTCAGGGAGGGAGGAATGTAAGGTTTCGAGTGTTAGGAAGTTTGAGTGACAGGAAGTTTGAGTGACAGGTGAGCTTGCTGTGGTTTCCAAAATGGCTCTTTCAGTGAGTTGATATGAAGTTTGTGCTCATGCTTGCAAGTTTTGGTAGAAAGACAACTCTCTTTTCTCTGCCCCTTCCTGCCTGTCTCCTTCCGCACCCTCGGAATCAGCTGCGTGTGTTCATTCAGCGTTGCGGTGAGCAAAAGTACCAGACCTTCAGAGCTGGAAAGATGTCCACAGGTGTTCTGTTCCGTGACCCTATGTAAGTCTGGGCCCTGGTCCCCTCACTTCACAGGGAGGATGTTGGAAACCCATACAGGTCAGGAAAAAAAAATATGTTGCGCTCTAATTTTTAAAATGTTCACACAGCGTGAGGGGCTGAAGTGGGCGATAAAAGCATAAATGAGCTTTTTTTTTATGTGGTGGTCATGTCTTAATCTCAGCACTTGGGAGGCTGAGGCAGGAGGATCCAGGGTTCAAATCCAGCTTGAGCTACATGGTGAGACACTAGGGCTGGGGTGTAGCTCAGGGCTAGAGCCCTTGCCTAGCATGCACGAGGCCCTGGGTTCAATCCCCAGCACTGCAAAAAATAGAATAAAATGAAATAAGAGCAGAAATGGAAACAAATTGAGCCAGTGGTCATGTCTGGTAGGAGAAAGGGGTCATCCCTGTTGAACAAGGGCGGTTTCTGGGGTGCTGTCTTTAAATTCTTAGTCTCCGTGGTGGCTATCCATGTGTTTGAAATATAATTTTGTTCAGTTGCTCATAGAACTTATCTTTTTCTACAGTGCTGGGGATTGAGCCCAGGACTTCGTGCATGCTAGGCAAGTTCTCTAGCATTGAACTACACCCAGTCCTGGGGTCTGACCATGTAGCTCAGGATGGATTTGAACTCGCCATGTATCCACTGAGTGCTGCATAGGAATTTTATGGCCCTTTCTGCCTGTGTGGAAGCACAGTGGACCCGGGGGTCCTGGTGCAGGAGTGTCTTAGCGATGTTTGGTCTTAGCTTTCATTCTGCAGCCTGTCTGCAGGGATTTAACGGGAGGTGCCCTGATGGTGGCATCACATCTGGTGAGCAGGGGCTTCCAGCAGCCTTCCCCTGGCTCTGAGGGGTCTGCACCTCATTTGTCCCGGGGACACAGCAGGAAGGAGGACCCAGATGCTGGGGCCCTGGCACCTTTGAGACGCAGGAGCAATGGATGGAGGCAGGGTCCCACTCTCTCCCTGCCACTCTCACCCTGCATGGCTGACGGTCTTCAGCACTGGATGTCACCTTCCAACTCCTGAGCAATCCTGACCCAGGCTGGGGGTGTGTCTTGCTGGAGTCGCCCTTCCTGTGACGTTTTGCCCTGAGGGACATTTCAAGCCTCCTGGGCTCTTCTGAATCCGGGAGGGCTGTGGACGTGCAGCTCTGGTGCCTGGCACTGGTCACCATCCTTGTTGGGGAGGTGGGTGGGATCTGAGGGGCAGGAGCAGGGAGCAGGGAGGACTGGGGTCCTGGGTGCAGTGTGCGGTGCTAGGAAAGGAGGGGCTGTCATGGAAGGTTCTGCAGTTCAGAATCGAGCTGTGTCGCGTGTGAGCGGGGTCCCCCAGGGTGAGTGGGAGGTGCCCCCATCGCTGGCCTCCTTGGCAAGTAGGGTTTTTGGTGGTCCTGGGGGTTGCACCCAGGGTCTCAGGCTGGCTTGGTGACGCTCTTGGCCACCCCAGCCCGGCGGGGAGGTTTAACTGCCCATTCTTGGCGGTGCAGTGCGGTGGGGGGCATCTGGCTCCCAGCTCTCAGAGCCGTGCCGTAGTTTGCTCGTCAGCACGCTCCTGAGGAGCAAGCTATGGACACTGCACGATACGGAGGTGTGCAGTGTCCTCTGTCCCTGCTGTCCTCAGTGACACCAGGCGTATGGCTGCCGTTGGGGGGTTGGCCCGTGTTCCTTCCAGTGCTGTGCACCTTGCCTTCATGACCACACTAGCCAGCCTCCCTTGGCACAGAACCTTCTCTTCAGTTGGTTTTCCTGCTGGGCACATGGTGGCATAGGGCTGCCCTGTGTCCTGTGTAAGGCCGTTGTAACAGTAGAAAGGACATACGTGAATTCAGGCTCTGTGGGGCCATGCGGGACAACGGGGACTTGTCCAGCTGCCCATGGAAACACTGGGTCAGTTCTGGCAGGGGTGCTGGGCAGAGCTGGTGCTAGCTGACGGGATGCCAGCACTCCAGAACAAACCCCTTGTGAATTTTGGGAGGCACGGCAAGTTCCCCACTAATGAAGACGCCAAGAGTCCCCCACGGGCCATCTTGGAAGTTCAGGTTTCTGCAGCAGGCGACACCAGGGGTCCAGCGGAATCCAGCCCTTTCCGTGGAAAAGCAGGTCCCCAGATTCAGTGGTGATGTGGTTACGGGGGAGGAAGTGACTAAATGTCTCCTTTCTGGTGACACTTTTCCCAGTTCCTGATTTGTTCTTGCTGTCGTCCAAGCCCTCAGGACTCTGGGTGGCTGGGCAGTGGAAGGAGGGTATGTCTTAGAACTCATGGCTCCTGTGACAAGTCACAGGTCATGCACTCATTGAGAGGGGCTCTGCCGTGTGACACCTGGCTCATTTCCCTGGGCGGGTCCTTGTGTCTTGTGGAGGGGCCTAACTTCGTTGCTAATGTGGCTGTCTGTCTAGCCCTCACGAGGCCAGGGACAGACGGCCCTGTGAGACATCCGGGAATATTTTCACTTTCATGTCAGGAGACCCCAGAAATCGAGGCACTTTCCACCTGAGCCAGCCAGCGCCACGGGGAGTGTTGGGAAGAAAGAAAAGAGAAAAACTACAAGCTTTGCGTTTTATTAGAGGCACGGATTTTTTAATTTTGTTGTTTGTGGCTCTGGGGTTTGAACTCAGGGCCTCACGCTTGCTAGGCAGGCACTCTACCACTTGAGCTGCTCTGCCAGCCCTGTTGTGTGATGGGTTTTTTTTTTTTTTTTGAGGTAGGGTCTCCGAAACTGTTTTCCTGAGATTGGCTTCGAACTGCAATCTTCCTGATCTCTTTTTTTTTTTCTTTTCTGGTAGGACTGGGGTTTGAACTCAGGGCTTCACGCTTGCAAAGCAGGCACTCTGCTGCTTGAGCCACTCCTCCAGTCCCAATCCTCCTGATTTCTGCCTCCTGAGTAGCTGGGATTACAGGCGTGAGCACTGGCGCCCAGTGAGGATTTTTATTTGGACTTAGAGCTGCTTTGTCAGTTACTTCCAGGATTCCCCAAATTGGCTAAAATAGTTTTCCTCTCAAACTCTGGAAGAAGTCATTGGGCTTCCCCAGGGTAAAAATTCCCAAAGTGAAGGGCCCTGAGGTTCTGTGAGCCGTAGCTGAATGGGCCCATTTAGAAGGGACCTTGTGGCTCATGGGCCACCCACTGCCGGAGGAAATGTCACGGTGATGTTTTCAGTCCTGTGCTGCAGTTTCCTGACGTCTTAAGCAGACCCGTGATTTTCCTCCTGTCTGTGACCTGGTGGTTGCACTTCCCTTGGAAAGGCGGCCTGCAGATGGTGTGCGTGTGCGTGCGCGTGTGTCTATTGCGATCGTCCTTAGGACTGGCTTTTTCTTTTCTGTGATACTGGGGATTGAACCAGGGGCCTCACACCCGCAAGGCAGGTGCTTTAGCACTCGAGCCTCGCCCTCAGTCTACTGGCTGTTCTTGTTTTTGAGATAGAATCTCTGGAACTTTTTGCCCATCTGGCCTTGAACTCGTGATCCTCATGCCTCTGCCTCCTGAGTAGTTGGGATTACAGGTGTGCACCACCATGCCTGGGTAGTGGATTGAGTTTTTGATGAGGCTCATGTGGAGGGACCCAGCCCTTCACGGTGCCCTGACCCTGGTCAGTGGTTCGCTGGGCGTTTCTTACCTGTGGGCAGGCCCATTAGCAAAGCCCAGCTCGGCACTGGGCGCCATGCTGGTGAGGCTCCCATTGTCTGGTTCAGATTCTTGCAGTGGCTGGTTTTGTCCTCACTTTGGAGAGGGACTGTCCCAGGTGAGGGGAGCACACCTGGCTTCTGTCCCTGCACTTTTCACAGCATTGTTTTGTGTGGGATTTGAGCTCATGGCTTCATTCTTGCTAGGCAGGCACTGTACCACTTGAGCCACCCCCCACCCCTGTTCTTAAGCTTCTGAGTGACTGCTAGATTGTATTCCAGAACGGTTGCTCCATCTTATATTCTGTCAGCAGAATTTCTCCAGATCCCCACCAACACGTGGGATTGTTTTTTAAAATTATTATCCCAGCCATCTTTGTGAGTGTGAAGTAGCACATTACTGTGTTTACACATCTGTTCATGTGCCATTTATGTATCTTTGGGAAAATGTCTATTCAAATCCTTTGCACATCTTAAAAATTAAGCTGGGTGCCAGTACTCACGCCAGTAATCCCAGCTATTCAGAAGCAGAGATCAGATTATCTTGGAGATAGGGTTCTTGTGTACTATTTGCCCAGGCTAGCCTTGAAATTTGATCCTCCTGATCTCAGCCTCCCAAGTAGCTGGGATTAAGGCGTGAGCCACTGGGGCCTGGCTTATTTTTAATTGGCGACTGTGTATGGTTGGGGGTCTGGTTCATTCTCCCAGTGTGGGGTCCCAGTTTTCCATCATACAACCCTGTGGGGTGCTCAGGCCGTGTTCGGTGGTACTGGGAAGTCAGAGCTCCTTGAAGGGTGGTATGTCCTGATGTGGGAGAAAGCCGTGAAGGACTCAGGCTCAGTCAGGAGACACAGGCTGACCTCTGGGTGGGAGGAAGATGTGTAGACGCTCCCGGCTCGAGGAGTTCTTGCATGGTGTTTGAAGTGCACCCGGGGGCTGGAGAGGACTTGGGCCAGGTGTCCTCAGCTAATAAGTCCCAGCGGGCTTGGACGAACCTGTGAGGTTGTTTATTGACACTGGGCTTCGAGGTAGGGACACTTAAGCCCTCGTAGGAAGACAGGCAGTGGTGTGCTGTCACAGCCCAGGCCCGCTGTGCGTGTGGCACACCACGGCCCTTTTCATCAGAGCTCTTCCAGGAAAGTGGGTGCAGCACGGGGGTCGTGCAGGGGGCTCACCACAGCAGTGTTTGTGACAGCGTCCTCTTTTGTGCCGGGGAGGCGTTTCCCGGCACAGTGAGACCTTAGATGGATTTGTCGGTGCTGGGAGGCCACGCGGCTGTGACCATACCCAGGCGTCCTGCCAGGCCTTGGTTAACATTCCGTTTGTAGGCCTCATGTGCTAGCTCACATCTGTAATCCCAGGTAGTATAGAGGCAGAGCTTGGGAGGATTAAAGTTCGAGGCCGCCTCAGGACCCCATCTCAAGCAGTGGCCGGGCAGGTGGTGTGTGCCTGTGAGCCCAGCTGAAGGCGAGGCTGTAGGAGCACGGGGTGAGGCAGCCCCCAGGCAAGGATGCAAGACCCTGTCTGAAAAATAACTGAAAGCGCTGGGGTGTGGCTCACATGGTGCCAAAAAACCCAAACCGAGACTCCATTCATTCACAGGAGGGTTAAATAATGCTGGGTACTCTTTTTTTTTTTCTGGTCCTTTTTGGTGGTACTGGGATTTGAACTCAGGGCCTGGTACTTGCAAGGCAGGGGCTCTACCACTTGCCCTTTTCTGTGATGGGTATTTTTGAGATAAGGTCTCACTTTTTGCCCGGCCTGGTGTTGAACCTCGATCCTCCTATCTCAGCCTCCTGAGTGGCTGGGATTACAGGCGTGAGTCATGGTGCCCGGCGGTGCTTTCTACTTTTCATGTCATGAAGTTTTCGCTAGATTGCTGGGGTCATCACATTGCATCTGAGGATGGTCTGTGTGACACTTTCCTCCCAGCTGTGTGGCTAGGCTTCTGGAGCATGTGAGAGCCACCTAGGACAGCGTCCATCGGGAAGACGAGTGTGACATTCTCAAGGAACCCATCCCAAGCTAGAGTTGAAATGCAGCCACATGTTTGTGTCTGGAGATGTTTTCATGTTATTTTCAGAAGCAGAGCTCGGCCGATAAGTGAATGACTGAGTGACTTTTGTCTCCTACCTCAGATGTGCACTTCTTAGGGGGACGGTGGAGGAAAAGGAGGCAGAGGGGCTGATGGGAAGGGAAAGGTTGAGTGAATTCTTCAGTTGTGACTGTTTAAAGAGGCGCCAGCCTCCCAGCCAGGGAGAAGGGACAGAAAATGACACACGCTGGCCTGAGCGGGAGGCAGCTGGGACTCTGGCTTGCGGGGGTGTGCATTGGCTCAGTGGCTTTGGAAAAGTGGAAATCTTTCCTGAGCTGAACACACACGTGTCTGTGACCCAGCCTCTGCACTGCTGGCTGTGCTGTCCCCACAAAAACGCGTGTCTGTGTCAGCCCAGACACCCCACATACGATCATCGTGGGCCGTGTGTCAGGGACAGACGCTGGCCACTGGCCGCCTGGCAGCCATGGCAGGGATGGGCGGCGGGGGCCACATGGCACTGTGGCTGCTCTGTCTGTCTGTCCTTCTTGGTGTGCACAGTTAGGGGGTCACTGAGAGAACCCCCCTTTCTGTACCAGTGAGTAAAGTTTAAAGAGCTAAAGGGAAAAAGAAAACAGTTTTATATTTAGTGTGTGTAATGAAATGTGATATTTGTGTGTACTTTTTTTTTTGGTGATATGAGATTTGAACTTGGGGCTTCCTGCTTGCTAGGCTGGCCTTTGCCACTCAAACCACGTCACTGGCCTCTTTTGCTGTGGTTGTTTTTGAGATGGGGTCTTGAGTTTTTGCCTGGGCTGGCCTTGACCTATGTCCTCCTGTTTACACTTCCTGCAGAGCTGGATGACAGGCACTCGCCACCATGCCCAGTTTTTACTGGTTGAGGTTGTGTTTCAGGAACTTCCTGCCTATGTTGAGCTGGCCTGCAGCCGTGTTCCTCCCAATGTCCACCTCTTGAGTAGCTAGGATTGCAGGTGTGAGCCACTGCACCCAAGCAATGTGTGTGTGCGCGGCGGCACTTCTGTAGGGCAGTGTGCAGATGTGCCTGGGAGTGACAGCGCCCCCTCTGGGATGGACCTCTCCTTGGAACAGAGCTCATACCTATCCGCAACAATTTTCTTTTTATTTCTGTTTCTGGCGGCACTGGGATTTGAACTCAGGGCCTCACGCTTGCTAGGCAGGCGCTCTACCACTTGAGCCACACCCCAGCCCTGTAACTATTGATTTTTTTTTCAAAGAAAAAATAAGCCAAAACATTATTTTCAGTTAAATCTTGGTGGTAGCATGTGGATTCTGGTATTTTCTGAACT